>NC_084688.1:6274491-6621877 GCF_028389875.1 Rhea pennata
GGGAGCTAGCCACACTGGGGGACTGGGCTGACAGGAGTGTCCCGACATTCAATCAGGCCAAACGCCAAGTCGTCTTCCTGTGAGGGAAGAACCTCTTGCAACAGCGCAGGCTGGGGTCTGAACTGCCCTGTGCTCCAGTGGTCCCAGGACCTCCTTGTGCAGATCTGCCTCCTGGGGGCAGGGTCAGCCTTGGGAGGGGGAGGGGAAAGGGGAGTGGCATTGAGTGAGGGTGGGAATGGCCACACAGGGCTCAGCTTCCTGGCCATAGAGCCTGGCAGTGTCCAGGAGCTCCCCTGAGCAGTGTATGGAGGGAAAGACCGGGTTGCAAAAGACATCTCTGTGCTGATCGGCGGTTCTGCCCACCTAGCAGGTGATATGTGTTCTCGTGGCATTAGGGCTTTGGCACACCTCCCGTCCCAGGCCCCAAAGCCCTCCTCAGTTCAAAACAAAAGCCAGCACCGTAACGGAGGCAAGGAAAGTATTGCTCCACTCTCCCGTGGCACTGCAGGCTTGTGCAGGGTACTTGAGCCAATCCAACAAGCCTCTCAAAGCAAGGGAGACTGGTGGCAGGATATTAGCGATGGCTAGCAAGGCCCTGCCAGATGCCGGGGATGCTGGGGGAGGGGATGTGCTCAGAAGGGCCCTGTGAATAAAAGCATCTCAGACTGCATCAAGGAGTTGTTGCATCCTCACTGCATGAACAAAGGACTTTGCTGCCCTGGAGATGTGGAGGCAGCTGGGATGCATCCCAGAAGGGTATGGGGATGCCTTCAGTGGGTATGCTTGCTGGCATAGACTCCTCCAGCCCCCAGGCAAGAGCACAGCTTGCTTGCAAAGCTCCCTTTGCCTTCCTGAGAGGGGAGCTGTGCTCAGGGCGTGTGCCAGGTGGCAAGTCATAGCCAAATTTAGGAGGGCTGTGTATCACTCCTCTGGCATGAGGGTAAGCCAAGCGTGTGTGTTGTCTGCAGCCCCACACCCCATGCAGGGCTGACTTCCCCTCCGGCCAGGGCAGTTCCAACACTGCCCTGGGGGGGAAGCTGTTCTAAGCACCAGGCTGCCCCTGGGCACAGCCCCCGGGAACCTCGAAGGCTGTGACCCTCCAGGGTAACCTTGCAGGTGCTCCCACAGCTTGGGGGCCCTGCAGGAGGGCGAGGGCCTTGTGGAAAAGGAGGCGGGGGCCAGTGTGCTGGTGGATGGAGCAAGCTGGGAGAGAGGACACGGCTTGTGCTCAGGCATGGGAGCTTGCGGTGCCGGGCTCCTCCTTGTCAGGAGGACACGAGCAGCCTCACTGAAAGGCACTCGGTTGACCTGGCCTCTCTGCATGGGACCTGTCCAGCACTTGCTGGCATGCTTCTGCTCATTCGGAGAAGTTCCTGCCCTATAATTCTTGGGCGTCTCATGCCAGCTTTGAAAAGGGGCGTCCGTGGCAGGATTATCATGGGGAAAGCAAGAAGTGAAGAGGCTATGTTGTAGGAACAACAAACACAACCCGTGCGATGAGCTAGGCTCTTTTGCATGTGAGGTGAGTCTGCTGGCAAATTACTGCCCACGTACGGGGTGGCTCTGGGCCTGGGGCGGTGCAGGAGCTCTATAAAAGCCGGCCAAACTCCCCACTCGCTCAGCCACTTCTCTCGCCTCCACCTCCTTGGGAACCAGGTGAGTCTGAAGCCCTTTCTCCTCCTGCTCCTGCTCTTGCTCTCAGCTGATACGTGCTGTGCTGTGCTCTGCTGGGTCTTGGGGCTGCTTGGGAGAGGGAAAGAGGGCAGAAGTTCTGGCATGGTGAGAGGCTGGTGCTTGCCTGAGGGGTGTTCTGGGCTCTGGGCTGGGGAGGACCCTGCTTGGCTCAGGTTGCCCTGCGCAGAGCCTTTGGGCAGTGGAGGCAAAGCAGGAGGCTGTGCTTTGGGCTGCGTGGCCCGCGCTGCCGGCCCACCAGGTGCCTTGACTGCCTGGTGGCAGGGTCACAGGCTGCTCCTCCCACCTTCAGACATGTCCTCCCCCATGCTCTGCTTCCTCCCTGCCCTCTCTCTCGCAGGTGCACCTCCCACCTTCAGACATGTCCTGCTACAACCCATGCGTGCCATGCCAGCCCAGCGGGCCAGCCCCGCTGGCCAGCAGCTGCAGTGAGCCCTGTGTTAGGCAGTGCCAGGACTCCACCGTTGTCATCCAACCCTCTGCCGTGGTGGTGACCCTGCCCGGCCCCATCCTCAGCTCCTTCCCGCAGAGCACCGCCGTGGGATCCAGCACCTCTGCTGCCGTTGGCAGCATCCTCAGCTCTCAGGGAGTCCCCATCTCCTCCGGAGGCTTCAGCCTCTCTGGCATCGGCGGCCGTTACGGTGGCTCCAGGTGCCTGCCCTGCTAAAGCTGCTGGTGATGGCCCCAGAGGAGGACCCCTTGTAGCCCAGAAGATGGTACCGGAATGAGGATGGAGCTCCTGCCATCGAATTCAGAAGTTCTGTCTGCTTTTCCCTTCTTCCACCCTCTCCTTTCCCTCCCACGTCCCTGCTGTCCTCTGCTGCTGTGCGCCCCTAGGGGGCACTGCTGGCCCCTCTCCCTCTGTGGGTGAAGACTCTCGGCTGCCCTGGTGCTTCCTGCCCCGCGGCCTCCACTTGGAGCAAGCTCCTTTCCTTCTATTGACGCATTAAAGGTCTTCTGCACGCACGCCTGGGTCTCCACGTCGTCCTTTCCTCTGTGGTTGCTCTCCCAAGCTGCCCAGGGAGAAAGGCAGTGCTCTGGGGCACGTGGGGTGGTTTGTGGGCACATGAAGAGCCTTCAGCATTCACAGAGGAAGTGGTGGGTGGACACACTGCAGCAGTGGCCTTTTAGGCCGTCTCCCTTGGAGCTGCGGAGGACATCCCTGGCTCCTCTAGAGCTCAGAGTCATCAGGTGTGGCCTTGTAGTGCTTCTGCCCAGAAATGCCCTCTCACGTCCCAGTGCACGTCCTTCGGACTGGGAGCCGGAGCACCGCTGACCTCCAGTGAAGAGCCCTGGCTGTGGGAGGCTCTGGGAGGGCAGCAGCCTGGCAAGCTCTTGGGGCAGGAGTTTCTCTAGCTCTGGATGGAACTGTGCTGTGGGAGGAGGCTCAGGCAGAAGAGGCTTCCCAAGGGGAGAAGGTGTGAGAATGGGAGGTAATCGGCTTGCAGGCAGCGCATGTTTTCCCCCTCCTTCCATCGATGCCCTGGGTTTCCTGGGGAAAGCTTCTGGGAGAGGCAAAGTGTGAGAGGCTCAAGGCAGAGAGAGGTGGGGGTGCAGTCTGAGTGTCCCAAGAGTGGCCGGGAGGTCCCCAAAGCAGTGCTGTCACCAGCAGGAAGGCTGGAGAGAGGCTTGCAGGTGCGGGAGGGGCAGTGCTGAACTGCTGCAAGATCTGGCTGGGCAGGATGATGCCCGACCACTCAGAGGCGTGATCGGCAGCTGTCTGGGTAGTAGAGATGTGACCAGGAGTCCGCGCCCGCACCACTTCCAGCCCGTCTCCAGCAACAGCCCCAAGAGAACGTCAGGGACAAGTGCTCCTGGGGAAAGCCCTCCAGGACAGCTGCCGCTGGCAACAGGGTTCTGTGACACCAAGGACTGCCAACAGCATCCTGGGCTGCATGAACAGGAGTAGAGCCAGTAGTTTGAGGGGAGTGATTATCTGCATCTGCTCAGCCCTCATTCAACCGCATGCAGACTATTGTGTCCACGTTTTGGGCTCACGAGTGCAAGAAAGACATGGAGCAAGCGGAGCGAGTGCAGCGAAGGGCTGGCAGGATGGTCAGGGGTCTGTAGCCCTTGGCCTGTGAGGAGAGGAAGGCCGTTCTGAGGGAATGGGTCTTGCTGAGCGTGGAGAAGAAAAGGCTGTTGTGGTGGGAGCGAATGGCAGCTCTCCAGTAGCTCTGGGGAGGTCACGCAGAAGACAGAGGCAGGCTCTCCCCTGGGGTGCGTGCTCGGAGGACAGCAGAGAGCGGGCATAAGATGGAAGAAGAGAGGTTTGGAGTGCATGTAAGGAAACTGTTTTTCACCCCAAAGAGAGTCAAGCAGCAGAACAAGTTGCCCGGTGAGGCTGTGCGGTCGTCATCCTTGGAGATTTGCCATACCAGAGCAGCTAAAGCGCCTAGGAAGCTGGTCTGACCCCATGGCTCCTCTAGACCCCATGGCTGAGCTGCCTCAGATCGGGCGGTTGGACCAGAGGATTCCAGAGGGTCCTTCTGACCGGAATTGTCCTTCTATCCTTTGGTCCTAGGACCTCCATTGGGTAGACCTCCCCTCTGGGGTCAGCAACAGCCTTGGGGGGGGTGACACACTCCCTTGGAGGAGGACAGGAATGGGCACGCAGTGCTCTGCTTCCTGGGCACGAGATGGGCAGTGTTGGGAGTTCTCCTGCATACTCTTTGCAGGAGAACTCTGGGGGTTGTGGGATGCACGTCTGTGCTGCCTGGGAGACCACATGACCATGATGCTACCTACGGCTGTGATCTGTTGGGGCAGTCTTGCCAAGGCTTCTGTGGCACTCTTTTCCCTTACTGCTCTCATGCTGTTGTTTTCTTGCGGCCTTTCCTTCTGGCCTTGCCCCTGTAAACCCTGGCGCTTCTGTTATGACAGGTTCTGATGGGTTCTCAAGGCAGCTGGCGCTTTCATCCCGCCCTCTCCGTACTACTTGCTTGGCAGTTTCCAGGTTATGTTAGAGGGAGAATGTATGCCCAGGAGAGTGGAAGGCAGTCATAGAAAAATGTAGCAAGATTGCAGCCAGTCCCACGCAGGTGGAGAAACTTAGACCCCTGGGGTCAAAGGTGTTGAGTGGTTAGGAGTGCTCAGCACACCTGCTGTGCAGCACCACTGCAACCCTCCCCAGAGCAACACCCTTCTCCCTAGAAATCCTGGGAGAGCATCCGCAGAGGGAAGGAGCACGCGAGGAGGCAGGCTGGTGTGCGAAATAACTTTAATGAGTGGACAGAGGGGAACGAGCTTGCTGTGAGCAGAGGTTCCGGTGCAGAGAGCAGGAGGATCAGCTGAGAGCCGGCAGCCTGTGGCTGCGGCAGAGATCCTGCTGGCCATCTGTCTGCCTAGCCCGTTGGGAGAGAGGGGCCAGCAGTGCCCACCTAGGCAGGCTGTGGGGGGCCTCGAGGCTCAGGGCAACAGAAGAGAGCAAGGACACGGGAAGGAAAGAAGAGAGTGGAAGAAGGGAAAGGCAGACATGGGCTGTACTGTGAGAGAGCCCAGGCTGGCACCTTCAGGCCTCGCTTTGCAGGGGCAGTTGGGATCGCAGAGCCCCTCTGAATCCATTGCCCAGGAGCTCCATCCTCATTCTAGAACCATCTTCTGGGCTACGAGGGGTCCTCCTCTGGGGCCATCACCAGCAGCTTTAGCAGGGCAGGCACCTGGAGCCACCGTAACGGCCGCCGATGCCAGAGAGGCTGAAGCCTCCGGAGGAGATGGGGACTCCCTGAGAGCTGAGGATGCTGCCAACGGCAGCGGAGGTGCTGGATCCCACGGCGGTGTTCTGCGGGAAGGAGCTGAGGATGGGGCCGGGCAGGGTCACCACCACGGCAGAGGGTTGGATGACAACGGTGGAGTCCTGGCACTGCCTAACACAGGGCTCATTGCAGCTGCTGGCCAGCGGGGCTGGCCCGCTGGGCTGGCATGGCACGCATGGGTTGTAGCAGGACATGTCTGAAGGTGGGAGGTGCACCTGCGAGAGAGAGGGCAGGGAAGAAGCAGAGCATGGAGGATGCATGAAGAGCAGCCTGTGACCCTGCCACCAGGCAGTCAAGGCACCTGGTGGGCCGGAAGCCGGAGGCCATGCGGCCAGAACTCAGCCTCGTGCTTTGCCTCAACCCCAAGGGCTCTGCGCAGGGCATCCCGGGGAAAGGGGAGTCCTGCCCAGTCCAGAGCCCAGAAGACCCCTCAGGCAAGCACCAGCCTCTCATCGTGCCAGAACTTCTGCCCCCTTTCCCTCTTCCAAGAAGCCCCAAGTCCCAGTGGAGCACAGCGGAGCACGTATCAGCTGAGACATGCGGCAGGAGCAGGAGAAAGGGCTTCAGACTCACCTGGTTCCCAAGGAGGTGGAGGCGAGAGAAGTGGCTGAGCGAGTGGGGAGTTTGGCCGGCTTTTATAGAGCTCCTGCACCGCCCCAGGCCCAGAGTCACCCCGTACGTGGGCAGTAATTTGCCAGCAGACTCACCTCACATGCAGAAGAGCCTAGCTCATGGCATGGGTTGTGCTTGTTGTGCCTTGAACGCAGCCTTTTCATTTCCTCATTTCTGGCATGCCCATTCTTCCATGGAGGCTCTTTGAAGTGCTGGCATGAGAGGCCGAAGGATTTCCAGGGCAGGAACTTGTCAGTGTGGGCAGCAGTGTAGGCTCAGGTGCCAGAGGAGTCCGGTGCAGACCCGGCCCTTGGGCAGTGGCCCTCCGCTGGGGTTGCCTGTGACTCGTTTTGCAGGAAGGGGTCCAGGCCCTTCTAGTGCCCTAGTCCCCAGCCGAACACGCAAGAGTCCCTGTGCATGTGCGTGTGCCCTATCCTTCTCTCCCTCTCCCTCCCTCCCAGCTCTCTCTGACAGTCACTGGTCATTGCCTCCTCCGGTGGCTGGGTTGTGCTGCAGGTTTTGACTCTCCTCCACCTGATGCTGCCCGCTCTGGGGGGAGATCTGTCCAAGGATGCCGAGTTGAGATTAGGAAAGCAAAAGGCCCCATGGAGTTGAAGCAGGCCAAGGAGCTGGAGCGCAACACAAAGGGCTTTTCTGGTATATCAGCAACTAGGGAAACATGGGTGTAGCCCTGGATGGGGCAGGTGACCCTGTGACGCGTGATAGAGCTCGATCGCCTAGCGAGATCACCACTCAGAGGACACAGAAAAAGCTGAGGCCCTCAAAGCCTTCTTGGCCTTGGGTCTTCCCTTGTAAGATTTGTCTTTGGGAAGGTTAGGCCCCTGGCATGCGTGGGCAAATCTGGAGCAAGGAAGACTCTCAGAAGAGGAGGATCAAGCTAGGGAACATTGAAACATTGTTGGAGGACGATCAGCTGAGCGTCCATACCCTGTGGCTGAGGCAGAGACCTCCTGGGCTTCTGTCCGCCTAGCGCACTGGGAGAGACGGGTCCGCTGTCCCTGCTAGACAGGCTGAATAGAAGCAAGGCTGTGGGAGCTGACGAGATACACCCACAAGTGCTGAGGGAGCTGGCGAATGTCACTGCAAGGCCTCGCTTGAAAGCTTTGAAAGCATCGTGGTGCTTGGGGAAGGTTTCTGAGTGCTGGAGGACAGCAAACAGCAGTTGTGTCATCGAGCAGGGCAAGCAGGATGCTCTGGGGGCAGGAGAGGGCATGGGGGCCTGCTCTGGAGAGGCTGGTCAACCTCACGTCCACCCCTGCAAGCATGATGGAGCAAAACCTCCTGGAAGCCATTTGCAGACACATGAAGGACAAGTAGGTGACTGGGAGTAGTCAGCATGGACTTGTGGAAGGGAAATCTGGCTTGAGCAAACCCCTAGCCTTCTACGATGAGACGACTGGCTTTGGAGTTGATGCGCAGACGCCCACGGGTCCTAGCGGACCGCATGGAAGGGTGCCGAGAGAGCGGACCGACGTCTCCCCAGGCCCACTCTCTAGTGTCCTTGAAAGGTCATGGGGGTCCAGGCAGGTTCCCGATGCCTGGCAAATGTGAGCAAATGTCACAGCCATCTTCAGAAGAGGAGAGAAAAGGCACAAAGGAGAAGGCGGGGAACTACTGGCCCATCAGCCTCTCTTTGGTCTCTCAGCACTGTCTGCCACAAGGGCCTTGTATCCAGCTGAGGATGGGATGCTCTGGGTGGGTGGGTGGAGAACGGGATGAGTAAAATGTGGTGGGGTGACGGGGCTCAGGGCATAGGGCTTCCTGGGTCATGCTCAACCTGGAGGCCTGTAACAGGGGCAGTAGCGCCGGGGTCTCTCGTGGGGCTTGTCCTGTTTCACATCTTTACGGGTGAGCGGGAGGAAGTGGTGGCGTGCCCTCTCCTCAAGTTGGCAGGGGGGACCAAATTGCGGGGAGGAGCTGACACGCTCCAGGGCAGGGCGGCCATTCAGGGGGAGCTAGCCACACTGGGGGACTGGGCTGACAGGAGTGTCCCGACATTCAATCAGGCCAAACGCCAAGTCGTCTTCCTGTGAGGGAAGAACCTCTTGCAACAGCGCAGGCTGGGGTCTGAACTGCCCTGTGCTCCAGTGGTCCCAGGACCTCCTTGTGCAGATCTGCCTCCTGGGGGCAGGGTCAGCCTTGGGAGGGGGAGGGGAAAGGGGAGTGGCATTGAGCGAGGGTGGGAATGGCCACACAGGGCTCAGCTTCCTGGCCATAGAGCCTGGCAGTGTCCAGGAGCTCCCCTGAGCAGTGTATGGAGGGAAAGACCGGGTTGCAAAAGACATCTCTGTGCTGATCGGCGGTTCTGCCCACCTAGCAGGTGATATGTGTTCTCGTGGCATTAGGGCTTTGGCACACCTCCCGTCCCAGGCCCCAAAGCCCTCCTCAGTTCAAAACAAAAGCCAGCACCGTAACGGAGGCAAGGAAAGTATTGCTCCACTCTCCCGTGGCACTGCAGGCTTGTGCAGGGTACTTGAGCCAATCCAACAAGCCTCTCAAAGCAAGGGAGACTGGTGGCAGGATATTAGCGATGGCTAGCAAGGCCCTGCCAGATGCCGGGGATGCTGGGGGAGGGGATGTGCTCAGAAGGGCCCTGTGAATAAAAGCATCTCAGACTGCATCAAGGAGTTGTTGCATCCTCACTGCATGAACAAAGGACTTTGCTGCCCTGGAGATGTGGAGGCAGCTGGGATGCATCCCAGAAGGGTATGGGGATGCCTTCAGTGGGTATGCTTGCTGGCATAGACTCCTCCAGCCCTCAGGCAAGAGCACAGCTTGCTTGCAAAGCTCCCTTTGCCTTCCTGAGAGGGGAGCTGTGCTCAGGCGTGTGCCAGGTGGCAAGTCATAGCCAAATTTAGGAGGGCTGTGTATCACTCCTCTGGCATGAGGGTAAGCCAAGCGTGTGTGTTGTCTGCAGCCCCACACCCCATGCAGGGCTGACTTCCCCTCCGGCCAGGGCAGTTCCAACACTGCCCTGGGGGGGAAGCTGTTCTAAGCACCAGGCTGCCCCTGGGCACAGCCCCCGGGAACCTCGAAGGCTGTGACCCTCCAGGGTAACCTTGCAGGTGCTCCCACAGCTTGGGGGCCCTGCAGGAGGGCGAGGGCCTTGTGGAAAAGGAGGCGGGGGCCAGTGTGCTGGTGGATGGAGCAAGCTGGGAGAGAGGACACGGCTTGTGCTCAGGCATGGGAGCTTGCGGTGCTGGGCTCCTCCTTGTCAGGAGGACACGAGCAGCCTCACTGAAAGGCACTCGGTTGACCTGGCCTCTCTGCATGGGACCTGTCCAGCACTTGCTGGCATGCTTCTGCTCATTCGGAGAAGTTCCTGCCCTATAATTCTTGGGCGTCTCATGCCAGCTTTGAAAAGGGGCGTCCGTGGCAGGATTATCATGGGGAAAGCAAGAAGTGAAGAGGCTATGTTGTAGGAACAACAAACACAACCCGTGCGATGAGCTAGGCTCTTTTGCATGTGAGGTGAGTCTGCTGGCAAATTACTGCCCACGTACGGGGTGGCTCTGGGCCTGGGGCGGTGCAGGAGCTCTATAAAAGCCGGCCAAACTCCCCACTCGCTCAGCCACTTCTCTCGCCTCCACCTCCTTGGGAACCAGGTGAGTCTGAAGCCCTTTCTCCTCCTGCTCCTGCTCTTGCTCTCAGCTGATACGTGCTGTGCTGTGCTCTGCTGGGTCTTGGGGCTGCTTGGGAGAGGGAAAGAGGGCAGAAGTTCTGGCATGGTGAGAGGCTGGTGCTTGCCTGAGGGGTGTTCTGGGCTCTGGGCTGGGGAGGACCCTGCTTGGCTCAGGTTGCCCTGCGCAGAGCCTTTGGGCAGTGGAGGCAAAGCAGGAGGCTGTGCTTTGGGCTGCGTGGCCCGCGCTGCCGGCCCACCAGGTGCCTTGACTGCCTGGTGGCAGGGTCACAGGCTGCTCCTCCCACCTTCAGACATGTCCTCCCCCATGCTCTGCTTCCTCCCTGCCCTCTCTCTCGCAGGTGCACCTCCCACCTTCAGACATGTCCTGCTACAACCCATGCGTGCCATGCCAGCCCAGCGGGCCAGCCCCGCTGGCCAGCAGCTGCAGTGAGCCCTGTGTTAGGCAGTGCCAGGACTCCACCGTTGTCATCCAACCCTCTGCCGTGGTGGTGACCCTGCCCGGCCCCATCCTCAGCTCCTTCCCGCAGAGCACCGCCGTGGGATCCAGCACCTCTGCTGCCGTTGGCAGCATCCTCAGCTCTCAGGGAGTCCCCATCTCCTCCGGAGGCTTCAGCCTCTCTGGCATCGGCGGCCGTTACGGTGGCTCCAGGTGCCTGCCCTGCTAAAGCTGCTGGTGATGGCCCCAGAGGAGGACCCCTTGTAGCCCAGAAGATGGTACCGGAATGAGGATGGAGCTCCTGCCATCGAATTCAGAAGTTCTGTCTGCTTTTCCCTTCTTCCACCCTCTCCTTTCCCTCCCACGTCCCTGCTGTCCTCTGCTGCTGTGCGCCCCTAGGGGGCACTGCTGGCCCCTCTCCCTCTGTGGGTGAAGACTCTCGGCTGCCCTGGTGCTTCCTGCCCCGCGGCCTCCACTTGGAGCAAGCTCCTTTCCTTCTATTGACGCATTAAAGGTCTTCTGCACGCACGCCTGGGTCTCCACGTCGTCCTTTCCTCTGTGGTTGCTCTCCCAAGCTGCCCAGGGAGAAAGGCAGTGCTCTGGGGCACGTGGGGTGGTTTGTGGGCACATGAAGAGCCTTCAGCATTCACAGAGGAAGTGGTGGGTGGACACACTGCAGCAGTGGCCTTTTAGGCCGTCTCCCTTGGAGCTGCGGAGGACATCCCTGGCTCCTCTAGAGCTCAGAGTCATCAGGTGTGGCCTTGTAGTGCTTCTGCCCAGAAATGCCCTCTCACGTCCCAGTGCACGTCATTCGGACTGGGAGCCGGAGCACCGCTGACCTCCAGTGAAGAGCCCTGGCTGTGGGAGGCTCTGGGAGGGCAGCAGCCTGGCAAGCTCTTGGGGGCAGGAGTTTCTCTAGCTCTGGATGGAACTGTGCTGTGGGAGGAGGCTCAGGCAGAAGAGGCTTCCCCAAGGGGAGAAGGTGTGAGAATGGGAGGTAATCGGCTTGCAGGCAGCGCATGTTTTCCCCCTCCTTCCATCGATGCCCTGGGTTTCCTGGGGAAAGCTTCTGGGGAGAGGCAAAGTGTGAGAGGCTCAAGGCAGGAGAGAGGTGGGGGTGCAGTCTGAGTGTCCCAAGAGTGGCCGGGAGGTCCCCAAAGCAGTGCTGTCACCAGCAGGAAGGCTGGAGAGAGGCTTGCAGGTGCGGGAGGGGCAGTGCTGAACTGCTGCAAGATCTGGCTGGGCAGGATGATGCCCGACCACTCAGAGGCGTGATCGGCAGCTGTCTGGGTAGTAGAGATGTGACCAGGAGTCCGCGCCCGCACCACTTCCAGCCCGTCTCCAGCAACAGCCCCAAGAGAACGTCAGGGACAAGTGCTCCTGGGGAAAGCCCTCCAGGACAGCTGCCGCTGGCAACAGGGTTCTGTGACACCAAGGACTGCCAACAGCATCCTGGGCTGCATGAACAGGAGTAGAGCCAGTAGTTTGAGGGGAGTGATTATCTGCATCTGCTCAGCCCTCATTCAACCGCATGCAGACTATTGTGTCCACGTTTTGGGCTCACGAGTGCAAGAAAGACATGGAGCAAGCGGAGCGAGTGCAGCGAAGGGCTGGCAGGATGGTCAGGGGTCTGTAGCCCTTGGCCTGTGAGGAGAGGAAGGCCGTTCTGAGGGAATGGGTCTTGCTGAGCGTGGAGAAGAAAAGGCTGTTGTGGTGGGAGCGAATGGCAGCTCTCCAGTAGCTCTGGGGAGGTCACGCAGAAGACAGAGGCAGGCTCTCCCCTGGGGTGCGTGCTCGGAGGACAGCAGAGAGCGGGCATAAGATGGAAGAAGAGAGGTTTGGAGTGCATGTAAGGAAACTGTTTTTCACCCCAAAGAGAGTCAAGCAGCAGAACAAGTTGCCCGGTGAGGCTGTGCGGTCGTCATCCTTGGAGATTTGCCATACCAGAGCAGCTAAAGCGCCTAGGAAGCTGGTCTGACCCCATGGCTCCTCTAGACCCCATGGCTGAGCTGCCTCAGATCGGGCGGTTGGACCAGAGGATTCCAGAGGGTCCTTCTGACCGGAATTGTCCTTCTATCCTTTGGTCCTAGGACCTCCATTGGGTAGACCTCCCCTCTGGGGTCAGCAACAGCCTTGGGGGGGGTGACACACTCCCTTGGAGGAGGACAGGAATGGGCACGCAGTGCTCTGCTTCCTGGGCACGAGATGGGCAGTGTTGGGAGTTCTCCTGCATACTCTTTGCAGGAGAACTCTGGGGGTTGTGGGATGCACGTCTGTGCTGCCTGGGAGACCACATGACCATGATGCTACCTACGGCTGTGATCTGTTGGGGCAGTCTTGCCAAGGCTTCTGTGGCACTCTTTTCCCTTACTGCTCTCATGCTGTTGTTTTCTTGCGGCCTTTCCTTCTGGCCTTGCCCCTGTAAACCCTGGCGCTTCTGTTATGACAGGTTCTGATGGGTTCTCAAGGCAGCTGGCGCTTTCATCCCGCCCTCTCCGTACTACTTGCTTGGCAGTTTCCAGGTTATGTTAGAGGGAGAATGTATGCCCAGGAGAGTGGAAGGCAGTCATAGAAAAATGTAGCAAGATTGCAGCCAGTCCCACGCAGGTGGAGAAACTTAGACCCCTGGGGTCAAAGGTGTTGAGTGGTTAGGAGTGCTCAGCACACCTGCTGTGCAGCACCACTGCAACCCTCCCCAGAGCAACACCCTTCTCCCTAGAAATCCTGGGAGAGCATCCGCAGAGGGAAGGAGCACGCGAGGAGGCAGGCTGGTGTGCGAAATAACTTTAATGAGTGGACAGAGGGGAACGAGCTTGCTGTGAGCAGAGGTTCCGGTGCAGAGAGCAGGAGGATCAGCTGAGAGCCGGCAGCCTGTGGCTGCGGCAGAGATCCTGCTGGCCATCTGTCTGCCTAGCCCGTTGGGAGAGAGGGGCCAGCAGTGCCCACCTAGGCAGGCTGTGGGGGGCCTCGAGGCTCAGGGCAACAGAAGAGAGCAAGGACACGGGAAGGAAAGAAGAGAGTGGAAGAAGGGAAAGGCAGACATGGGCTGTACTGTGAGAGAGCCCAGGCTGGCACCTTCAGGCCTCGCTTTGCAGGGGCAGTCGGGATCGCAGAGCCCCTCTGAATCCATTGCCCAGGAGCTCCATCCTCATTCTAGAACCATCTTCTGGGCTACGAGGGGTCCTCCTCTGGGGCCATCACCAGCAGCTTTAGCAGGGCAGGCACCTGGAGCCACCGTAACGGCCGCCGATGCCAGAGAGGCTGAAGCCTCCGGAGGAGATGGGGACTCCCTGAGAGCTGAGGATGCTGCCAACGGCAGCGGAGGTGCTGGATCCCACGGCGGTGTTCTGCGGGAAGGAGCTGAGGATGGGGCCGGGCAGGGTCACCACCACGGCAGAGGGTTGGATGACAACAGTGGAGTCCTGGCACTGCCTAACACAGGGCTCATTGCAGCTGCTGGCCAGCGGGGCTGGCCCGCTGGGCTGGCATGGCACGCATGGGTTGTAGCAGGACATGTCTGAAGGTGGGAGGTGCACCTGCGAGAGAGAGGGCAGGGAAGAAGCAGAGCATGGAGGATGCATGAAGAGCAGCCTGTGACCCTGCCACCAGGCAGTCAAGGCACCTGGTGGGCCGGAAGCCGGAGGCCGTGCGGCCAGAACTCAGCCTCGTGCTTTGCCTCAACCCCAAGGGCTCTGCGCAGGGCATCCCGGGGAAAGGGGAGTCCTGCCCAGTCCAGAGCCCAGAAGACCCCTCAGGCAAGCACCAGCCTCTCATCGTGCCAGAACTTCTGCCCCCTTTCCCTCTTCCAAGAAGCCCCAAGTCCCAGTGGAGCACAGCGGAGCACGTATCAGCTGAGACATGCGGCAGGAGCAGGAGAAAGGGCTTCAGACTCACCTGGTTCCCAAGGAGGTGGAGGCGAGAGAAGTGGCTGAGCGAGTGGGGAGTTTGGCCGGCTTTTATAGAGCTCCTGCACCGCCCCAGGCCCAGAGTCACCCCGTACGTGGGCAGTAATTTGCCAGCAGACTCACCTCACATGCAGAAGAGCCTAGCTCATGGCATGGGTTGTGCTTGTTGTGCCTTGAACGCAGCCTTTTCATTTCCTCATTTCTGGCATGCCCATTCTTCCATGGAGGCTCTTTGAAGTGCTGGCATGAGAGGCCGAAGGATTTCCAGGGCAGGAACTTGTCAGTGTGGGCAGCAGTGTAGGCTCAGGTGCCAGAGGAGTCCGGTGCAGACCCGGCCCTTGGGCAGTGGCCCTCCGCTGGGGTTGCCTGTGACTCGTTTTGCAGGAAGGGGTCCAGGCCCTTCTAGTGCCCTAGTCCCCAGCCGAACACGCAAGAGTCCCTGTGCATGTGCGTGTGCCCTATCCTTCTCTCCCTCTCCCTCCCTCCCAGCTCTCTCTGACAGTCACTGGTCATTGCCTCCTCCGGTGGCTGGGTTGTGCTGCAGGTTTTGACTCTCCTCCACCTGATGCTGCCCGCTCTGGGGGGAGATCTGTCCAAGGATGCCGAGTTGAGATTAGGAAAGCAAAAGGCCCCATGGAGTTGAAGCAGGCCAAGGAGCTGGAGCGCAACACAAAGGGCTTTTCTGGTATATCAGCAACTAGGGAAACATGGGTGTAGCCCTGGATGGGGCAGGTGACCCTGTGACGCGTGATAGAGCTCGATCGCCTAGCGAGATCACCACTCAGAGGACACAGAAAAAACTGAGGCCCTCAAAGCCTTCTTGGCCTTGGGTCTTCCCTTGTAAGATTTGTCTTTGGGAAGGTTAGGCCCCTGGCATGCGTGGGCAAATCTGGAGCAAGGAAGACTCTCAGAAGAGGAGGATCAAGCTAGGGAACATTGAAACATTGTTGGAGGACGATCAGCTGAGCGTCCATACCCTGTGGCTGAGGCAGAGACCTCCTGGGCTTCCGTCCGCCTAGCGCACTGGGAGAGACGGGTCCGCTGTCCCTGCTAGACAGGCTGAATAGAAGCAAGGCTGTGGGAGCTGACGAGATACACCCACAAGTGCTGAGGGAGCTGGCGAATGTCACTGCAAGGCCTCGCTTGAAAGCTTTGAAAGCATCGTGGTGCTTGGGGAAGGTTTCTGAGTGCTGGAGGACAGCAAACAGCAGTTGTGTCATCGAGCAGGGCAAGCAGGATGCTCTGGGGGCAGGAGAGGGCATGGGGGCCTGCTCTGGAGAGGCTGGTCAACCTCACGTCCACCCCTGCAAGCATGATGGAGCAAAACCTCCTGGAAGCCATTTGCAGACACATGAAGGACAAGTAGGTGACTGGGAGTAGTCAGCATGGACTTGTGGAAGGGAAATCTGGCTTGACCAAACCCCTAGCCTTCTACGATGAGACGACTGGCTTTGGAGTTGATGCGCAGACGCCCACGGGTCCTAGCGGACCGCATGGAAGGGTGCCGAGAGAGCGGACTGACGTCTCCCCAGGCCCACTCTCTAGTGTCCTTGAAAGGTCATGGGGGTCCGGGCAGGTTCCCGATGCCTGGCAAATGTGAGCAAATGTCACAGCCATCTTCAGAAGAGGAGAGAAAAGGCACAAAGGAGAAGGCGGGGAACTACTGGCCCATCAGCCTCTCTTTGGTCTCTCAGCACTGTCTGCCACAAGGGCCTTGTATCCAGCTGAGGATGGGATGCTCTGGGTGGGTGGGTGGAGAACGGGATGAGTAAAATGTGGTGGGGTGACGGGGCTCAGGGCATAGGGCTTCCTGGGTCATGCTCAACCTGGAGGCCTGTAACAGGGGCAGTAGCGCCGGGGTCTCTCGTGGGGCTTGTCCTGTTTCACATCTTTACGGGTGAGCGGGAGGAAGTGGTGGCGTGCCCTCTCCTCAAGTTGGCAGGGGGGACCAAATTGCGGGGAGGAGCTGACACGCTCCAGGGCAGGGCGGCCATTCAGGGGGAGCTAGCCACACTGGGGGACTGGGCTGACAGGAGTGTCCCGACATTCAATCAGGCCAAACGCCAAGTCGTCTTCCTGTGAGGGAAGAACCTCTTGCAACAGCGCAGGCTGGGGTCTGAACTGCCCTGTGCTCCAGTGGTCCCAGGACCTCCTTGTGCAGATCTGCCTCCTGGGGGCAGGGTCAGCCTTGGGAGGGGGAGGGGAAAGGGGAGTGGCATTGAGCGAGGGTGGGAATGGCCACACAGGGCTCAGCTTCCTGGCCATAGAGCCTGGCAGTGTCCAGGAGCTCCCCTGAGCAGTGTATGGAGGGAAAGACCGGGTTGCAAAAGACATCTCTGTGCTGATCGGCGGTTCTGCCCACCTAGCAGGTGATATGTGTTCTCGTGGCATTAGGGCTTTGGCACACCTCCCGTCCCAGGCCCCAAAGCCCTCCTCAGTTCAAAACAAAAGCCAGCACTGTAACGGAGGCAAGGAAAGTATTGCTCCACTCTCCCGTGGCACTGCAGGCTTGTGCAGGGTACTTGAGCCAATCCAACAAGCCTCTCAAAGCAAGGGAGACTGGTGGCAGGATATTAGCGATGGCTAGCAAGGCCCTGCCAGATGCCGGGGATGCTGGGGGAGGGGATGTGCTCAGAAGGGCCCTGTGAATGAAAGCATCTCAGACTGCATCAAGGAGTTGTTGCATCCTCACTGCATGAACAAAGGACTTTGCTGCCCTGGAGATGTGGAGGCAGCTGGGATGCATCCCAGAAGGGTATGGGGATGCCTTCAGTGGGTATGCTTGCTGGCATAGACTCCTCCAGCCCCCAGGCAAGAGCACAGCTTGCTTGCAAAGCTCCCTTTGCCTTCCTGAGAGGGGAGCTGTGCTCAGGCGTGTGCCAGGTGGCGAGTCATAGCCAAATTTAGGAGGGCTGTGTATCACTCCTCTGGCATGAGGGTAAGCCAAGCGTGTGTGTTGTCTGCAGCCCCACACCCCATGCAGGGCTGACTTCCCCTCCGGCCAGGGCAGTTCCAACACTGCCCTGGGGGGGAAGCTGTTCTAAGCACCAGGCTGCCCCTGGGCACAGCCCCCGGGAACCTCGAAGGCTGTGACCCTCCAGGGTAACCTTGCAGGTGCTCCCACAGCTTGGGGGCCCTGCAGGAGGGCGAGGGCCTTGTGGAAAAGGAGGTGGGGGCCAGTGTGCTGGTGGATGGAGCAAGCTGGGAGAGAGGACACGGCTTGTGCTCAGGCATGGGAGCTTGCGGTGCCGGGCTCCTCCTTGTCAGGAGGACACGAGCAGCCTCACTGAAAGGCACTCGGTTGACCTGGCCTCTCTGCATGGGACCTGTCCAGCACTTGCTGGCATGCTTCTGCTCATTCGGAGAAGTTCCTGCCCTATAATTCTTGGGCGTCTCATGCCAGCTTTGAAAAGGGGCGTCCGTGGCAGGATTATCATGGGGAAAGCAAGAAGTGAAGAGGCTATGTTGTAGGAACAACAAACACAACCCGTGCGATGAGCTAGGCTCTTTTGCATGTGAGGTGAGTCTGCTGGCAAATTACTGCCCACGTACGGGGTGGCTCTGGGCCTGGGGCGGTGCAGGAGCTCTATAAAAGCCGGCCAAACTCCCCACTCGCTCAGCCACTTCTCTCGCCTCCACCTCCTTGGGAACCAGGTGAGTCTGAAGCCCTTTCTCCTCCTGCTCCTGCTCTTGCTCTCAGCTGATACGTGCTGTGCTGTGCTCTGCTGGGTCTTGGGGCTGCTTGGGAGAGGGAAAGAGGGCAGAAGTTCTGGCATGGTGAGAGGCTGGTGCTTGCCTGAGGGGTGTTCTGGGCTCTGGGCTGGGGAGGACCCTGCTTGGCTCAGGTTGCCCTGCGCAGAGCCTTTGGGCAGTGGAGGCAAAGCAGGAGGCTGTGCTTTGGGCTGCGTGGCCCGCGCTGCCGGCCCACCAGGTGCCTTGACTGCCTGGTGGCAGGGTCACAGGCTGCTCCTCCCACCTTCAGACATGTCCTCCCCCATGCTCTGCTTCCTCCCTGCCCTCTCTCTCGCAGGTGCACCTCCCACCTTCAGACATGTCCTGCTACAACCCATGCGTGCCATGCCAGCCCAGCGGGCCAGCCCCGCTGGCCAGCAGCTGCAGTGAGCCCTGTGTTAGGCAGTGCCAGGACTCCACCGTTGTCATCCAACCCTCTGCCGTGGTGGTGACCCTGCCCGGCCCCATCCTCAGCTCCTTCCCGCAGAGCACCGCCGTGGGATCCAGCACCTCTGCTGCCGTTGGCAGCATCCTCAGCTCTCAGGGAGTCCCCATCTCCTCCGGAGGCTTCAGCCTCTCTGGCATCGGCGGCCGTTACGGTGGCTCCAGGTGCCTGCCCTGCTAAAGCTGCTGGTGATGGCCCCAGAGGAGGACCCCTTGTAGCCCAGAAGATGGTACCGGAATGAGGATGGAGCTCCTGCCATCGAATTCAGAAGTTCTGTCTGCTTTTCCCTTCTTCCACCCTCTCCTTTCCCTCCCACGTCCCTGCTGTCCTCTGCTGCTGTGCGCCCCTAGGGGGCACTGCTGGCCCCTCTCCCTCTGTGGGTGAAGACTCTCGGCTGCCCTGGTGCTTCCTGCCCCGCGGCCTCCACTTGGAGCAAGCTCCTTTCCTTCTATTGACGCATTAAAGGTCTTCTGCACGCACGCCTGGGTCTCCACGTCGTCCTTTCCTCTGTGGTTGCTCTCCCAAGCTGCCCAGGGAGAAAGGCAGTGCTCTGGGGCACGTGGGGTGGTTTGTGGGCACATGAAGAGCCTTCAGCATTCACAGAGGAAGTGGTGGGTGGACACACTGCAGCAGTGGCCTTTTAGGCCGTCTCCCTTGGAGCTGCGGAGGACATCCCTGGCTCCTCTAGAGCTCAGAGTCATCAGGTGTGGCCTTGTAGTGCTTCTGCCCAGAAATGCCCTCTCACGTCCCAGTGCACGTCCTTCGGACTGGGAGCCGGAGCACCGCTGACCTCCAGTGAAGAGCCCTGGCTGTGGGAGGCTCTGGGAGGGCAGCAGCCTGGCAAGCTCTTGGGGGCAGGAGTTTCTCTAGCTCTGGATGGAACTGTGCTGTGGGAGGAGGCTCAGGCAGAAGAGGCTTCCCCAAGGGGAGAAGGTGTGAGAATGGGAGGTAATCGGCTTGCAGGCAGCGCATGTTTTCCCCCTCCTTCCATCGATGCCCTGGGTTTCCTGGGGAAAGCTTCTGGGGAGAGGCAAAGTGTGAGAGGCTCAAGGCAGGAGAGAGGTGGGGGTGCAGTCTGAGTGTCCCAAGAGTGGCCGGGAGGTCCCCAAAGCAGTGCTGTCACCAGCAGGAAGGCTGGAGAGAGGCTTGCAGGTGCGGGAGGGGCAGTGCTGAACTGCTGCAAGATCTGGCTGGGCAGGATGATGCCCGACCACTCAGAGGCGTGATCGGCAGCTGTCTGGGTAGTAGAGATGTGACCAGGAGTCCGCGCCCGCACCACTTCCAGCCCGTCTCCAGCAACAGCCCCAAGAGAACGTCAGGGACAAGTGCTCCTGGGGAAAGCCCTCCAGGACAGCTGCTGCTGGCAACAGGGTTCTGTGACACCAAGGACTGCCAACAGCATCCTGGGCTGCATGAACAGGAGTAGAGCCAGTAGTTTGAGGGGAGTGATTATCTGCATCTGCTCAGCCCTCATTCAACCGCATGCAGACTATTGTGTCCACGTTTTGGGCTCACGAGTGCAAGAAAGACATGGAGCAAGCGGAGCGAGTGCAGCGAAGGGCTGGCAGGATGGTCAGGGGTCTGTAGCCCTTGGCCTGTGAGGAGAGGAAGGCCGTTCTGAGGGAATGGGTCTTGCTGAGCGTGGAGAAGAAAAGGCTGTTGTGGTGGGAGCGAATGGCAGCTCTCCAGTAGCTCTGGGGAGGTCACGCAGAAGACAGAGGCAGGCTCTCCCCTGGGGTGCGTGCTCGGAGGACAGCAGAGAGCGGGCATAAGATGGAAGAAGAGAGGTTTGGAGTGCATGTAAGGAAACTGTTTTTCACCCCAAAGAGAGTCAAGCAGCAGAACAAGTTGCCCGGTGAGGCTGTGCGGTCGTCATCCTTGGAGATTTGCCATACCAGAGCAGCTAAAGCGCCTAGGAAGCTGGTCTGACCCCATGGCTCCTCTAGACCCCATGGCTGAGCTGCCTCAGATCGGGCGGTTGGACCAGAGGATTCCAGAGGGTCCTTCTGACCGGAATTGTCCTTCTATCCTTTGGTCCTAGGACCTCCATTGGGTAGACCTCCCCTCTGGGGTCAGCAACAGCCTTGGGGGGGGTGACACACTCCCTTGGAGGAGGACAGGAATGGGCACGCAGTGCTCTGCTTCCTGGGCACGAGATGGGCAGTGTTGGGAGTTCTCCTGCATACTCTTTGCAGGAGAACTCTGGGGGTTGTGGGATGCACGTCTGTGCTGCCTGGGAGACCACATGACCATGATGCTACCTACGGCTGTGATCTGTTGGGGCAGTCTTGCCAAGGCTTCTGTGGCACTCTTTTCCCTTACTGCTCTCATGCTGTTGTTTTCTTGCGGCCTTTCCTTCTGGCCTTGCCCCTGTAAACCCTGGCGCTTCTGTTATGACAGGTTCTGATGGGTTCTCAAGGCAGCTGGCGCTTTCATCCCGCCCTCTCCGTACTACTTGCTTGGCAGTTTCCAGGTTATGTTAGAGGGAGAATGTATGCCCAGGAGAGTGGAAGGCAGTCATAGAAAAATGTAGCAAGATTGCAGCCAGTCCCACGCAGGTGGAGAAACTTAGACCCCTGGGGTCAAAGGTGTTGAGTGGTTAGGAGTGCTCAGCACACCTGCTGTGCAGCACCACTGCAACCCTCCCCAGAGCAACACCCTTCTCCCTAGAAATCCTGGGAGAGCATCCGCAGAGGGAAGGAGCACGCGAGGAGGCAGGCTGGTGTGCGAAATAACTTTAATGAGTGGACAGAGGGGAACGAGCTTGCTGTGAGCAGAGGTTCCGGTGCAGAGAGCAGGAGGATCAGCTGAGAGCCGGCAGCCTGTGGCTGCGGCAGAGATCCTGCTGGCCATCTGTCTGCCTAGCCCGTTGGGAGAGAGGGGCCAGCAGTGCCCACCTAGGCAGGCTGTGGGGGGCCTCGAGGCTCAGGGCAACAGAAGAGAGCAAGGACACGGGAAGGAAAGAAGAGAGTGGAAGAAGGGAAAGGCAGACATGGGCTGTACTGTGAGAGAGCCCAGGCTGGCCCCTTCAGGCCTCGCTTTGCAGGGGCAGTTGGGATCGCAGAGCCCCTCTGAATCCATTGCCCAGGAGCTCCATCCTCATTCTAGAACTATCTTCTGGGCTACGAGGGGTCCTCCTCTGGGGCCATCACCAGCAGCTTTAGCAGGGCAGGCACCTGGAGCCACCGTAACGGCCGCCGATGCCAGAGAGGCTGAAGCCTCCGGAGGAGATGGGGACTCCCTGAGAGCTGAGGATGCTGCCAACGGCAGCGGAGGTGCTGGATCCCACGGCGGTGTTCTGCGGGAAGGAGCTGAGGATGGGGCCGGGCAGGGTCACCACCACGGCAGAGGGTTGGATGACAACGGTGGAGTCCTGGCACTGCCTAACACAGGGCTCATTGCAGCTGCTGGCCAGCGGGGCTGGCCCGCTGGGCTGGCATGGCACGCATGGGTTGTAGCAGGACATGTCTGAAGGTGGGAGGTGCACCTGCGAGAGAGAGGGCAGGGAAGAAGCAGAGCATGGAGGATGCATGAAGAGCAGCCTGTGACCCTGCCACCAGGCAGTCAAGGCACCTGGTGGGCCGGAAGCCGGAGGCCATGCGGCCAGAACTCAGCCTCGTGCTTTGCCTCAACCCCAAGGGCTCTGCGCAGGGCATCCCGGGGAAAGGGGAGTCCTGCCCAGTCCAGAGCCCAGAAGACCCCTCAGGCAAGCACCAGCCTCTCATCGTGCCAGAACTTCTGCCCCCTTTCCCTCTTCCAAGAAGCCCCAAGTCCCAGTGGAGCACAGCGGAGCACGTATCAGCTGAGACATGCGGCAGGAGCAGGAGAAAGGGCTTCAGACTCACCTGGTTCCCAAGGAGGTGGAGGCGAGAGAAGTGGCTGAGCGAGTGGGGAGTTTGGCCGGCTTTTATAGAGCTCCTGCACCGCCCCAGGCCCAGAGTCACCCCGTACGTGGGCAGTAATTTGCCAGCAGACTCACCTCACATGCAGAAGAGCCTAGCTCATGGCATGGGTTGTGCTTGTTGTGCCTTGAACGCAGCCTTTTCATTTCCTCATTTCTGGCATGCCCATTCTTCCATGGAGGCTCTTTGAAGTGCTGGCATGAGAGGCCGAAGGATTTCCAGGGCAGGAACTTGTCAGTGTGGGCAGCAGTGTAGGCTCAGGTGCCAGAGGAGTCCGGTGCAGACCCGGCCCTTGGGCAGTGGCCCTCCGCTGGGGTTGCCTGTGACTCGTTTTGCAGGAAGGGGTCCAGGCCCTTCTAGTGCCCTAGTCCCCAGCCGAACACGCAAGAGTCCCTGTGCATGTGCGTGTGCCCTATCCTTCTCTCCCTCTCCCTCCCTCCCAGCTCTCTCTGACAGTCACTGGTCATTGCCTCCTCCGGTGGCTGGGTTGTGCTGCAGGTTTTGACTCTCCTCCACCTGATGCTGCCCGCTCTGGGGGGAGATCTGTCCAAGGATGCCGAGTTGAGATTAGGAAAGCAAAAGGCCCCATGGAGTTGAAGCAGGCCAAGGAGCTGGAGCGCAACACAAAGGGCTTTTCTGGTATATCAGCAACTAGGGAAACATGGGTGTAGCCCTGGATGGGGCAGGTGACCCTGTGACGCGTGATAGAGCTCGATCGCCTAGCGAGATCACCACTCAGAGGACACAGAAAAAGCTGAGGCCCTCAAAGCCTTCTTGGCCTTGGGTCTTCCCTTGTAAGATTTGTCTTTGGGAAGGTTAGGCCCCTGGCATGCGTGGGCAAATCTGGAGCAAGGAAGACTCTCAGAAGAGGAGGATCAAGCTAGGGAACATTGAAACATTGTTGGAGGACGATCAGCTGAGCGTCCATACCCTGTGGCTGAGGCAGAGACCTCCTGGGCTTCTGTCCGCCTAGCGCACTGGGAGAGATGGGTCCGCTGTCCCTGCTAGACAGGCTGAATAGAAGCAAGGCTGTGGGAGCTGACGAGATACACCCACAAGTGCTGAGGGAGCTGGCGAATGTCACTGCAAGGCCTCGCTTGAAAGCTTTGAAAGCATCGTGGTGCTTGGGGAAGGTTTCTGAGTGCTGGAGGACAGCAAACAGCAGTTGTGTCATCGAGCAGGGCAAGCAGGATGCTCTGGGGGCAGGAGAGGGCATGGGGGCCTGCTCTGGAGAGGCTGGTCAACCTCACGTCCACCCCTGCAAGCATGATGGAGCAAAACCTCCTGGAAGCCATTTGCAGACACATGAAGGACAAGTAGGTGACTGGGAGTAGTCAGCATGGACTTGTGGAAGGGAAATCTGGCTTGACCAAACCCCTAGCCTTCTACGATGAGACGACTGGCTTTGGAGTTGATGCGCAGACGCCCACGGGTCCTAGCGGACCGCATGGAAGGGTGCCGAGAGAGCGGACCGACGTCTCCCCAGGCCCACTCTCTAGTGTCCTTGAAAGGTCATGGGGGTCCGGGCAGGTTCCCGATGCCTGGCAAATGTGAGCAAATGTCACAGCCATCTTCAGAAGAGGAGAGAAAAGGCACAAAGGAGAAGGCGGGGAACTACTGGCCCATCAGCCTCTCTTTGGTCTCTCAGCACTGTCTGCCACAAGGGCCTTGTATCCAGCTGAGGATGGGATGCTCTGGGTGGGTGGGTGGAGAACGGGATGAGTAAAATGTGGTGGGGTGACGGGGCTCAGGGCATAGGGCTTCCTGGGTCATGCTCAACCTGGAGGCCTGTAACAGGGGCAGTAGCGCCGGGGTCTCTCGTGGGGCTTGTCCTGTTTCACATCTTTACGGGTGAGCGGGAGGAAGTGGTGGCGTGCCCTCTCCTCAAGTTGGCAGGGGGGACCAAATTGCGGGGAGGAGCTGACACGCTCCAGGGCAGGGCGGCCATTCAGGGGGAGCTAGCCACACTGGGGGACTGGGCTGACAGGAGTGTCCCGACATTCAATCAGGCCAAACGCCAAGTCGTCTTCCTGTGAGGGAAGAACCTCTTGCAACAGCGCAGGCTGGGGTCTGAACTGCCCTGTGCTCCAGTGGTCCCAGGACCTCCTTGTGCAGATCTGCCTCCTGGGGGCAGGGTCAGCCTTGGGAGGGGGAGGGGAAAGGGGAGTGGCATTGAGCGAGGGTGGGAATGGCCACACAGGGCTCAGCTTCCTGGCCATAGAGCCTGGCAGTGTCCAGGAGCTCCCCTGAGCAGTGTATGGAGGGAAAGACCGGGTTGCAAAAGACATCTCTGTGCTGATCGGCGGTTCTGCCCACCTAGCAGGTGATATGTGTTCTCGTGGCATTAGGGCTTTGGCACACCTCCCGTCCCAGGCCCCAAAGCCCTCCTCAGTTCAAAACAAAAGCCAGCACCGTAACGGAGGCAAGGAAAGTATTGCTCCACTCTCCCGTGGCACTGCAGGCTTGTGCAGGGTACTTGAGCCAATCCAACAAGCCTCTCAAAGCAAGGGAGACTGGTGGCAGGATATTAGCGATGGCTAGCAAGGCCCTGCCAGATGCCGGGGATGCTGGGGGAGGGGATGTGCTCAGAAGGGCCCTGTGAATAAAAGCATCTCAGACTGCATCAAGGAGTTGTTGCATCCTCACTGCATGAACAAAGGACTTTGCTGCCCTGGAGATGTGGAGGCAGCTGGGATGCATCCCAGAAGGGTATGGGGATGCCTTCAGTGGGTATGCTTGCTGGCATAGACTCCTCCAGCCCTCAGGCAAGAGCACAGCTTGCTTGCAAAGCTCCCTTTGCCTTCCTGAGAGGGGAGCTGTGCTCAGGCGTGTGCCAGGTGGCAAGTCATAGCCAAATTTAGGAGGGCTGTGTATCACTCCTCTGGCATGAGGGTAAGCCAAGCGTGTGTGTTGTCTGCAGCCCCACACCCCATGCAGGGCTGACTTCCCCTCCGGCCAGGGCAGTTCCAACACTGCCCTGGGGGGGAAGCTGTTCTAAGCACCAGGCTGCCCCTGGGCACAGCCCCCGGGAACCTCGAAGGCTGTGACCCTCCAGGGTAACCTTGCAGGTGCTCCCACAGCTTGGGGGCCCTGCAGGAGGGCGAGGGCCTTGTGGAAAAGGAGGCGGGGGCCAGTGTGCTGGTGGATGGAGCAAGCTGGGAGAGAGGACACGGCTTGTGCTCAGGCATGGGAGCTTGCGGTGCTGGGCTCCTCCTTGTCAGGAGGACACGAGCAGCCTCACTGAAAGGCACTCGGTTGACCTGGCCTCTCTGCATGGGACCTGTCCAGCACTTGCTGGCATGCTTCTGCTCATTCGGAGAAGTTCCTGCCCTATAATTCTTGGGCGTCTCATGCCAGCTTTGAAAAGGGGCGTCCGTGGCAGGATTATCATGGGGAAAGCAAGAAGTGAAGAGGCTATGTTGTAGGAACAACAAACACAACCCGTGCGATGAGCTAGGCTCTTTTGCATGTGAGGTGAGTCTGCTGGCAAATTACTGCCCACGTACGGGGTGGCTCTGGGCCTGGGGCGGTGCAGGAGCTCTATAAAAGCCGGCCAAACTCCCCACTCGCTCAGCCACTTCTCTCGCCTCCACCTCCTTGGGAACCAGGTGAGTCTGAAGCCCTTTCTCCTCCTGCTCCTGCTCTTGCTCTCAGCTGATACGTGCTGTGCTGTGCTCTGCTGGGTCTTGGGGCTGCTTGGGAGAGGGAAAGAGGGCAGAAGTTCTGGCATGGTGAGAGGCTGGTGCTTGCCTGAGGGGTGTTCTGGGCTCTGGGCTGGGGAGGACCCTGCTTGGCTCAGGTTGCCCTGCGCAGAGCCTTTGGGCAGTGGAGGCAAAGCAGGAGGCTGTGCTTTGGGCTGCGTGGCCCGCGCTGCCGGCCCACCAGGTGCCTTGACTGCCTGGTGGCAGGGTCACAGGCTGCTCCTCCCACCTTCAGACATGTCCTCCCCCATGCTCTGCTTCCTCCCTGCCCTCTCTCTCGCAGGTGCACCTCCCACCTTCAGACATGTCCTGCTACAACCCATGCGTGCCATGCCAGCCCAGCGGGCCAGCCCCGCTGGCCAGCAGCTGCAGTGAGCCCTGTGTTAGGCAGTGCCAGGACTCCACCGTTGTCATCCAACCCTCTGCCGTGGTGGTGACCCTGCCCGGCCCCATCCTCAGCTCCTTCCCGCAGAGCACCGCCGTGGGATCCAGCACCTCTGCTGCCGTTGGCAGCATCCTCAGCTCTCAGGGAGTCCCCATCTCCTCCGGAGGCTTCAGCCTCTCTGGCATCGGCGGCCGTTACGGTGGCTCCAGGTGCCTGCCCTGCTAAAGCTGCTGGTGATGGCCCCAGAGGAGGACCCCTTGGAGCCCAGAAGATGGTACCGGAATGAGGATGGAGCTCCTGCCATCGAATTCAGAAGTTCTGTCTGCTTTTCCCTTCTTCCACCCTCTCCTTTCCCTCCCACGTCCCTGCTGTCCTCTGCTGCTGTGCGCCCCTAGGGGGCACTGCTGGCCCCTCTCCCTCTGTGGGTGAAGACTCTCGGCTGCCCTGGTGCTTCCTGCCCCGCGGCCTCCACTTGGAGCAAGCTCCTTTCCTTCTATTGACGCATTAAAGGTCTTCTGCACGCACGCCTGGGTCTCCACGTCGTCCTTTCCTCTGTGGTTGCTCTCCCAAGCTGCCCAGGGAGAAAGGCAGTGCTCTGGGGCACGTGGGGTGGTTTGTGGGCACATGAAGAGCCTTCAGCATTCACAGAGGAAGTGGTGGGTGGACACACTGCAGCAGTGGCCTTTTAGGCCGTCTCCCTTGGAGCTGCGGAGGACATCCCTGGCTCCTCTAGAGCTCAGAGTCATCAGGTGTGGCCTTGTAGTGCTTCTGCCCAGAAATGCCCTCTCACGTCCCAGTGCACGTCCTTCGGACTGGGAGCCGGAGCACCGCTGACCTCCAGTGAAGAGCCCTGGCTGTGGGAGGCTCTGGGAGGGCAGCAGCCTGGCAAGCTCTTGGGGGCAGGAGTTTCTCTAGCTCTGGATGGAACTGTGCTGTGGGAGGAGGCTCAGGCAGAAGAGGCTTCCCCAAGGGGAGAAGGTGTGAGAATGGGAGGTAATCGGCTTGCAGGCAGCGCATGTTTTCCCCCTCCTTCCATCGATGCCCTGGGTTTCCTGGGGAAAGCTTCTGGGGAGAGGCAAAGTGTGAGAGGCTCAAGGCAGGAGAGAGGTGGGGGTACAGTCTGAGTGTCCCAAGAGTGGCCGGGAGGTCCCCAAAGCAGTGCTGTCACCAGCAGGAAGGCTGGAGAGAGGCTTGCAGGTGCGGGAGGGGCAGTGCTGAACTGCTGCAAGATCTGGCTGGGCAGGATGATGCCCGACCACTCAGAGGCGTGATCGGCAGCTGTCTGGGTAGTAGAGATGTGACCAGGAGTCCGCGCCCGCACCACTTCCAGCCCGTCTCCAGCAACAGCCCCAAGAGAACGTCAGGGACAAGTGCTCCTGGGGAAAGCCCTCCAGGACAGCTGCCGCTGGCAACAGGGTTCTGTGACACCAAGGACTGCCAACAGCATCCTGGGCTGCATGAACAGGAGTAGAGCCAGTAGTTTGAGGGGAGTGATTATCTGCATCTGCTCAGCCCTCATTCAACCGCATGCAGACTATTGTGTCCACGTTTTGGGCTCACGAGTGCAAGAAAGACATGGAGCAAGCGGAGCGAGTGCAGCGAAGGGCTGGCAGGATGGTCAGGGGTCTGTAGCCCTTGGCCTGTGAGGAGAGGAAGGCCGTTCTGAGGGAATGGGTCTTGCTGAGCGTGGAGAAGAAAAGGCTGTTGTGGTGGGAGCGAATGGCAGCTCTCCAGTAGCTCTGGGGAGGTCACGCAGAAGACAGAGGCAGGCTCTCCCCTGGGGTGCGTGCTCGGAGGACAGCAGAGAGCGGGCATAAGATGGAAGAAGAGAGGTTTGGAGTGCATGTAAGGAAACTGTTTTTCACCCCAAAGAGAGTCAAGCAGCAGAACAAGTTGCCCGGTGAGGCTGTGCGGTCGTCATCCTTGGAGATTTGCCATACCAGAGCAGCTAAAGCGCCTAGGAAGCTGGTCTGACCCCATGGCTCCTCTAGACCCCATGGCTGAGCTGCCTCAGATCGGGCGGTTGGACCAGAGGATTCCAGAGGGTCCTTCTGACCGGAATTGTCCTTCTATCCTTTGGTCCTAGGACCTCCATTGGGTAGACCTCCCCTCTGGGGTCAGCAACAGCCTTGGGGGGGGTGACACACTCCCTTGGAGGAGGACAGGAATGGGCACGCAGTGCTCTGCTTCCTGGGCACGAGATGGGCAGTGTTGGGAGTTCTCCTGCATACTCTTTGCAGGAGAACTCTGGGGGTTGTGGGATGCACGTCTGTGCTGCCTGGGAGACCACATGACCATGATGCTACCTACGGCTGTGATCTGTTGGGGCAGTCTTGCCAAGGCTTCTGTGGCACTCTTTTCCCTTACTGCTCTCATGCTGTTGTTTTCTTGCGGCCTTTCCTTCTGGCCTTGCCCCTGTAAACCCTGGCGCTTCTGTTATGACAGGTTCTGATGGGTTCTCAAGGCAGCTGGCGCTTTCATCCCGCCCTCTCCGTACTACTTGCTTGGCAGTTTCCAGGTTATGTTAGAGGGAGAATGTATGCCCAGGAGAGTGGAAGGCAGTCATAGAAAAATGTAGCAAGATTGCAGCCAGTCCCACGCAGGTGGAGAAACTTAGACCTCTGGGGTCAAAGGTGTTGAGTGGTTAGGAGTGCTCAGCACACCTGCTGTGCAGCACCACTGCAACCCTCCCCAGAGCAACACCCTTCTCCCTAGAAATCCTGGGAGAGCATCCGCAGAGGGAAGGAGCACGCGAGGAGGCAGGCTGGTGTGCGAAATAACTTTAATGAGTGGACAGAGGGGAACGAGCTTGCTGTGAGCAGAGGTTCCGGTGCAGAGAGCAGGAGGATCAGCTGAGAGCCGGCAGCCTGTGGCTGCGGCAGAGATCCTGCTGGCCATCTGTCTGCCTAGCCCGTTGGGAGAGAGGGGCCAGCAGTGCCCACCTAGGCAGGCTGTGGGGGGCCTCGAGGCTCAGGGCAACAGAAGAGAGCAAGGACACGGGAAGGAAAGAAGAGAGTGGAAGAAGGGAAAGGCAGACATGGGCTGTACTGTGAGAGAGCCCAGGCTGGCACCTTCAGGCCTCGCTTTGCAGGGGCAGTTGGGATCGCAGAGCCCCTCTGAATCCATTGCCCAGGAGCTCCATCCTCATTCTAGAACCATCTTCTGGGCTACGAGGGGTCCTCCTCTGGGGCCATCACCAGCAGCTTTAGCAGGGCAGGCACCTGGAGCCACCGTAACGGCCGCCGATGCCAGAGAGGCTGAAGCCTCCGGAGGAGATGGGGACTCCCTGAGAGCTGAGGATGCTGCCAACGGCAGCGGAGGTGCTGGATCCCACGGCGGTGTTCTGCGGGAAGGAGCTGAGGATGGGGCCGGGCAGGGTCACCACCACGGCAGAGGGTTGGATGACAACGGTGGAGTCCTGGCACTGCCTAACACAGGGCTCATTGCAGCTGCTGGCCAGCGGGGCTGGCCCGCTGGGCTGGCATGGCACGCATGGGTTGTAGCAGGACATGTCTGAGGGTGGGAGGTGCACCTGCGAGAGAGAGGGCAGGGAAGAAGCAGAGCATGGAGGATGCATGAAGAGCAGCCTGTGACCCTGCCACCAGGCAGTCAAGGCACCTGGTGGGCCGGAAGCCGGAGGCCGTGCGGCCAGAACTCAGCCTCGTGCTTTGCCTCAACCCCAAGGGCTCTGCGCAGGGCATCCCGGGGAAAGGGGAGTCCTGCCCAGTCCAGAGCCCAGAAGACCCCTCAGGCAAGCACCAGCCTCTCATCGTGCCAGAACTTCTGCCCCCTTTCCCTCTTCCAAGAAGCCCCAAGTCCCAGTGGAGCACAGCGGAGCATGTATCAGCTGAGACATGCGGCAGGAGCAGGAGAAAGGGCTTCAGACTCACCTGGTTCCCAAGGAGGTGGAGGCGAGAGAAGTGGCTGAGCGAGTGGGGAGTTTGGCCGGCTTTTATAGAGCTCCTGCACCGCCCCAGGCCCAGAGTCACCCCGTACGTGGGCAGTAATTTGCCAGCAGACTCACCTCACATGCAGAAGAGCCTAGCTCATGGCATGGGTTGTGCTTGTTGTGCCTTGAATGCAGCCTTTTCATTTCCTCGTTTCTGGCATGCCCATTCTTCCATGGAGGCTCTTTGAAGTGCTGGCATGAGAGGCCGAAGGATTTCCAGGGCAGGAACTTGTCAGTGTGGGCAGCAGTGTAGGCTCAGGTGCCAGAGGAGTCCGGTGCAGACCCGGCCCTTGGGCAGTGGCCCTCTGTTAGGGTTGCCTGTGACTCGTTTTGCAGGAAGGGGTCCAGGCCCTTCTAGTGCCCTAGTCCCCAGCCGAACACGCAAGAGTCCCTGTGCATGTGCGTGTGCCCTATCCTTCTCTCCCTCTCCCTCCCTCCCAGCTCTCTCTGACAGTCACTGGTCATTGCCTCCTCCGGTGGCTGGGTTGTGCTGCAGGTTTTGACTCTCCTCCACCTGATGCTGCCCGCTCTGGGGGGAGATCTGTCCAAGGATGCCGAGTTGAGATTAGGAAAGCAAAAGGCCCCATGGAGTTGAAGCAGGCCAAGGAGCTGGAGCGCAACACAAAGGGCTTTTCTGGTATATCAGCAACTAGGGAAACATGGGTGTAGCCCTGGATGGGGCAGGTGACCCTGTGACGCGTGATAGAGCTCGATCGCCTAGCGAGATCACCACTCAGAGGACACAGAAAAAGCTGAGGCCCTCAAAGCCTTCTTGGCCTTGGGTCTTCCCTTGTAAGATTTGTCTTTGGGAAGGTTAGGCCCCTGGCATGCGTGGGCAAATCTGGAGCAAGGAAGACTCTCAGAAGAGGAGGATCAAGCTAGGGAACATTGAAACATTGTTGGAGAACGATCAGCTGAGCGTCCATACCCTGTGGCTGAGGCAGAGACCTCCTGGGCTTCTGTCCGCCTAGCGCACTGGGAGAGACGGGTCCGCTGTCCCTGCTAGACAGGCTGAATAGAAGCAAGGCTGTGGGAGCTGATGAGATACACCCACAAGTGCTGAGGGAGCTGGCGAATGTCACTGCAAGGCCTCGCTTGAAAGCTTTGAAAGCATCGTGGTGCTTGGGGAAGGTTTCTGAGTGCTGGAGGACAGCAAACAGCAGTTGTGTCATCGAGCAGGGCAAGCAGGATGCTCTGGGGGCAGGAGAGGGCATGGGGGCCTGCTCTGGAGAGGCTGGTCAACCTCACGTCCACCCCTGCAAGCATGATGGAGCAAAACCTCCTGGAAGCCATTTGCAGACACATGAAGGACAAGTAGGTGACTGGGAGTAGTCAGCATGGACTTGTGGAAGGGAAATCTGGCTTGACCAAACCCCTAGCCTTCTACGATGAGACGACTGGCTTTGGAGTTGATGCGCAGACGCCCACGGGTCCTAGCGGACCGCATGGAAGGGTGCCGAGAGAGCGGACCGACGTCTCCCCAGGCCCACTCTCTAGTGTCCTTGAAAGGTCATGGGGGTCCGGGCAGGTTCCTGATGCCTGGCAAATGTGAGCAAATGTCACAGCCATCTTCAGAAGAGGAGAGAAAAGGCACAAAGGAGAAGGCGGGGAACTACTGGCCCATCAGCCTCTCTTTGGTCTCTCAGCACTGTCTGCCACAAGGGCCTTGTATCCAGCTGAGGATGGGATGCTCTGGGTGGGTGGGTGGAGAACGGGATGAGTAAAATGTGGTGGGGTGACGGGGCTCAGGGCATAGGGCTTCCTGGGTCATGCTCAACCTGGAGGCCTGTAACAGGGGCAGTAGCGCCGGGGTCTCTCGTGGGGCTTGTCCTGTTTCACATCTTTACGGGTGAGCGGGAGGAAGTGGTGGCGTGCCCTCTCCTCAAGTTGGCAGGGGGGACCAAATTGCGGGGAGGAGCTGACACACTCCAGGGCAGGGCGGCCATTCAGGGGGAGCTAGCCACACTGGGGGACTGGGCTGACAGGAGTGTCCCGACATTCAATCAGGCCAAACGCCAAGTCGTCTTCCTGTGAGGGAAGAACCTCTTGCAACAGCGCAGGCTGGGGTCTGAACTGCCCTGTGCTCCAGTGGTCCCAGGACCTCCTTGTGCAGATCTGCCTCCTGGGGGCAGGGTCAGCCTTGGGAGGGGGAGGGGAAAGGGGAGTGGCATTGAGCGAGGGTGGGAATGGCCACACAGGGCTCAGCTTCCTGGCCATAGAGCCTGGCAGTGTCCAGGAGCTCCCCTGAGCAGTGTATGGAGGGAAAGACCGGGTTGCAAAAGACATCTCTGTGCTGATCGGCGGTTCTGCCCACCTAGCAGGTGATATGTGTTCTCGTGGCATTAGGGCCTTGGCACACCTCCCGTCCCAGGCCCCAAAGCCCTCCTCAGTTCAAAACAAAAGCCAGCACCGTAACGGAGGCAAGGAAAGTATTGCTCCACTCTCCCGTGGCACTGCAGGCTTGTGCAGGGTACTTGAGCCAATCCAACAAGCCTCTCAAAGCAAGGGAGACTGGTGGCAGGATATTAGCGATGGCTAGCAAGGCCCTGCCAGATGCCGGGGATGCTGGGGGAGGGGATGTGCTCAGAAGGGCCCTGTGAATCAAAGCATCTCAGACTGCATCAAGGAGTTGTTGCATCCTCACTGCATGAACAAAGGACTTTGCTGCCCTGGAGATGTGGAGGCAGCTGGGATGCATCCCAGAAGGGTATGGGGATGCCTTCAGTGGGTGTGCTTGCTGGCATAGACTCCTCCAGCCCCCAGGCAAGAGCACAGCTTGCTTGCAAAGCTCCCTTTGCCTTCCTGAGAGGGGAGCTGTGCTCAGGCGTGTGCCAGGTGGCGAGTCATAGCCAAATTTAGGAGGGCTGTGTATCACTCCTCTGGCATGAGGGTAAGCCAAGCGTGTGTGTTGTCTGCAGCCCCACACCCCATGCAGGGCTGACTTCCCCTCCGGCCAGGGCAGTTCCAACACTGCCCTGGGGGGGAAGCTGTTCTAAGCACCAGGCTGCCCCTGGGCACAGCCCCCGGGAACCTCGAAGGCTGTGACCCTCCAGGGTAACCTTGCAGGTGCTCCCACAGCTTGGGGGCCCTGCAGGAGGGCGAGGGCCTTGTGGAAAAGGAGGCGGGGGCCAGTGTGCTGGTGGATGGAGCAAGCTGGGAGAGAGGACACGGCTTGTGCTCAGGCATGGGAGCTTGCGGTGCCGGGCTCCTCCTTGTCAGGAGGACACGAGCAGCCTCACTGAAAGGCACTCGGTTGACCTGGCCTCTCTGCATGGGACCTGTCCAGCACTTGCTGGCATGCTTCTGCTCATTCGGAGAAGTTCCTGCCCTATAATTCTTGGGCGTCTCATGCCAGCTTTGAAAAGGGGCGTCCGTGGCAGGATTATCATGGGGAAAGCAAGAAGTGAAGAGGCTATGTTGTAGGAACAACAAACACAACCCGTGCGATGAGCTAGGCTCTTTTGCATGTGAGGTGAGTCTGCTGGCAAATTACTGCCCACGTACGGGGTGGCTCTGGGCCTGGGGCGGTGCAGGAGCTCTATAAAAGCCGGCCAAACTCCCCACTCGCTCAGCCACTTCTCTCGCCTCCACCTCCTTGGGAACCAGGTGAGTCTGAAGCCCTTTCTCCTCCTGCTCCTGCTCTTGCTCTCAGCTGATACGTGCTGTGCTGTGCTCTGCTGGGTCTTGGGGCTGCTTGGGAGAGGGAAAGAGGGCAGAAGTTCTGGCATGGTGAGAGGCTGGTGCTTGCCTGAGGGGTGTTCTGGGCTCTGGGCTGGGGAGGACCCTGCTTGGCTCAGGTTGCCCTGCGCAGAGCCTTTGGGCAGTGGAGGCAAAGCAGGAGGCTGTGCTTTGGGCTGCGTGGCCCGCGCTGCCGGCCCACCAGGTGCCTTGACTGCCTGGTGGCAGGGTCACAGGCTGCTCCTCCCACCTTCAGACATGTCCTCCCCCATGCTCTGCTTCCTCCCTGCCCTCTCTCTCGCAGGTGCACCTCCCACCTTCAGACATGTCCTGCTACAACCCATGCGTGCCATGCCAGCCCAGCGGGCCAGCCCCGCTGGCCAGCAGCTGCAGTGAGCCCTGTGTTAGGCAGTGCCAGGACTCCACCGTTGTCATCCAACCCTCTGCCGTGGTGGTGACCCTGCCCGGCCCCATCCTCAGCTCCTTCCCGCAGAGCACCGCCGTGGGATCCAGCACCTCTGCTGCCGTTGGCAGCATCCTCAGCTCTCAGGGAGTCCCCATCTCCTCCGGAGGCTTCAGCCTCTCTGGCATCGGCGGCCGTTACGGTGGCTCCAGGTGCCTGCCCTGCTAAAGCTGCTGGTGATGGCCCCAGAGGAGGACCCCTTGTAGCCCAGAAGATGGTACCGGAATGAGGATGGAGCTCCTGCCATCGAATTCAGAAGTTCTGTCTGCTTTTCCCTTCTTCCACCCTCTCCTTTCCCTCCCACGTCCCTGCTGTCCTCTGCTGCTGTGCGCCCCTAGGGGGCACTGCTGGCCCCTCTCCCTCTGTGGGTGAAGACTCTCGGCTGCCCTGGTGCTTCCTGCCCCGCGGCCTCCACTTGGAGCAAGCTCCTTTCCTTCTATTGACGCATTAAAGGTCTTCTGCACGCACGCCTGGGTCTCCACGTCGTCCTTTCCTCTGTGGTTGCTCTCCCAAGCTGCCCAGGGAGAAAGGCAGTGCTCTGGGGCACGTGGGGTGGTTTGTGGGCACATGAAGAGCCTTCAGCATTCACAGAGGAAGTGGTGGGTGGACACACTGCAGCAGTGGCCTTTTAGGCCGTCTCCCTTGGAGCTGCGGAGGACATCCCTGGCTCCTCTAGAGCTCAGAGTCATCAGGTGTGGCCTTGTAGTGCTTCTGCCCAGAAATGCCCTCTCACGTCCCAGTGCACGTCCTTCGGACTGGGAGCCGGAGCACCGCTGACCTCCAGTGAAGAGCCCTGGCTGTGGGAGGCTCTGGGAGGGCAGCAGCCTGGCAAGCTCTTGGGGGCAGGAGTTTCTCTAGCTCTGGATGGAACTGTGCTGTGGGAGGAGGCTCAGGCAGAAGAGGCTTCCCCAAGGGGAGAAGGTGTGAGAATGGGAGGTAATCGGCTTGCAGGCAGCGCATGTTTTCCCCCTCCTTCCATCGATGCCCTGGGTTTCCTGGGGAAAGCTTCTGGGGAGAGGCAAAGTGTGAGAGGCTCAAGGCAGGAGAGAGGTGGGGGTGCAGTCTGAGTGTCCCAAGAGTGGCCGGGAGGTCCCCAAAGCAGTGCTGTCACCAGCAGGAAGGCTGGAGAGAGGCTTGCAGGTGCGGGAGGGGCAGTGCTGAACTGCTGCAAGATCTGGCTGGGCAGGATGATGCCCGACCACTCAGAGGCGTGATCGGCAGCTGTCTGGGTAGTAGAGATGTGACCAGGAGTCCGCGCCCGCACCACTTCCAGCCCGTCTCCAGCAACAGCCCCAAGAGAACGTCAGGGACAAGTGCTCCTGGGGAAAGCCCTCCAGGACAGCTGCCGCTGGCAACAGGGTTCTGTGACACCAAGGACTGCCAACAGCATCCTGGGCTGCATGAACAGGAGTAGAGCCAGTAGTTTGAGGGGAGTGATTATCTGCATCTGCTCAGCCCTCATTCAACCGCATGCAGACTATTGTGTCCACGTTTTGGGCTCACGAGTGCAAGAAAGACATGGAGCAAGCGGAGCGAGTGCAGCGAAGGGCTGGCAGGATGGTCAGGGGTCTGTAGCCCTTGGCCTGTGAGGAGAGGAAGGCCGTTCTGAGGGAATGGGTCTTGCTGAGCGTGGAGAAGAAAAGGCTGTTGTGGTGGGAGCGAATGGCAGCTCTCCAGTAGCTCTGGGGAGGTCACGCAGAAGACAGAGGCAGGCTCTCCCCTGGGGTGCGTGCTCGGAGGACAGCAGAGAGCGGGCATAAGATGGAAGAAGAGAGGTTTGGAGTGCATGTAAGGAAACTGTTTTTCACCCCAAAGAGAGTCAAGCAGCAGAACAAGTTGCCCGGTGAGGCTGTGCGGTCGTCATCCTTGGAGATTTGCCATACCAGAGCAGCTAAAGCGCCTAGGAAGCTGGTCTGACCCCATGGCTCCTCTAGACCCCATGGCTGAGCTGCCTCAGATCGGGCGGTTGGACCAGAGGATTCCAGAGGGTCCTTCTGACCGGAATTGTCCTTCTATCCTTTGGTCCTAGGACCTCCATTGGGTAGACCTCCCCTCTGGGGTCAGCAACAGCCTTGGGGGGGGTGACACACTCCCTTGGAGGAGGACAGGAATGGGCACGCAGTGCTCTGCTTCCTGGGCACGAGATGGGCAGTGTTGGGAGTTCTCCTGCATACTCTTTGCAGGAGAACTCTGGGGGTTGTGGGATGCACGTCTGTGCTGCCTGGGAGACCACATGACCATGATGCTACCTACGGCTGTGATCTGTTGGGGCAGTCTTGCCAAGGCTTCTGTGGCACTCTTTTCCCTTACTGCTCTCATGCTGTTGTTTTCTTGCGGCCTTTCCTTCTGGCCTTGCCCTGTAAACCCTGGCGCTTCTGTTATGACAGGTTCTGATGGGTTCTCAAGGCAGCTGGCGCTTTCATCCCGCCCTCTCCGTACTACTTGCTTGGCAGTTTCCAGGTTATGTTAGAGGGAGAATGTATGCCCAGGAGAGTGGAAGGCAGTCATAGAAAAATGTAGCAAGATTGCAGCCAGTCCCACGCAGGTGGAGAAACTTAGACCCCTGGGGTCAAAGGTGTTGAGTGGTTAGGAGTGCTCAGCACACCTGCTGTGCAGCACCACTGCAACCCTCCCCAGAGCAACACCCTTCTCCCTAGAAATCCTGGGAGAGCATCCGCAGAGGGAAGGAGCACGCGAGGAGGCAGGCTGGTGTGCGAAATAACTTTAATGAGTGGACAGAGGGGAACGAGCTTGCTGTGAGCAGAGGTTCCGGTGCAGAGAGCAGGAGGATCAGCTGAGAGCCGGCAGCCTGTGGCTGCGGCAGAGATCCTGCTGGCCATCTGTCTGCCTAGCCCGTTGGGAGAGAGGGGCCAGCAGTGCCCACCTAGGCAGGCTGTGGGGGGCCTCGAGGCTCAGGGCAACAGAAGAGAGCAAGGACACGGGAAGGAAAGAAGAGAGTGGAAGAAGGGAAAGGCAGACATGGGCTGTACTGTGAGAGAGCCCAGGCTGGCACCTTCAGGCCTCGCTTTGCAGGGGCAGTTGGGATCGCAGAGCCCCTCTGAATCCATTGCCCAGGAGCTCCATCCTCATTCTAGAACCATCTTCTGGGCTACGAGGGGTCCTCCTCTGGGGCCATCACCAGCAGCTTTAGCAGGGCAGGCACCTGGAGCCACCGTAACGGCCGCCGATGCCAGAGAGGCTGAAGCCTCCGGAGGAGATGGGGACTCCCTGAGAGCTGAGGATGCTGCCAACGGCAGCGGAGGTGCTGGATCCCACGGCGGTGTTCTGCGGGAAGGAGCTGAGGATGGGGCCGGGCAGGGTCACCACCACGGCAGAGGGTTGGATGACAACGGTGGAGTCCTGGCACTGCCTAACACAGGGCTCATTGCAGCTGCTGGCCAGCGGGGCTGGCCCGCTGGGCTGGCATGGCACGCATGGGTTGTAGCAGGACATGTCTGAGGGTGGGAGGTGCACCTGCGAGAGAGAGGGCAGGGAAGAAGCAGAGCATGGAGGATGCATGAAGAGCAGCCTGTGACCCTGCCACCAGGCAGTCAAGGCACCTGGTGGGCCGGAAGCCGGAGGCCGTGCGGCCAGAACTCAGCCTCGTGCTTTGCCTCAACCCCAAGGGCTCTGCGCAGGGCATCCCGGGGAAAGGGGAGTCCTGCCCAGTCCAGAGCCCAGAAGACCCCTCAGGCAAGCACCAGCCTCTCATCGTGCCAGAACTTCTGCCCCCTTTCCCTCTTCCAAGAAGCCCCAAGTCCCAGTGGAGCACAGCGGAGCATGTATCAGCTGAGACATGCGGCAGGAGCAGGAGAAAGGGCTTCAGACTCACCTGGTTCCCAAGGAGGTGGAGGCGAGAGAAGTGGCTGAGCGAGTGGGGAGTTTGGCCGGCTTTTATAGAGCTCCTGCACCGCCCCAGGCCCAGAGTCACCCCGTACGTGGGCAGTAATTTGCCAGCAGACTCACCTCACATGCAGAAGAGCCTAGCTCATGGCATGGGTTGTGCTTGTTGTGCCTTGAATGCAGCCTTTTCATTTCCTCGTTTCTGGCATGCCCATTCTTCCATGGAGGCTCTTTGAAGTGCTGGCATGAGAGGCCGAAGGATTTCCAGGGCAGGAACTTGTCAGTGTGGGCAGCAGTGTAGGCTCAGGTGCCAGAGGAGTCCGGTGCAGACCCGGCCCTTGGGCAGTGGCCCTCTGTTAGGGTTGCCTGTGACTCGTTTTGCAGGAAGGGGTCCAGGCCCTTCTAGTGCCCTAGTCCCCAGCCGAACACGCAAGAGTCCCTGTGCATGTGCGTGTGCCCTATCCTTCTCTCCCTCTCCCTCCCTCCCAGCTCTCTCTGACAGTCACTGGTCATTGCCTCCTCCGGTGGCTGGGTTGTGCTGCAGGTTTTGACTCTCCTCCACCTGATGCTGCCCGCTCTGGGGGGAGATCTGTCCAAGGATGCCGAGTTGAGATTAGGAAAGCAAAAGGCCCCATGGAGTTGAAGCAGGCCAAGGAGCTGGAGCGCAACACAAAGGGCTTTTCTGGTATATCAGCAACTAGGGAAACATGGGTGTAGCCCTGGATGGGGCAGGTGACCCTGTGACGCGTGATAGAGCTCGATCGCCTAGCGAGATCACCACTCAGAGGACACAGAAAAAGCTGAGGCCCTCAAAGCCTTCTTGGCCTTGGGTCTTCCCTTGTAAGATTTGTCTTTGGGAAGGTTAGGCCCCTGGCATGCGTGGGCAAATCTGGAGCAAGGAAGACTCTCAGAAGAGGAGGATCAAGCTAGGGAACATTGAAACATTGTTGGAGAACGATCAGCTGAGCGTCCATACCCTGTGGCTGAGGCAGAGACCTCCTGGGCTTCTGTCCGCCTAGCGCACTGGGAGAGACGGGTCCGCTGTCCCTGCTAGACAGGCTGAATAGAAGCAAGGCTGTGGGAGCTGATGAGATACACCCACAAGTGCTGAGGGAGCTGGCGAATGTCACTGCAAGGCCTCGCTTGAAAGCTTTGAAAGCATCGTGGTGCTTGGGGAAGGTTTCTGAGTGCTGGAGGACAGCAAACAGCAGTTGTGTCATCGAGCAGGGCAAGCAGGATGCTCTGGGGGCAGGAGAGGGCATGGGGGCCTGCTCTGGAGAGGCTGGTCAACCTCACGTCCACCCCTGCAAGCATGATGGAGCAAAACCTCCTGGAAGCCATTTGCAGACACATGAAGGACAAGTAGGTGACTGGGAGTAGTCAGCATGGACTTGTGGAAGGGAAATCTGGCTTGACCAAACCCCTAGCCTTCTACGATGAGACGACTGGCTTTGGAGTTGATGCGCAGACGCCCACGGGTCCTAGCGGACCGCATGGAAGGGTGCCGAGAGAGCGGACCGACGTCTCCCCAGGCCCACTCTCTAGTGTCCTTGAAAGGTCATGGGGGTCCGGGCAGGTTCCTGATGCCTGGCAAATGTGAGCAAATGTCACAGCCATCTTCAGAAGAGGAGAGAAAAGGCACAAAGGAGAAGGCGGGGAACTACTGGCCCATCAGCCTCTCTTTGGTCTCTCAGCACTGTCTGCCACAAGGGCCTTGTATCCAGCTGAGGATGGGATGCTCTGGGTGGGTGGGTGGAGAACGGGATGAGTAAAATGTGGTGGGGTGACGGGGCTCAGGGCATAGGGCTTCCTGGGTCATGCTCAACCTGGAGGCCTGTAACAGGGGCAGTAGCGCCGGGGTCTCTCGTGGGGCTTGTCCTGTTTCACATCTTTACGGGTGAGCGGGAGGAAGTGGTGGCGTGCCCTCTCCTCAAGTTGGCAGGGGGGACCAAATTGCGGGGAGGAGCTGACACACTCCAGGGCAGGGCGGCCATTCAGGGGGAGCTAGCCACACTGGGGGACTGGGCTGACAGGAGTGTCCCGACATTCAATCAGGCCAAACGCCAAGTCGTCTTCCTGTGAGGGAAGAACCTCTTGCAACAGCGCAGGCTGGGGTCTGAACTGCCCTGTGCTCCAGTGGTCCCAGGACCTCCTTGTGCAGATCTGCCTCCTGGGGGCAGGGTCAGCCTTGGGAGGGGGAGGGGAAAGGGGAGTGGCATTGAGCGAGGGTGGGAATGGCCACACAGGGCTCAGCTTCCTGGCCATAGAGCCTGGCAGTGTCCAGGAGCTCCCCTGAGCAGTGTATGGAGGGAAAGACCGGGTTGCAAAAGACATCTCTGTGCTGATCGGCGGTTCTGCCCACCTAGCAGGTGATATGTGTTCTCGTGGCATTAGGGCCTTGGCACACCTCCCGTCCCAGGCCCCAAAGCCCTCCTCAGTTCAAAACAAAAGCCAGCACCGTAACGGAGGCAAGGAAAGTATTGCTCCACTCTCCCGTGGCACTGCAGGCTTGTGCAGGGTACTTGAGCCAATCCAACAAGCCTCTCAAAGCAAGGGAGACTGGTGGCAGGATATTAGCGATGGCTAGCAAGGCCCTGCCAGATGCCGGGGATGCTGGGGGAGGGGATGTGCTCAGAAGGGCCCTGTGAATCAAAGCATCTCAGACTGCATCAAGGAGTTGTTGCATCCTCACTGCATGAACAAAGGACTTTGCTGCCCTGGAGATGTGGAGGCAGCTGGGATGCATCCCAGAAGGGTATGGGGATGCCTTCAGTGGGTGTGCTTGCTGGCATAGACTCCTCCAGCCCCCAGGCAAGAGCACAGCTTGCTTGCAAAGCTCCCTTTGCCTTCCTGAGAGGGGAGCTGTGCTCAGGCGTGTGCCAGGTGGCGAGTCATAGCCAAATTTAGGAGGGCTGTGTATCACTCCTCTGGCATGAGGGTAAGCCAAGCGTGTGTGTTGTCTGCAGCCCCACACCCCATGCAGGGCTGACTTCCCCTCCGGCCAGGGCAGTTCCAACACTGCCCTGGGGGGGAAGCTGTTCTAAGCACCAGGCTGCCCCTGGGCACAGCCCCCGGGAACCTCGAAGGCTGTGACCCTCCAGGGTAACCTTGCAGGTGCTCCCACAGCTTGGGGGCCCTGCAGGAGGGCGAGGGCCTTGTGGAAAAGGAGGTGGGGGCCAGTGTGCTGGTGGATGGAGCAAGCTGGGAGAGAGGACACGGCTTGTGCTCAGGCATGGGAGCTTGCGGTGCTGGGCTCCTCCTTGTCAGGAGGACACGAGCAGCCTCACTGAAAGGCACTCGGTTGACCTGGCCTCTCTGCATGGGACCTGTCCAGCACTTGCTGGCATGCTTCTGCTCATTCGGAGAAGTTCCTGCCCTATAATTCTTGGGCGTCTCATGCCAGCTTTGAAAAGGGGCGTCCGTGGCAGGATTATCATGGGGAAAGCAAGAAGTGAAGAGGCTATGTTGTAGGAACAACAAACACAACCCGTGCGATGAGCTATTCTCTTTTGCATGTGAGGTGAGTCTGCTGGCAAATTACTGCCCACGTACGGGGTGGCTCTGGGCCTGGGGCGGTGCAGGAGCTCTATAAAAGCCGGCCAAACTCCCCACTCGCTCAGCCACTTCTCTCGCCTCCACCTCCTTGGGAACCAGGTGAGTCTGAAGCCCTTTCTCCTCCTGCTCCTGCTCTTGCTCTCAGCTGATACGTGCTGTGCTGTGCTCTGCTGGGTCTTGGGGCTGCTTGGGAGAGGGAAAGAGGGCAGAAGTTCTGGCATGGTGAGAGGCTGGTGCTTGCCTGAGGGGTGTTCTGGGCTCTGGGCTGGGGAGGACCCTGCTTGGCTCAGGTTGCCCTGCGCAGAGCCTTTGGGCAGTGGAGGCAAAGCAGGAGGCTGTGCTTTGGGCTGCGTGGCCCGCGCTGCCGGCCCACCAGGTGCCTTGACTGCCTGGTGGCAGGGTCACAGGCTGCTCCTCCCACCTTCAGACATGTCCTCCCCCATGCTCTGCTTCCTCCCTGCCCTCTCTCTCGCAGGTGCACCTCCCACCTTCAGACATGTCCTGCTACAACCCATGCGTGCCATGCCAGCCCAGCGGGCCAGCCCCGCTGGCCAGCAGCTGCAGTGAGCCCTGCGTTAGGCAGTGCCAGGACTCCACCGTTGTCATCCAACCCTCTGCCGTGGTGGTGACCCTGCCCGGCCCCATCCTCAGCTCCTTCCCGCAGAGCACCGCCGTGGGATCCAGCACCTCCGCTGCCGTTGGCAGCATCCTCAGCTCTCAGGGAGTCCCCATCTCCTCCGGAGGCTTCAGCCTCTCTGGCATCGGCGGCCGTTACGGTGGCTCCAGGTGCCTGCCCTGCTAAAGCTGCTGGTGATGGCCCCAGAGGAGGACCCCTTGGAGCCCAGAAGATGGTACCGGAATGAGGATGGAGCTCCTGCCATCGAATTCAGAAGTTCTGTCTGCTTTTCCCTTCTTCCACCCTCTCCTTTCCCTCCCACGTCCCTGCTGTCCTCTGCTGCTGTGCGCCCCTAGGGGGCACTGCTGGCCCCTCTCCCTCTGTGGGTGAAGACTCTCGGCTGCCCTGGTGCTTCCTGCCCCGCGGCCTCCACTTGGAGCAAGCTCCTTTCCTTCTATTGACGCATTAAAGGTCTTCTGCACGCACGCCTGGGTCTCCACGTCGTCGTTTCCTCTGTGGTTGCTCTCCCAAGCTGCCCAGGGAGAAAGGCAGTGCTCTGGGGCACGTGGGGTGGTTTGTGGGCACATGAAGAGCCTTCAGCATTCACAGAGGAAGTGGTGGGTGGACACACTGCAGCAGTGGCCTTTTAGGCCGTCTCCCTTGGAGCTGCGGAGGACGACCCTGGCTCCTCTAGAGCTCAGAGTCATCAGGTGTGGCCTTGTAGTGCTTCTGCCCAGAAATGCCCTCTCACGTCCCAGTGCACGTCCTTCGGACTGGGAGCCGGAGCACCGCTGACCTCCAGTGAAGAGCCCTGGCTGTGGGAGGCTCTGGGAGGGCAGCAGCCTGGCAAGCTCTTGGGGGCAGGAGTTTCTCTAGCTCTGGATGGAACTGTGCTGTGGGAGGAGGCTCAGGCAGAAGAGGCTTCCCCAAGGGGAGAAGGTGTGAGAATGGGAGGTAATCGGCTTGCAGGCAGCGCATGTTTTCCCCCTCCTTCCATCGATGCCCTGGGTTTCCTGGGGAAAGCTTCTGGGGAGAGGCAAAGTGTGAGAGGCTCAAGGCAGGAGAGAGGTGGGGGTGCAGTCTGAGTGTCCCAAGAGTGGCCGGGAGGTCCCCAAAGCAGTGCTGTCACCAGCAGGAAGGCTGGAGAGAGGCTTGCAGGTGCGGGAGGGGCAGTGCTGAACTGCTGCAAGATCTGGCTGGGCAGGATGATGCCCGACCACTCAGAGGCGTGATCGGCAGCTGTCTGGGTAGTAGAGATGTGACCAGGAGTCCGTGCCCGCACCACTTCCAGCCCGTCTCCAGCAACAGCCCCAAGAGAACGTCAGGGACAAGTGCTCCTGGGGAAAGCCCTCCAGGACAGCTGCCGCTGGCAACAGGGTTCTGTGACACCAAGGACTGCCAACAGCATCCTGGGCTGCATGAATAGGTGTAGAGCCAGTAGTTTGAGGGGAGTGATTATCTGCATCTGCTCAGCCCTCATTCAACCGCATGCAGACTATTGTGTCCACGTTTTGGGCTCACGAGTGCAAGAAAGACATGGAGCAAGCGGAGCGAGTGCAGCGAGGGGCTGGCAGGATGGTCAGGGGTCTGTAGCCCTTGGCCTGTGAGGAGAGGAAGGCCGTTCTGAGGGAATGGGTCTTGCTGAGCGTGGAGAAGAAAAGGCTGTTGTGGTGGGAGCGAATGGCAGCTCTCCAGTAGCTCTGGGGAGGTCACGCAGAAGACAGAGGCAGGCTCTCCCCTGGGGTGCGTGCTCGGAGGACAGCAGAGAGCGGGCATAAGATGGAAGAAGAGAGGTTTGGAGTGCATGTAAGGAAACTGTTTTTCACCCCAAAGAGAGTCAAGCAGCAGAACAAGTTGCCCGGTGAGGCTGTGCGGTCGTCATCCTTGGAGATTTGCCATACCAGAGCAGCTAAAGCGCCTAGGAAGCTGGTCTGACCCCATGGCTCCTCTAGACCCCATGGCTGAGCTGCCTCAGATCGGGCGGTTGGACCAGAGGATTCCAGAGGGTCCTTCTGACCGGAATTGTCCTTCTATCCTTTGGTCCTAGGACCTCCATTGGGTAGACCTCCCCTCTGGGGTCAGCAACAGCCTTGGGGGGGGGTGACACACTCCCTTGGAGGAGGACAGGAATGGGCACGCAGCGCTCTGCTTCCTGGGCACGAGATGGGCAGTGTTGGGAGTTCTCCTGCATACTCTTTGCAGGAGAACTCTGGGGGTTGTGGGATGCACGTCTGTGCTGCCTGGGAGACCACATGACCATGATGCTACCTACGGCTGTGATCTGTTGGGGCAGTCTTGCCAAGGCTTCTGTGGCACTCTTTTCCCTTACTGCTCTCATGCTGTTGTTTTCTTGCGGCCTTTCCTTCTGGCCTTGCCCCTGTAAACCCTGGCGCTTCTGTTATGACAGGTTCTGATGGGTTCTCAAGGCAGCTGGCGCTTTCATCCCATCCTCTCCGTACTACTTGCTTGGCAGTTTCCAGGTTATGTTAGAGGGAGAATGTATGCCCAGGAGAGTGGAAGGCAGTCATAGAAAAATGTAGCAAGATTGCAGCCAGTCCCACGCAGGTGGAGAAACTTAGACCCCTGGGGTCAAAGGTGTTGAGTGGTTAGGAGTGCTCAGCACACCTGCTGTGCAGCACCACTGCAACCCTCCCCAGAACAACACCCTTCTCCCTAGAAATCCTGGGAGAGCATCCGCAGAGGGAAGGAGCACGTGAGGAGGCAGGCTGGTGTGCGAAATAACTTTAATGAGTGGACAGAGGGGAACGAGCTTGCTGTGAGCAGAGGTTCCGGTGCAGAGAGCAGGAGGATCAGCTGAGAGCCGGCAGCCTGTGGCTGCGGCAGAGATCCTGCTGGCCATCTGTCTGCCTAGCCCGTTGGGAGAGAGGGGCCAGCAGTGCCCACCTAGGCAGGCTGTGGGGGGCCTCGAGGCTCAGGGCGACAGAAGAGAGCAAGGACACGGGAGGGAAAGGAGAGAGTGGAAGAAGGAAAAGGCAGACATGGGCTGTACTGTGAGAGAGCCCAGGCTGGCACCTTCAGGCCTCGCTTTGCAGGGGCAGTTGGGATCGCAGAGCCCCTCTGAATCCATTGCCCAGGAGCTCCATCCTCATTCTAGAACCATCTTCTGGGCTACGAGGGGTCCTCCTCTGGGGCCATCACCAGCAGCTTTAGCAGGGCAGGCACCTGGAGCCACCGTAACGGCCGCCGATGCCAGAGAGGCTGAAGCCTCCGGAGGAGATGGGGACTCCCTGAGAGCTGAGGATGCTGCCAACGGCAGCGGAGGTGCTGGATCCCACGGCGGTGTTCTGCGGGAAGGAGCTGAGGATGGGGCCGGGCAGGGTCACCACCACGGCAGAGGGTTGGATGACAACGGTGGAGTCCTGGCACTGCCTAACACAGGGCTCATTGCAGCTGCTGGCCAGCGGGGCTGGCCCGCTGGGCTGGCATGGCACGCATGGGTTGTAGCAGGACATGTCTGAGGGTGGGAGGTGCACCTGCGAGAGAGAGGGCAGGGAAGAAGCAGAGCATGGAGGATGCATGAAGAGCAGCCTGTGACCCTGCCACCAGGCAGTCAAGGCACCTGGTGGGCCGGAAGCCGGAGGCCGTGCGGCCAGAACTCAGCCTCGTGCTTTGCCTCAACCCCAAGGGCTCTGCGCAGGGCATCCCGGGGAAAGGGGAGTCCTGCCCAGTCCAGAGCCCAGAAGACCCCTCAGGCAAGCACCAGCCTCTCATCGTGCCAGAACTTCTGCCCCCTTTCCCTCTTCCAAGAAGCCCCAAGTCCCAGTGGAGCACAGCGGAGCACGTATCAGCTGAGACATGCGGCAGGAGCAGGAGAAAGGGCTTCAGACTCACCTGGTTCCCAAGGAGGTGGAGGCGAGAGAAGTGGCTGAGCGAGTGGGGAGTTTGGCCGGCTTTTATAGAGCTCCTGCACCGCCCCAGGCCCAGAGTCACCCCGTACGTGGGCAGTAATTTGCCAGCAGACTCACCTCACATGCAGAAGAGCCTAGCTCATGGCATGGGTTGTGCTTGTTGTGCCTTGAACGCAGCCTTTTCATTTCCTCATTTCTGGCATGCCCATTCTTCCATGGAGGCTCTTTGAAGTGCTGGCATGAGAGGCCGAAGGATTTCCAGGGCAGGAACTTGTCAGTGTGGGCAGCAGTGTAGGCTCAGGTGCCAGAGGAGTCCGGTGCAGACCCGGCCCTTGGGCAGTGGCCCTCTGTTAGGGTTGCCTGTGACTCGTTTTGCAGGAAGGGGTCCAGGCCCTTCTAGTGCCCTAGTCCCCAGCCGAACACGCAAGAGTCCCTGTGCATGTGCGTGTGCCCTATCCTTCTCTCCCTCTCCCTCCCTCCCAGCTCTCTCTGACAGTCACTGGTCATTGCCTCCTCCGGTGGCTGGGTTGTGCTGCAGGTTTTGACTCTCCTCCACCTGATGCTGCCCGCTCTGGGGGGAGATCTGTCCAAGGATGCCGAGTTGAGATTAGGAAAGCAAAAGGCCCCATGGAGTTGAAGCAGGCCAAGGAGCTGGAGCGCAACACAAAGGGCTTTTCTGGTATATCAGCAACTAGGGAAACATGGGTGTAGCCCTGGATGGGGCAGGTGACCCTGTGACACGTGATAGAGCTCGATCGCCTAGCGAGATCACCACTCAGAGGACACAGAAAAAGCTGAGGCCCTCAAAGCCTTCTTGGCCTTGGGTCTTCCCTTGTAAGATTTGTCTTTGGGAAGGTTAGGCCCCTGGCATGCGTGGGCAAATCTGGAGCAAGGAAGACTCTCAGAAGAGGAGGATCAAGCTAGGGAACATTGAAACATTGTTGGAGGACGATCAGCTGAGCGTCCATACCCTGTGGCTGAGGCAGAGACCTCCTGGGCTTCCGTCCGCCTAGCGCACTGGGAGAGACGGGTCCGCTGTCCCTGCTAGACAGGCTGAATAGAAGCAAGGCTGTGGGAGCTGACAAGATACACCCACAAGTGCTGAGGGAGCTGGCGAATGTCACTGCAAGGCCTCGCTTGAAAGCTTTGAAAGCATCGTGGTGCTTGGGGAAGGTTTCTGAGTGCTGGAGGACAGCAAACAGCAGTTGTGTCATCGAGCAGGGCAAGCAGGATGCTCTGGGGGCAGGAGAGGGCATGGGGGCCTGCTCTGGAGAGGCTGGTGAACCTCACGTCCACCCCTGCAAGCATGATGGAGCAAAACCTCCTGGAAGCCATTTGCAGACACATGAAGGACAAGTAGGTGACTGGGAGTAGTCAGCATGGACTTGTGGAAGGGAAATCTGGCTTGACCAAACCCCTAGCCTTCTACGATGAGACGACTGGCTTTGGAGTTGATGCGCAGACGCCCACGGGTCCTAGCGGACCGCATGGAAGGGTGCCGAGAGAGCGGACCGACGTCTCCCCAGGCCCACTCTCTAGTGTCCTTGAAAGGTCGTGGGGGTCCGGGCAGGCTCCCGATGCCTGGCAAATGTGAGCAAATGTCACAGCCATCTTCAGAAGAGGAGAGAAAAGGCACAAAGGAGAAGGCGGGGAACTACTGGCCCATCAGCCTCTCTTTGGTCTCTCAGCACTGTCTGCCACAAGGGCCTTGTATCCAGCTGAGGATGGGATGCTCTGGGTGGGTGGGTGGAGAACGGGATGAGTAAAACGTGGTGGGGTGACGGGGCTCAGGGCATAGGGCTTCCTGGGTCGTGCTCAACCTGGAGGCCTGTAACAGGGGCAGTAGCGCCGGGGTCTCTCGTGGGGCTTGTCCTGTTTCACATCTTTACGGGTGAGCGGGAGGAAGTGGTGGCGTGCCCTCTCCTCAAGTTGGCAGGGGGGACCAAATTGCGGGGAGGAGCTGACACGCTCCAGGGCAGGGCGGCCATTCAGGGGGAGCTAGCCACACTGGGGGACTGGGCTGACAGGAGTGTCCCGACATTCAATCAGGCCAAACGCCAAGTCGTCTTCCTGTGAGGGAAGAACCTCTTGCAACAGCGCAGGCTGGGGTCTGAACTGCCCTGTGCTCCAGTGGTCCCAGGACCTCCTTGTGCAGATCTGCCTCCTGGGGGCAGGGTCAGCCTTGGGAGGGGGAGGGGAAAGGGGAGTGGCATTGAGCGAGGGTGGGAATGGCCACACAGGGCTCAGCTTCCTGGCCATAGAGCCTGGCAGTGTCCAGGAGCTCCCCTGAGCAGTGTATGGAGGGAAAGACCGGGTTGCAAAAGACATCTCTGTGCTGATCGGCGGTTCTGCCCACCTAGCAGGTGATATGTGTTCTGGCGGCATTAGGGCTTTGGCACACCTCCCGTCCCAGGCCCCAAAGCCCTCCTCAGTTCAAAACAAAAGCCAGCACCGTAACGGAGGCAAGGAAAGTATTGCTCCACTCTCCCGTGGCACTGCAGGCTTGTGCAGGGTACTTGAGCCAATCCAACAAGCCTCTCAAAGCAAGGGAGACTGGTGGCAGGATATTAGCGATGGCTAGCAAGGCCCTGCCAGATGCCGGGGATGCTGGGGGAGGGGATGTGCTCAGAAGGGCCCTGTGAATGAAAGCATCTCAGACTGCATCAAGGAGTTGTTGCATCCTCACTGCATGAACAAAGGACTTTGCTGCCCTGGAGATGTGGAGGCAGCTGGGACGCATCCCAGAAGGGTATGGGGATGCCTTCAGTGGGTATGCTTGCTGGCATAGACTCCTCCAGCCCCCAGGCAAGAGCACAGCTTGCTTGCAAAGCTCCCTTTGCCTTCCTGAGAGGGGAGCTGTGCTCAGGCGTGTGCCAGGTGGCGAGTCACAGCCAAGTTTAGGAGGGCTGTGTATCACTCCTCTGGCATGAGGGTAAGCCAAGCGTGTGTGTTGTCTGCAGCCCCACACCCCATGCAGGGCTGACTTCCCCTCCGGCCAGGGCAGTTCCAACACTGCCCTGGGGGGGAAGCTGTTCTAAGCACCAGGCTGCCCCTGGGCACAGCCCCCGGGAACCTCGAAGGCTGTGACCCTCCAGGGTAACCTTGCAGGTGCTCCCACAGCTTGGGGGCCCTGCAGGAGGGCGAGGGCCTTGTGGAAAAGGAGGCGGGGGCCAGTGTGCTGGTGGATGGAGCAAGCTGGGAGAGAGGACACGGCTTGTGCTCAGGCATGGGAGCTTGCAGTGCCGGGCTCCTCCTTGTCAGGAGGACACGAGCAGCCTCACTGAAAGGCACTCGGTTGACCTGGCCTCTCTGCATGGGACCTGTCCAGCACTTGCTGGCATGCTTCTGCTCATTCGGAGAAGTTCCTGCCCTATAATCCTTGGGCGTCTCACGCCAGCTTTGAAAAGGGACGTCCGTGGCAGGATTATCATGGGGAAAGCAAGAAGTGAAGAGGCTATGTTGTAGGAACAACAAACACAACCCGTGCGATGAGCTAGGCTCTTTTGCATGTGAGGTGAGTCTGCTGGCAAATTACTGCCCACGTATGGGGTGGCTCTGGGCCTGGGGCGGTGCAGGAGCTCTATAAAAGCCGGCCAAACTCCCCACTCGCTCAGCCACTTCTCTCGCCTCCACCTCCTTGGGAACCAGGTGAGTCTGAAGCCCTTTCTCCTCCAGCTCCTGCTCTTGCTCTCAGCTGATACGTGCTGTGCTGTGCTCTGCTGGGTCTTGGGGCTGCTTGGGAGAGGGAAAGAGGGCAGAAGTTCTGGCATGGTGAGAGGCTGGTGCTTGCCTGAGGGGTGTTCTGGGCTCTGGGCTGGGGAGGACCCTGCTTGGCTCAGGTTGCCCTGCGCAGAGCCTTTGGGCAGTGGAGGCAAAGCAGGAGGCTGTGCTTTGGGCTGCGTGGCCCGCGCTGCCGGCCCACCAGGTGCCTTGACTGGCTGGTGGTAGGGTCACAGGCTGCTCCTCCCACCTTCAGACATGTCCTCCCCCATGCTCTGCTTCCTCCCTGCCCTCTCTCTCGCAGGTGCACCTCCCACCTTCAGACATGTCCTGCTACAACCCATGCGTGCCATGCCAGCCCAGCGGGCCAGCCCCGCTGGCCAGCAGCTGCAATGAGCCCTGTGTTAGGCAGTGCCAGGACTCCACCGTTGTCATCCAACCCTCTGCCGTGGTGGTGACCCTGCCCGGCCCCATCCTCAGCTCCTTCCCGCAGAGCACCGCCGTGGGATCCAGCACCTCCGCTGCCGTTGGCAGCATCCTCAGCTCTCAGGGAGTCCCCATCTCCTCCGGAGGCTTCAGCCTCTCTGGCATCGGCGGCCGTTACGGTGGCTCCAGGTGCCTGCCCTGCTAAAGCTGCTGGTGATGGCCCCAGAGGAGGACCCCTTGGAGCCCAGAAGATGGTACCGGAATGAGGATGGAGCTCCTGCCATCGAATTCAGAAGTTCTGTCTGCTTTTCCCTTCTTCCACCCTCTCCTTTCCCTCCCACGTCCCTGCTGTCCTCTGCTGCTGTGCGCCCCTAGGGGGCACTGCTGGCCCCTCTCCCTCTGTGGGTGAAGACTCTCGGCTGCCCTGGTGCTTCCTGCCCTGCGGCCTCCACTTGGAGCAAGCTCCTTTCCTTCTATTGACGCATTAAAGGTCTTCTGCACGCACGCCTGGGTCTCCACGTCGTCGTTTCCTCTGTGGTTGCTCTCCCAAGCTGCCCAGGGAGAAAGGCAGTGCTCTGGGGCACGTGGGGTGGTTTGTGGGCACATGAAGAGCCTTCAGCATTCACAGAGGAAGTGGTGGGTGGACACACTGCAGCAGTGGCCTTTTAGGCCGTCTCCCTTGGAGCTGCGGAGGACATCCCTGGCTCCTCTAGAGCTCAGAGTCATCAGGTGTGGCCTTGTAGTGCTTCTGCCCAGAAATGCCCTCTCACGTCCCAGTGCACGTCCTTCGGACTGGGAGCCGGAGCACCGCTGACCTCCAGTGAAGAGCCCTGGCTGTGGGAGGCTCTGGGAGGGCAGCAGCCCGGCAAGCTCTTGGGGGCAGGAGTTTCTCTAGCTCTGGATGGAACTGTGCTGCGGGAGGAGGCTCAGGCAGAAGAGGCTTCCCCAAGGGGAGAAGGTGTGAGAATGGGAGGCAATCGGCTTGCAGGCAGCGCATGTTTTCCCCCTCCTTCCATCGATGCCCTGGGTTTCCTGGGGAAAGCTTCTGGGGAGAGGCAAAGTGTGAGAGGCTCAAGGCAGGAGAGAGGTGGGGGTGCAGTCTGAGTGTCCCAAGAGTGGCCGGGAGGTCCCCAAAGCAGTGCTGTCACCAGCAGGAAGGCTGGAGAGAGGCTTGCAGGTGCGGGAGGGGCAGTGCTGAACTGCTGCAAGATCTGGCTGGGCAGGATGATGCCCGACCACTCAGAGGCGTGATCGGCAGCTGTCTGGGTAGTAGAGATGTGACCAGGAGTCCGTGCCCGCACCACTTCCAGCCCGTCTCCAGCAACAGCCCCAAGAGAACGTCAGGGACAAGTACTCCTGGGGAAAGCCCTCCAGGACAGCTGCCGCTGGCAACAGGGTTCTGTGACACCAAGGACTGCCAACAGCATCCTGGGCTGCATGAACAGGAGTAGAGCCAGTAGTTTGAGGGGAGTGATTATCTGCATCTGCTCAGCCCTCATTCAACCGCATGCAGACTATTGTGTCCACGTTTTGGGCTCACGAGTGCAAGAAAGACATGGAGCAAGCGGAGCGAGTGCAGCGAGGGGCTGGCAGGATGGTCAGGGGTCTGTAGCCCTTGGCCTGTGAGGAGAGGAAGGCCGTTCTGAGGGAATGGGTCTTGCTGAGCGTGGAGAAGAAAAGGCTGTTGTGGTGGGAGCGAATGGCAGCTCTCCAGTAGCTCTGGGGAGGTCACGCAGAAGACAGAGGCAGGCTCTCCCCTGGGGTGCGTGCTCGGAGGACAGCAGAGAGCAGGCATAAGATGGAAGAAGAGAGGTTTGGAGTGCATGTAAGGGAACCGTTTTTCACCCCAAAGAGAGTCAAGCAGCAGAACAAGTTGCCCGGTGAGGCTGTGCGGTCGTCATCCTTGGAGATTTGCCATACCAGAGCAGCTAAAGCGCCTAGGAAGCTGGTCTGACCCCATGGCTCCTCTAGACCCCATGGCTGAGCTGCCTCAGATCGGGCGGTTGGACCAGAGGATTCCAGAGGGTCCTTCTGACCGGAATTGTCCTTCTATCCTTTGGTCCTAGGACCTCCATTGGGTAGACCTCCCCTCTGGGGTCAGCAACAGCCTTGGGGGGGGTGACACACTCCCTTGGAGGAGGACAGGAATGGGCACGCAGCGCTCTGCTTCCTGGGCACGAGATGGGCAGTGTTGGGAGTTCTCCTGCATACTCTTTGCAGGAGAACTCTGGGGGTTGTGGGATGCACGTCTGTGCTGCCTGGGAGACCACATGACCATGATGCTACCTACGGCTGTGATCTGTTGGGGCAGTCTTGCCAAGGCTTCTATGGCACTCTTTTCCCTTACTGCTCTCATGCTGTTGTTTTCTTGCGGCCTTTCCTTCTGGCCTTGCCCCTGTAAACCCTGGCGCTTCTGTTATGACAGGTTCTGATGGGTTCTCAAGGCAGCTGGCGCTTTCATCCCGTCCTCTCCGTACTACTTGCTTGGCAGTTTCCAGGTTATGTTAGAGGGAGAATGTATGCCCAGGAGAGTGGAAGGCAGTCATAGAAAAATGTAGCAAGATTGCAGCCAGTCCCACGCAGGTGGAGAAACTTAGACCCCTGGGGTCAAAGGTGTTGAGTGGTTAGGAGTGCTCAGCACACCTGCTGTGCAGCACCACTGCAACCCTCCCCAGAGCAACACCCTTCTCCCTAGAAATCCTGGGAGAGCATCCGCAGAGGGAAGGAGCACGCGAGGAGGCAGGCTGGTGTGCGAAATATCTTTAATGAGTGGACAGAGGGGAACGAGCTTGCTGTGAGCAGAGGTTCCGGTGCAGAGAGCAGGAGGATCAGCTGAGAGCCGGCAGCCTGTGGCTGCGGCAGAGATCCTGCTGGCCATCTGTCTGCCTAGCCCGTTGGGAGAGAGGGGCCAGCAGTGCCCACCTAGGCAGGCTGTGGGGGGCCTCGAGGCTCAGGGCGACAGAAGAGAGCAAGGACACGGGAGGGAAAGGAGAGAGTGGAAGAAGGGAAAGGCAGACATGGGCTGTACTGTGAGAGAGCCCAGGCTGGCCCCTTCAGGCCTCGCTTTGCAGGGGCAGTCGGGATCGCAGAGCCCCTCTGAATCCATTGCCCAGGAGCTCCATCCTCATTCTAGAACCATCTTCTGGGCTACGAGGGGTCCTCCTCTGGGGCCATCACCAGCAGCTTTAGCAGGGCAGGCACCTGGAGCCACCGTAACGGCCGCCGATGCCAGAGAGGCTGAAGCCTCCGGAGGAGATGGGGACTCCCTGAGAGCTGAGGATGCTGCCAACGGCAGCAGAGGTGCTGGATCCCACGGCGGTGCTCTGCGGGAAGGAGCTGAGGATGGGGCCGGGCAGGGTCACCACCACGGCAGAGGGTTGGATGACAACGATGGAGTCCTGGCACTGCCTAACGCAGGGCTCACTGCAGCTGCTGGCCAGCGGGGCTGGCCCGCTGGGCTGGCATGGCACGCATGGATTGTAGCAGGACATGTCTGAGGGTGGGAGGTGCACCTGCGAGAGAGAGGGCAGGGAAGAAGCAGAGCATGGAGGATGCATGAAGAGCAGCCTGTGACCCTGCCACCAGGCAGTCAAGGCACCTGGTGGGCCGGAAGCCGGAGGCCGTGCGGCCAGAACTCAGCCTCGTGCTTTGCCTCAACCCCAAGGGCTCTGCGCAGGGCATCCCGGGGAAAGGGGAGTCCTGCCCAGTCCAGAGCCCAGAAGACCCCTCAGGCAAGCACCAGCCTCTCATCGTGCCAGAACTTCTGCCCCCTTTCCCTCTTCCAAGAAGCCCCAAGTCCCAGTGGAGCACAGCGGAGCACGTATCAGCTGAGACATGCGGCAGGAGCAGGAGAAAGGGCTTCAGACTCACCTGGTTCCCAAGGAGGTGGAGGCGAGAGAAGTGGCTGAGCGAGTGGGGAGTTTGGCCGGCTTTTATAGAGCTCCTGCACCGCCCCAGGCCCAGAGTCACCCCGTACGTGGGCAGTAATTTGCCAGCAGACTCACCTCACATGCAGAAGAGCCTAGCTCATGGCATGGGTTGTGCTTGTTGTGCCTTGAACGCAGCCTTTTCATTTCCTCATTTCTGGCATGCCCATTCTTCCATGGAGGCTCTTTGAAGTGCTGGCATGAGAGGCCGAAGGATTTCCAGGGCAGGAACTTGTCAGTGTGGGCAGCAGTGTAGGCTCAGGTGCCAGAGGAGTCCGGTGCAGACCCGGCCCTTGGGCAGTGGCCCTCTGTTAGGGTTGCCTGTGACTCGTTTTGCAGGAAGGGGCCCAGGCCCTTCTAGTGCCCTAGTCCCCAGCCGAACACGCAAGAGTCCCTGTGCATGTGCGTGTGCCCTATCCTTCTCTCCCTCTCCCTCCCTCCCAGCTCTCTCTGACAGTCACTGGTCATTGCCTCCTCTGGTGGCTGGGTTGTGCTTCAGGTTTTGACTCTCCTCCACCTGATGCTGCCTGCTCTGGGGGGAGATCTGTCCAAGGATGCCGAGTTGAGATTAGGAAAGCAAAAGGCCCCGTGGAGTTGAAGCAGGCCAAGGAGCTGGAGAGCAACACAAAGGGCTTTTCTGGTATATCAGCAACTAGGGAAACATGGGTGTAGCCCTGGATGGGGCAGGTGACCCTGTGACACGTGATAGAGCTCGATCGCCTAGCGAGATCACCACTCAGAGGACACAGAAAAAGCTGAGGCCCTCAAAGCCTTCTTGGCCTTGGGTCTTCCCTTGTAAGATTTGTCTTTGGGAAGGTTAGGCCCCTGGCATGCGTGGGCAAATCTGGAGCAAGGAAGACTCTCAGAAGAGGAGGATCAAGCTAGGGAACATTGAAACATTGTTGGAGGACGATCAGCTGAGCGTCCATACCCTGTGGCTGAGGCAGAGACCTCCTGGGCTTCCGTCCGCCTAGCGCACTGGGAGAGACGGGTCCGCTGTCCCTGCTAGACAGGCTGAATAGAAGCAAGGCTGTGGGAGCTGACAAGATACACCCACAAGTGCTGAGGGAGCTGGCGAATGTCACTGCAAGGCCTCGCTTGAAAGCTTTGAAAGCATCGTGGTGCTTGGGGAAGGTTTCTGAGTGCTGGAGGACAGCAAACAGCAGTTGTGTCATCGAGCAGGGCAAGCAGGATGCTCTGGGGGCAGGAGAGGGCATGGGGGCCTGCTCTGGAGAGGCTGGTCAACCTCACGTCCACCCCTGCAAGCATGATGGAGCAAAACCTCCTGGAAGCCATTTGCAGACACATGAAGGACAAGTAGGTGACTGGGAGTAGTCAGCATGGACTTGTGGAAGGGAAATCTGGCTTGACCAAACCCCTAGCCTTCTACGATGAGACGACTGGCTTTGGAGTTGATGCGCAGACGCCCACGGGTCCTAGCGGACCGCATGGAAGGGTGCTGAGAGAGCGGACCGACGTCTCCCCAGGCCCACTCTCTAGTGTCCTTGAAAGGTCGTGGGGGTCCGGGCAGGCTCCCGATGCCTGGCAAATGTGAGCAAATGTCACAGCCATCTTCAGAAGAGGAGAGAAAAGGCACAAAGGAGAAGGCGGGGAACTACTGGCCCATCAGCCTCTCTTTGGTCTCTCAGCACTGTCTGCCACAAGGGCCTTGTATCCAGCTGAGGATGGGATGCTCTGGGTGGGTGGGTGGAGAACGGGATGAGTAAAACGTGGTGGGGTGACGGGGCTCAGGGCATAGGGCTTCCTGGGTCGTGCTCAACCTGGAGGCCTGTAACAGGGGCAGTAGCGCCGGGGTCTCTCGTGGGGCTTGTCCTGTTTCACATCTTTACGGGTGAGCGGGAGGAAGTGGTGGCGTGCCCTCTCCTCAAGTTGGCAGGGGGGACCAAATTGCGGGGAGGAGCTGACACGCTCCAGGGCAGGGCGGCCATTCAGGGGGAGCTAGCCACACTGGGGGAATGGGCCGACAGGAGTGTCCGACATTCAATCAGGCCAAACACCAAGTCGTCTTCCTGTGAGGGAAGAACCTCTTGCAACAGCGCAGGCTGGGGTCTGAACTGCCCTGTGCTCCAGTGGTCCCAGGACCTCCTTGTGCAGATCTGCCTCCTGGGGGCAGGGTCAGCCTTGGGAGGGGGAGGGGAAAGGGGAGTGGCATTGAGCGAGGGTGGGAATGGCCACACAGGGCTCAGCTTCCTGGCCATAGAGCCTGGCAGTGTCCGGGAGCTCCCCTGAGCAGTGTATGGAGGGAAAGACCGGGTTGCAAAAGACATCTCTGTGCTGATCGGCGGTTCTGCCCACCTAGCAGGTGATATGTGTTCTCGTGGCATTAGGGCTTTGGCACACCTCCCGTCCCAGGCCCCAAAGCCCTCCTCAGTTCAAACAAAAGCCAGCCGTAATGGAGGCAAGGAAAGCATTGCTCCACTCTCCCGTGGCACTGCAGGCTTGTGCAGGGTACTTGAGCCAATCCAACAAGCCTCTCAAAGCAAGGGAGACTGGTGGCAGGATATTAGCGATGGCTAGCAAGGCCCTGCCAGATGCCGGGGATGCTGGGGGAGGGGATGTGCTCAGAAGGGCCCTGTGAATGAAAGCATCTCAGACTGCATCAAGGAGTTGTTGCATCCTCACTGCATGAACAAAGGACTTTGCTGCCCTGGAGATGTGGAGGCAGCTGGGACGCATCCCAGAAGGGTATGGGGATGCCTTCAGTGGGTGTGCTTGCTGGCATAGACTCCTCCAGCCCCCAGGCAAGAGCACAGCTTGCTTGCAAAGCTCCCTTTGCCTTCCTGAGAGGGGAGCTGTGCTCAGGCGTGTGCCAGGTGGCGAGTCACAGCCAAGTTTAGGAGGGCTGTGTATCACTCCTCTGGCATGAGGGTAAGCCAAGCGTGTGTGTTGTCTGCAGCCCCACACCCCATGCAGGGCTGACTTCTCCTCCGGCCAGGGCAGTTCCAACACTGCCCTGGGGGGGAAGCTGTTCTAAGCACCAGGCTGCCCCTGGGCACAGCCCCCGGGAACCTCGAAGGCTGTGACCCTCCAGGGTAACCTTGCAGGTGCTCCCACAGCTTGGGGGCCCTGCAGGAGGGCGAGGGCCTTGTGGAAAAGGAGGCGGGGGCCAGTGTGCTGGTGGATGGAGCAAGCTGGGAGAGAGGACACGGCTTGTGCTCAGGCATGGGAGCTTGCGGTGCCGGGCTCCTCCTTGTCGGGAGGACACGAGCAGCCTCACTGAAAGGCACTCGGTTGACCTGGCCTCTCTGCATGGGACCTGTCCAGCACTTGCTGGCATGCTTCTGCTCATTCGGAGAAGTTCCTGCCCTATAATTCTTGGGTGTCTCATGCCAGCTTTGAAAAGGGACGTCCGTGGCAGGATTATCATGGGGAAAGCAAGAAGTGAAGAGGCTATGTTGTAGGAACAACAAACACAACCCGTGCGATGAGCTAGGCTCTTTTGCATGTGAGGTGAGTCTGCTGGCAAATTACTGCCCACGTACGGGGTGACTCTGGGCCTGGGGCGGTGCAGGAGCTCTATAAAAGCCGGCCAAACTCCCCACTCGCTCAGCCACTTCTCTCGCCTCCACCTCCTTGGGAACCAGGTGAGTCTGAAGCCCTTTCTCCTCCTGCTCCTGCTGCACGTCTCAGCTGATACGTGCTGTGCTGTGCTCTGCTGGGTCTTGGGGCTGCTTGGGAGAGGGAAAGAGGGCAGAAGTTCTGGCATGGTGAGAGGCTGGTGCTTGCCTGAGGGGTGTTCTGGGCTCTGGGCTGGGGAGGACCCTGCTTGGCTCAGGTTGCCCTGCGCAGAGCCTTTGGGCAGTGGAGGCAAAGCAGGAGGCTGTGCTTTGGGCTGCGTGGCCCGCGCTGCCGGCCCACCAGGTGCCTTGACTGCCTGGTGGCAGGGTCACAGGCTGCTCCTCCCACCTTCAGACATGTCCTCCCCTATGCTCTGCTTCCTCCCTGCCCTCTCTCTCGCAGGTGCACCTCCCACCTTCAGACATGTCCTGCTACAACCCATGCGTGCCATGCCAGCCCAGCGGGCCAGCCCCGCTGGCCAGCAGCTGCAATGAGCCCTGTGTTAGGCAGTGCCAGGACTCCACCGTTGTCATCCAACCCTCTGCCGTGGTGGTGACCCTGCCCGGCCCCATCCTCAGCTCCTTCCCGCAGAGCACCGCCGTGGGATCCAGCACCTCTGCTGCCGTTGGCAGCATCCTCAGCTCTCAGGGAGTCCCCATCTCCTCCGGAGGCTTCAGCCTCTCTGGCTTCGGCGGCCGTTTCGGTGGCTCCAGGTGCTTGCCCTGCTAAAGCTGCTGGTGATGGCCCCAGAGGAGGACCCCTTGGAGCCCAGAAGATGGTACCGGAATGAGGATGGAGCTCCTGCCATCGAATTCAGAAGTTCTGTCTGCTTTTCCCTTCTTCCACCCTCTCCTTTCCCTCCCACGTCCCTGCTGTCCTCTGCTGCTGTGCGCCCCTAGGGGGCACTGCTGGCCCCTCTCCCTCTGTGGGTGAAGACTCTCGGCTGCCCTGGTGCTTCCTGCCCCGCGGCCTCCACTTGGAGCAAGCTCCTTTCCTTCTATTGACGCATTAAAGGTCTTCTGCATGCACGCCTGGGTCTCCACGTCGTCCTTTCCTCTGTGGTTGCTCTCCCAAGCTGCCCAGGGAGAAAGGCAGTGCTCTGGGGCACGTGGGGTGGTTTGTGGGCACATGAAGAGCCTTCAGCATTCACAGAGGAAGTGGCGGGTGGACACACTGCAGCAGTGGCCTTTGAGGCCGTCTCCCTTGGAGCTGCGGAGGACGACCCTGGCTCCTCTAGAGCTCAGAGTCATCAGGTGTGGCCTTGTAGTGCTTCTGCCCAGAAATGCCCTCTCACGTCCCAGTGCACGTCCTTCGGACTGGGAGCCGGAGCACCGCTGACCTCCAGTGAAGAGCCCTGGCTGTGGGAGGCTCTGGGAGGGCAGCAGCCCGGCAAGCTCTTGGGGGCAGGAGTTTCTCTAGCTCTGGATGGAACTGTGCTGCGGGAGGAGGCTCAGGCAGAAGAGGCTTCCCCAAGGGGAGAAGGTGTGAGAATGGGAGGCAATCGGCTTGCAGGCAGCGCATGTTTTCCCCCTCCTTCCATCGATGCCCTGGGTTTCCTGGGGAAAGCTTCTGGGGAGAGGCAAAGTGTGAGAGGCTCAAGGCAGGAGAGAGGTGGGGGTGCAGTCTGAGTGTCCCAAGAGTGGCCGGGAGGTCCCCAAAGCAGTGCTGTCACCAGCAGGAAGGCTGCAGAGAGGCTTGCAGGTGCGGGAGATTCAGTGCTGAACTGCTGCAAGATCTGGCTGGGCAGGATGATGCCCGACCACTCAGAGGCGTGATCGGCAGCTGTCTGGGTAGTAGAGATGTGACCAGGAGTCCGTGCCCGCACCACTTCCAGCCCGTCTCCAGCAACAGCCCCAAGAGAACGTCAGGGACAAGTACTCCTGGGGAAAGCCCTCCAGGACAGCTGCCGCTGGCAACAGTGTCCTGTGACACCAAGGACTGCCAACAGCATCCTGGGCTGCATGAATAGGTGTAGAGCCAGTAGTTTGAGGGGAGTGATTATCTGCATCTGCTCAGCCCTCATTCAACCGCATGCAGACTATTGTGTCCACGTTTTGGGCTCACGAGTGCAAGAAAGACATGGAGCAAGCGGAGCGAGTGCAGCGAGGGGCTGGCAGGATGGTCAGGGGTCTGTAGCCCTTGGCCTGTGAGGAGAGGAAGGCCGTTCTGAGGGAATGGGTCTTGCTGAGCGTGGAGAAGAAAAGGCTGTTGTGGCGGGAGCGAATGGCAGCTCTCCAGTAGCTCTGGGGAGGTCACGCAGAAGACAGAGGCAGGCTCTCCCCTGGGGTGCGTGCTCGGAGGACAGCAGAGAGCGGGCATAAGATGGAAGAAGAGAGGTTTGGAGTGCATGTAAGGAAACTGTTTTTCACCCCAAAGAGAGTCAAGCAGCAGAACAAGTTGCCCGGTGAGGCTGTGCGGTCGTCATCCTTGGAGATTTGCCATACCAGAGCAGCTAAAGCGCCTAGGAAGCTGGTCTGACCCCATGGCTCCTCTAGACCCCATGGCTGAGCTGCCTCAGATCGGGCGGTTGGACCAGAGGATTCCAGAGGGTCCTTCTGACCGGAATTGTCCTTCTATCCTTTGGTCCTAGGACCTCCATTGGGTAGACCTCCCCTCTGGGGTCAGCAACAGCCTTGGGGGGGGTGACACACTCCCTTGGAGGAGGACAGGAATGGGCACGCAGCGCTCTGCTTCCTGGGCACGAGATGGGCAGTGTTGGGAGTTCTCCTGCATACTCTTTGCAGGAGAACTCTGGGGGTTGTGGGATGCACGTCTGTGCTGCCTGGGAGACCACATGACCATGATGCTACCTACGGCTGTGATCTGTTGGGGCAGTCTTGCCAAGGCTTCTGTGGCACTCTTTTCCCTTACTGCTCTCATGCTGTTGTTTTCTTGCGGCCTTTCCTTCTGGCCTTGCCCCTGTAAACCCTGGCGCTTCTGTTATGACAGGTTCTGATGGGTTCTCAAGGCAGCTGGCGCTTTCATCCCGTCCTCTCCGTACTACTTGCTTGGCAGTTTCCAGGTTATGTTAGAGGGAGAATGTATGCCCAGGAGAGTGGAAGGCAGTCATAGAAAAATGTAGCAAGATTGCAGCCAGTCCCACGCAGGTGGAGAAACTTAGACCCCTGGGGTCAAAGGTGTTGAGTGGTTAGGAGTGCTCAGCACACCTGCTGTGCAGCACCACTGCAACCCTCCCCAGAGCAACACCCTTCTCCCTAGAAATCCTGGGAGAGCATCCGCAGAGGGAAGGAGCACGCGAGGAGGCAGGCTGGTGTGCGAAATATCTTTAATGAGTGGACAGAGGGGAACGAGCTTGCTGTGAGCAGAGGTTCCGGTGCAGAGAGCAGGAGGATCAGCTGAGAGCCGGCAGCCTGTGGCTGCGGCAGAGATCCTGCTGGCCATCTGTCTGCCTAGCCCGTTGGGAGAGAGGGGCCAGCAGTGCCCACCTAGGCAGGCTGTGGGGGGCCTCGAGGCTCAGGGCGACAGAAGAGAGCAAGGACACGGGAGGGAAAGGAGAGAGTGGAAGAAGGGAAAGGCAGACATGGGCTGTACTGTGAGAGAGCCCAGGCTGGCACCTTCAGGCCTCGCTTTGCAGGGGCAGTCGGGATCGCAGAGCCCCTCTGAATCCATTGCCCAGGAGCTCCATCCTCATTCTAGAACCATCTTCTGGGCTACGAGGGGTCCTCCTCTGGGGCCATCACCAGCAGCTTTAGCAGGGCAGGCACCTGGAGCCACCGTAACGGCCGCCGATGCCAGAGAGGCTGAAGCCTCCGGAGGAGATGGGGACTCCCTGAGAGCTGAGGATGCTGCCAACGGCAGCAGAGGTGCTGGATCCCACGGCGGTGCTCTGCGGGAAGGAGCTGAGGATGGGGCCGGGCAGGGTCACCACCACGGCAGAGGGTTGGATGACAACGGTGGAGTCCTGGCACTGCCTAACACAGGGCTCATTGCAGCTGCTGGCCAGCGGGGCTGGCCCGCTGGGCTGGCATGGCACGCATGGGTTGTAGCAGGACATGTCTGAGGGTGGGAGGTGCACCTGCGAGAGAGAGGGCAGGGAAGAAGCAGAGCATGGAGGATGCATGAAGAGCAGCCTGTGACCCTGCCACCAGGCAGTCAAGGCACCTGGTGGGCCGGAAGCCGGAGGCCGTGCGGCCAGAACTCAGCCTCGTGCTTTGCCTCAACCCCAAGGGCTCTGCGCAGGGCATCCCGGGGAAAGGGGAGTCCTGCCCAGTCCAGAGCCCAGAAGACCCCTCAGGCAAGCACCAGCCTCTCATCGTGCCAGAACTTCTGCCCCCTTTCCCTCTTCCAAGAAGCCCCAAGTCCCAGTGGAGCACAGCGGAGCACGTATCAGCTGAGACATGCGGCAGGAGCAGGAGAAAGGGCTTCAGACTCACCTGGTTCCCAAGGAGGTGGAGGCGAGAGAAGTGGCTGAGCGAGTGGGGAGTTTGGCCGGCTTTTATAGAGCTCCTGCACCGCCCCAGGCCCAGAGTCACCCCGTACGTGGGCAGTAATTTGCCAGCAGACTCACCTCACATGCAGAAGAGCCTAGCTCATGGCATGGGTTGTGCTTGTTGTGCCTTGAATGCAGCCTTTTCATTTCCTCGTTTCTGGCATGCCCATTCTTCCATGGAGGCTCTTTGAAGTGCTGGCATGAGAGGCCGAAGGATTTCCAGGGCAGGAACTTGTCAGTGTGGGCAGCAGTGTAGGCTCAGGTGCCAGAGGAGTCCGGTGCAGACCCGGCCCTTGGGCAGTGGCCCTCTGTTAGGGTTGCCTGTGACTCGTTTTGCAGGAAGGGGTCCAGGCCCTTCTAGTGCCCTAGTCCCCAGCCGAACACGCAAGAGTCCCTGTGCATGTGCGTGTGCCCTATCCTTCTCTCCCTCTCCCTCCCTCCCAGCTCTCTCTGACAGTCACTGGTCATTGCCTCCTCTGGTGGCTGGGTTGTGCTTCAGGTTTTGACTCTCCTCCACCTGATGCTGCCCGCTCTGGGGGGAGATCTGTCCAAGGATGCCGAGTTGAGATTAGGAAAGCAAAAGGCCCCGTGGAGTTGAAGCAGGCCAAGGAGCTGGAGAGAAACACAAAGGGCTTTTCTGGTATATCAGCAACTAGGGAAACATGGGTGTAGCCCTGGATGGGGCAGGTGACCCTGTGACACGTGATAGAGCTCGATCGCCTAGCGAGATCACCACTCAGAGGACACAGAAAAAGCTGAGGCCCTCAAAGCCTTCTTGGCCTTGGGTCTTCCCTTGTAAGATTTGTCTTTGGGAAGGTTAGGCCCCTGGCATGCGTGGGCAAATCTGGAGCAAGGAAGACTCTCAGAAGAGGAGGATCAAGCTAGGGAACATTGAAACATTGTTGGAGGACGATCAGCTGAGCGTCCATACCCTGTGGCTGAGGCAGAGACCTCCTGGGCTTCCGTCCGCCTAGCGCACTGGGAGAGACGGGTCCGCTGTCCCTGCTAGACAGGCTGAATAGAAGCAAGGCTGTGGGAGCAGACGAGATACACCCACAAGTGCTGAGGGAGCTGGCGAATGTCACTGCAAGGCCTCGCTTGAAAGCTTTGAAAGCATCGTGGTGCTTGGGGAAGGTTTCTGAGTGCTGGAGGACAGCAAACAGCAGTTGTGTCATCGAGCAGGGCAAGCAGGATGCTCTGGGGGCAGGAGAGGGCATGGGGGCCTGCTCTGGAGAGGCTGGTCAACCTCACGTCCACCCCTGCAAGCATGATGGAGCAAAACCTCCTGGAAGCCATTTGCAGACACATGAAGGACAAGTAGGTGACTGGGAGTAGTCAGCATGGACTTGTGGAAGGGAAATCTGGCTTGACCAAACCCCTAGCCTTCTACGATGAGACGACTGGCTTTGGAGTTGATGCGCAGACGCCCACGGGTCCTAGCGGACCGCATAGAAGGGTACCGAGAGAGCGGACCGACGTCTCCCCAGGCCCACTCTCTAGTGTCCTTGAAAGGTCGTGGGGGTCCGGGCAGGCTCCCGATGCCTGGCAAATGTGAGCAAATGTCACAGCCATCTTCAGAAGAGGAGAGAAAAGGCACAAAGGAGAAGGCAGGGAACTACTGGCCCATCAGCCTCTCTTTGGTCTCTCAGCACTGTCTGCCACAAGGGCCTTGTATCCAGCTGAGGATGGGATGCTCTGGGTGGGTGGGTGGAGAACGGGATGAGTAAAACGTGGTGGGGTGACGGGGCTCAGGGCATAGGGCTTCCTGGGTCGTGCTCAACCTGGAGGCCTGTAACAGGGGCAGTAGCGCCGGGGTCTCTCGTGGGGCTTGTCCTGTTTCACATCTTTACGGGTGAGCGGGAGGAAGTGGTGGCGTGCCCTCTCCTCAAGTTGGCAGGGGGGACCAAATTGCGGGGAGGAGCTGACACGCTCCAGGGCAGGGCGGCCATTCAGGGGGAGCTAGCCACACTGGGGGAATGGGCCGACAGGAGTGTCCGACATTCAATCAGGCCAAACACCAAGTCGTCTTCCTGTGAGGGAAGAACCTCTTGCAACAGCGCAGGCTGGGGTCTGAACTGCCCTGTGCTCCAGTGGTCCCAGGACCTCCTTGTGCAGATCTGCCTCCTGGGGGCAGGGTCAGCCTTGGGAGGGGGAGGGGAAAGGGGAGTGGCATTGAGCGAGGGTGGGAATGGCCACACAGGGCTCAGCTTCCTGGCCATAGAGCCTGGCAGTGTCCGGGAGCTCCCCTGAGCAGTGTATGGAGGGAAAGACTGGGTTGCAAAAGACATCTCTGTGCTGATCGGCGGTTCTGCCCACCTAGCAGGTGATATGTGTTCTCGTGGCATTAGGGCTTTGGCACACCTCCCGTCCCAGGCCCCAAAGCCCTCCTCAGTTCAAACAAAAGCCAGCCGTAATGGAGGCAAGGAAAGCATTGCTCCACTCTCCCGTGGCACTGCAGGCTTGTGCAGGGTACTTGAGCCAATCCAACAAGCCTCTCAAAGCAAGGGAGACTGGTGGCAGGATATTAGCGATGGCTAGCAAGGCCCTGCCAGATGCCGGGGATGCTGGGGGAGGGGATGTGCTCAGAAGGGCCCTGTGAATGAAAGCATCTCAGACTGCATCAAGGAGTTGTTGCATCCTCACTGCATGAACAAAGGACTTTGCTGCCCTGGAGATGTGGAGGCAGCTGGGACGCATCCCAGAAGGGTATGGGGATGCCTTCAGTGGGTGTGCTTGCTGGCATAGACTCCTCCAGCCCCCAGGCAAGAGCACAGCTTGCTTGCAAAGCTCCCTTTGCCTTCCTGAGAGGGGAGCTGTGCTCAGGCGTGTGCCAGGTGGCGAGTCACAGCCAAGTTTAGGAGGGCTGTGTATCACTCCTCTGGCATGAGGGTAAGCCAAGCGTGTGTGTTGTCTGCAGCCCCACACCCCATGCAGGGCTGACTTCCCCTCCGGCCAGGGCAGTTCCAACACTGCCCTGGGGGGGAAGCTGTTCTAAGCACCAGGCTGCCCCTGGGCACAGCCCCCGGGAACCTCGAAGGCTGTGACCCTCCAGGGTAACCTTGCGGGTGCTCCCACAGCTTGGGGGCCCTGCAGGAGGGCGAGGGCCTTGTGGAAAAGGAGGCGGGGGCCAGTGTGCTGGTGGATGGAGCAAGCTGGGAGAGAGGACACGGCTTGTGCTCAGGCATGGGAGCTTGCGGTGCCGGGCTCCTCCTTGTCGGGAGGACACGAGCAGCCTCACTGAAAGGCACTCGGTTGACCTGGCCTCTCTGCATGGGACCTGTCCAGCACTTGCTGGCATGCTTCTGCTCATTCGGAGAAGTTCCTGCCCTATAATTCTTGGGTGTCTCATGCCAGCTTTGAAAAGGGGCGTCCGTGGCAGGATTATCATGGGGAAAGCAAGAAGTGAAGAGGCTATGTTGTAGGAACAACAAACACAACCCGTGCGATGAGCTAGGCTCTTTTGCATGTGAGGTGAGTCTGCTGGCAAATTACTGCCCACGTACGGGGTGACTCTGGGCCTGGGGCGGTGCAGGAGCTCTATAAAAGCCGGCCAAACTCCCCACTCGCTCAGCCACTTCTCTCGCCTCCACCTCCTTGGGAACCAGGTGAGTCTGAAGCCCTTTCTCCTCCTGCTCCTGCTGCACGTCTCAGCTGATACGTGCTGTGCTGTGCTCTGCTGGGTCTTGGGGCTGCTTGGGAGAGGGAAAGAGGGCAGAAGTTCTGGCATGGTGAGAGGCTGGTGCTTGCCTGAGGGGTGTTCTGGGCTCTGGGCTGGGGAGGACCCTGCTTGGCTCAGGTTGCCCTGCGCAGAGCCTTTGGGCAGTGGAGGCAAAGCAGGAGGCTGTGCTTTGGGCTGCGTGGCCCGCGCTGCCGGCCCACCAGGTGCCTTGACTGCCTGGTGGCAGGGTCACAGGCTGCTCCTCCCACCTTCAGACATGTCCTCCCCTATGCTCTGCTTCCTCCCTGCCCTCTCTCTCGCAGGTGCACCTCCCACCTTCAGACATGTCCTGCTACAACCCATGCGTGCCATGCCAGCCCAGCGGGCCAGCCCCGCTGGCCAGCAGCTGCAATGAGCCCTGTGTTAGGCAGTGCCAGGACTCCACCGTTGTCATCCAACCCTCTGCCGTGGTGGTGACCCTGCCCGGCCCCATCCTCAGCTCCTTCCCGCAGAGCACCGCCGTGGGATCCAGCACCTCTGCTGCCGTTGGCAGCATCCTCAGCTCTCAGGGAGTCCCCATCTCCTCCGGAGGCTTCAGCCTCTCTGGCTTCGGCGGCCGTTTCGGTGGCTCCAGGTGCCTGCCCTGCTAAAGCTGCTGGTGATGGCCCCAGAGGAGGACCCCTTGGAGCCCAGAAGATGGTACCGGAATGAGGATGGAGCTCCTGCCATCGAATTCAGAAGTTCTGTCTGCTTTTCCCTTCTTCCACCCTCTCCTTTCCCTCCCACGTCCCTGCTGTCCTCTGCTGCTGTGCGCCCCTAGGGGGCACTGCTGGCCCCTCTCCCTCTGTGGGTGAAGACTCTCGGCTGCCCTGGTGCTTCCTGCCCCGCGGCCTCCACTTGGAGCAAGCTCCTTTCCTTCTATTGACGCATTAAAGGTCTTCTGCATGCACGCCTGGGTCTCCACGTCGTCCTTTCCTCTGTGGTTGCTCTCCCAAGCTGCCCAGGGAGAAAGGCAGTGCTCTGGGGCACGTGGGGTGGTTTGTGGGCACATGAAGAGCCTTCAGCATTCACAGAGGAAGTGGCGGGTGGACACACTGCAGCAGTGGCCTTTGAGGCCGTCTCCCTTGGAGCTGCGGAGGACGACCCTGGCTCCTCTAGAGCTCAGAGTCATCAGGTGTGGCCTTGTAGTGCTTCTGCCCAGAAATGCCCTCTCACGTCCCAGTGCACGTCCTTCGGACTGGGAGCCGGAGCACCGCTGACCTCCAGTGAAGAGCCCTGGCTGTGGGAGGCTCTGGGAGGGCAGCAGCCCGGCAAGCTCTTGGGGGCAGGAGTTTCTCTAGCTCTGGATGGAACTGTGCTGCGGGAGGAGGCTCAGGCAGAAGAGGCTTCCCCAAGGGGAGAAGGTGTGAGAATGGGAGGCAATCGGCTTGCAGGCAGCGCATGTTTTCCCCCTCCTTCCATCGATGCCCTGGGTTTCCTGGGGAAAGCTTCTGGGGAGAGGCAAAGTGTGAGAGGCTCAAGGCAGGAGAGAGGTGGGGGTGCAGTCTGAGTGTCCCAAGAGTGGCCGGGAGGTCCCCAAAGCAGTGCTGTCACCAGCAGGAAGGCTGGAGAGAGGCTTGCAGGTGCGGGAGGGGCAGTGCTGAACTGCTGCAAGATCTGGCTGGGCAGGATGATGCCCGACCACTCAGAGGCGTGATCGGCAGCTGTCTGGGTAGTAGAGATGTGACCAGGAGTCCGTGCCCGCACCACTTCCAGCCCGTCTCCAGCAACAGCCCCAAGAGAACGTCAGGGACAAGTACTCCTGGGGAAAGCCCTCCAGGACAGCTGCCGCTGGCAACAGTGTCCTGTGACACCAAGGACTGCCACAGCATCCTGGGCTGCATGAACAGGAGTAGAGCCAGTAGTTTGAGGGGAGTGATTATCCGCCTCTGCTCAGCCCTCATTCAACCGCATGCAGACTATTGTGTCCACGTTTTGGGCTCACGAGTGCAAGAAAGACATGGAGCAAGCGGAGCGAGGGGCTGGCAGGACGGTGAGGGGGCTGTAGCCCTTGGCCTGTGAGGAGAGGAAGGCCGTTCTGAGGGAATGGGTCTTGCTGAGCGTGGAGAAGAAAAGGCTGTTGTGGCGGGAGCGAATGGCAGCTCTCCAGTAGCTCTGGGGAGGTCACGCAGAAGACAGAGGCAGGCTCTCCCCTGGGGTGCGTGCTCGGAGGACAGCAGAGAGCGGGCATAAGACGGAAGAAGAGAGGTTCAGGCTGCATGTAAGGAAACTGCTTTTCACCCCAAAGAGAGTCAAGCAGCAGAACAAGTTGCCTAGCCCATTGGGAGAGACGGATCCGCTGTCCCCGCTAGACAGGCTGAATAGAAGCAAGGCTGTGGGAGCTGACGAGATACACCCACAAGTGCTGAGGGAGCTGGCGAATGTCACTGCAAGGCCTCGCTTGAAAGCTTTGAAAGCATCGTGGTGCTTGGGGAAGGTTTCTGAGTGCTGGAGGACAGCAAACAGCAGTTGTGTCATCGAGCAGGGCAAGCAGGATGCTCTGGGGGCAGGAGAGGGCATGGGGGCCTGCTCTGGAGAGGCTGGTGAACCTCACGTCCACCCCTGCAAGCATGATGGAGCAAAACCTCCTGGAAGCCATTTGCAGACACATGAAGGACAAGTAGGTGACTGGGAGTAGTCAGCATGGACTTGTGGAAGGGAAATCTGGCTTGACCAAACACCTAGCCTTCTACGATGAGACAACTGGCTTTGGAGTTGATGCGCAGACGCCCATGGGTCCTAGCGGACCGCATCAAAGGGTGCCGAGAGAGCGGACCGACGTCTCCCCAGGCCCACTCTCTAGTGTCCTTGAAAGGTCGTGGGGGTCCGGGCAGGCTCCCGATGCCTGGCAAATGTGAGCAAATGTCACAGCCATCTTCAGAAGAGGAGAGAAAAGGCACAAAGGAGAAGGCAGGGAACTACTGGCCCATCAGCCTCTCTTTGGTCTCTCAGCACTGTCTGCCACAAGGGCCTTGTATCCAGCTGAGGATGGGATGCTCTGGGTGGGTGGGTGGAGAACGGGATGAGTAAAACGTGGTGGGGTGACGGGGCTCAGGGCATAGGGCTTCCTGGGTCGTGCTCAACCTGGAGGCCTGTAGCAGGGGCAGCAGCGCCGGGGTCTCTCGTGGGGCTTGTCCTGTTTCACATCTTTACGGGCGAGCGGGAGGAAGTGGTGACGTGCCCTCTCCTCAAGTGGGCAGGGGGGACCAAATTGCGGGGAGGAGCTGTTACGCTCCAGGGCAGGGCGGCCATTCAGGGGGAGCTAGCCACACTGGGGGAATGGGCCGACAGGAGTGTCCCGACATTCAATCAGGCCAAACGCCAAGTCGTCTTCCTGTGAGGGAAGAACCTCTTGCAACAGCGCAGGCTGGGGTCTGAACTGTCCTGTGCTCCAGTGGTCCCAGGACCTCCTTGTGCAGATCTGCCTCCTGGGGGCAGGGTCAGCCTTGGGAGGGGGAGGGGAAAGGGGAGTGGCATTGAGCGAGGGTGGGAATGGCCACACAGGGCTCAGCTTCCTGGCCATAGAGCCTGGCAGTGTCCAGGAGCTCCCCTGAGCAGTGTATGGAGGGAAAGACCGGGTTGCAAAAGACATCTCTGTGCTGATCGGCAGTTCTGCCCACCTAGCAGGTGATATGTGTTCTCGTGGCATTAGGGCCTTGGCACACCTCCCGTCCCAGGCCCCAAAGCCCTCCTCAGTTCAAAACAAAAGCCAGCACCGTAACGGAGGCAAGGAAAGTATTGCTCCACTCACCTGTGGCACTGCAGGCTTGTGCAGGGTGCTTGAGCCAATCCAAGAAACCTCCCAAAGCAAGGGAGACTGGTGGCAGGATATTAGCGATGGCTAGCAAGGCCCTGCCAGATGCCGGGGATGCTGGCGGAGGGGATGTGCTCAGAAGGGCTCTGTGAATGAAAGCATCTCAGACTGCATCAAGGAGTTGTTGCTTCCTCGCTGCATGAACGAAGGACTTTGCTGCCCTGGAGATGTGGAGGCAGCTGGGACGCATCCCAGAAGGCTGTGCTTGCTGGCATAGACTCCTCCAGCCCTCAGGCAAGAGCACAGCCTGCCCGCAAAGCTCCCTTTGCCTTCCTGAGAGGGGAGCTGTGCACAGGCGTGTGCCATGACACAGAGGTCAACAGGTGGCGAGTCACAGCCACGTTTAGGAGGGCTGTGTATCACTCCTCTGGCATGAGGGTAAGCCAAGCGTGTGTGTTGTCTGCAGCCCCACACCCCATGCAGGGCTGACTTCCCCTCCGGCCAGGGCAGTTCCAACACTGCCCTGGGGGGGAAGCTGTTCTAAGCACCAGGCTGCCCCTGGGCACAGCCCCCAGGAACCTCGAAGGCTGTGACCCTCCAGGGTAACCTTGCAGGTGCTCCCACAGCTTGGGGGCCCTGCAGGAGGGCGAGGGCCTTGTGGAAAAGGAGGCGGGGGCCAGTGTGCTGGTGGACGGAGCAAGCTGGGAGGGAGGACACGGCTTGTGCTCAGGCATGGGAGCTTGCGGTGCCGGGCTCCTCCTTGTCGGGAGGACACGAGCAGCCTCACTGAGAGGCTCTCGGTTGACCTGGCCTCTCTGCATGGGACCCGTCCAGCACCTGCTGGCATGCTTCTGCTCATTCGGAGAAGTTCCTGCCCTATAATCCTTGGGCGTCTCACGCCAGCTTTGAAAAGGGGCGTCCGTGGCAGAATTATCATGGGGAAAGCAAGAGGGGAAGAGGCTATGTTGTAGGAACAACAAGCACAACCCGTGCGATGAGCTAGGCTCTTTTGCATGTGAGGTGAATCTGCAGGCAAATTACTGCCCACATACGGGGTGACTCTGGGCCTGGGGCGGTGCAGGAGCTGTATAAAAGCCGGCCAAACTCCCCACTCACTCAGCCACTTCTCTCGCCTCCACCTCCTTGGGAACCAGGTGAGTCTGAAGCCCTTTCTCCTCCTGCTCCTGCTGCACGTCTCAGCTGATACGTGCTGTGCTGTGCTCTGCTGGGTCTTGGGGCTGCTTGGGAGAGGGAAAGAGGGCAGAAGTTCTGGCATGGTGAGAGGCTGGTGCTTGCCTGAGGGGTGTTCTGAGCTCTGGGCTGGGGAGGACCCTGCTTGGCTCAGGTTGCCCTGCGCAGAGCCTTTGGGCAGTGGAGGCAAAGCAGGAGGCTGTGCTTTGGGCTGCGTGGCCCGCGCTGCTGGTCCACCAGGTGCCTTGACTGCCTGGTGGCAGGGTCACAGGCTGCTCCTCAAGCGTCCCCTGTGCTCTGCTTCCTCCCTGTCCTTTCTCTTGCAGGTGCACCTCCCACTCTCAGACATGTCCTGCTACAACCCATGCGTGCCATGCCAGCCCAGCGGCCCGACCCCGCTGGCCAACAGCTGCAATGAGCCCTGTGTTAGGCAGTGCCAGGACTCCACCGTTGTCATCCAACCCTCTGCTGTGGTGGTGACCCTGCCCGGCCCCATCCTCAGCTCCTTCCCGCAGAACACCGCTGTGGGATCCAGCACCTCTGCTGCCGTTGGCAGCATCCTCAGCTCTCAGGGAGTCCCCATCTCCTCCGGAGGCTTCAGCCTCTCTGGCATTGGCGGCCGTTACGGTGGCTCCAGGTGCCTGCCCTGCTAAAGCTGCTGGTGATGGCCCCAGAGGAGGACCCCTTGGAGCCCAGAAGATGGTACCGGAATGAGGATGGAGCTCCTGCCATCGAATTCAGAGGTTCTGTCTGCTTTTCCCTTCTTCCACCCTCTCCTTTCCCTCCCACGTCCCTGCTGTCTTCTGCTGCTGTGCGCCCCTAGGGGGCACTGCCGGCCCCTCTCCCTCTGTGGGTGAAGACTCTCGGCTGCCCTGGTGCTTCCTGCCCCGCGGCCTCCACTTGGAGCAAGCTCCTTTCCTTCTATTGATGCATTAAAGGTCTTCTGCATGCACGCCTGGGTCTCCACGTCGTCGTTTCCTCTGTGGTTGCTCTCCCAAGCTGCCCAGGGAGAAAGGCAGTGCTCTGGGGCACGTGGGGTGGTTTGTGGGCACATGAAGAGCCTTCAGCATTCGCAGAGGAAGTGGCGGGTGGACACACTGCAGCAGTGGCCTTTTAGGCCGTCTCCCTTGGAGCTGCGGAGGACGACCCTGGCTCCTCTAGAGCTCAGAGTCATCAGGTGTGGCCTTGTAGTGCTTCTGCCCAGAAATGCCCTCTCACGTCCCAGTGCACGTCCTTCGGACTGGGAGCCGGAGCACCGCTGACCTCCAGTGAAGAGCCCTGGCTGTGGGAGGCTCTGGGAGGGCAGCAGCCCGGCGAGCTCTTGGCGGCAGGAGTTCCTCTAGCTCTGGATGGAACTGTGCTGCGGGAGGAGGCTCAGGCAGAAGAGGCTTCCCCAAGGGGAGAAGGTGTGAGAATGGGAGGCAATCGGCTTGCAGGCAGCGCATGTTTTCCCCCTCCTTCCATCGATGCCCTGGGTTTCCTGGGGAAAGCTTCTGGGGAGAGGCAAAGTGTGAGAGGCTCAAGGCAGGAGAGAGGTGGGGGTGCAGTCTGAGTGTCCCAAGAGTGGCCGGGAGGTCCCCAAAGCAGTGCTGTCACCAGCAGGAAGGCTGGAGAGAGGCTTGCAGGTGCGGGAGGGGCAGTGCTGAACTGCTGCAAGATCTGGCTGGGCAGGATGATGCCCGACCACTCAGAGGCGTGATCGGCAGCTGTCTGGGTAGTAGAGATGTGACCAGGAGTCCGTGCCCGCACCACTTCCAGCCCGTCTCCAGCAATAGCCCCAAGAGAACGTCAGGGACAAGTGCTCCTGGGGAAAGCCCTCCAGGACAGCTGCCGCTGGCAACAGTGTCCTGTGACACCAAGGACTGCCACAGCATCCTGGGCTGCATGAACAGGAGTAGAGCCAGTAGTTTGAGGGGAGTGATTATCCGCCTCTGCTCAGCCCTCAGTCAACCGCATGGAGACTACTGTGTCCACTTTTTGGGCTCACGAGTGCAAGAAAGACATGGAGCAAGCGGAGCGAGGGGCTGGCAGGACGGTGAGGGGGCTGTAGCCCTTGGCCTGTGAGGAGAGGAAGGTCGTTCTGAGGGAATGGGTCTTGCTGAGCGTGGAGAAGAAAAGGCTGTGGTGGCGGGACCGAATGGCAGCTCTCCAGTAGCTCTGGGGAGGTCACGCAGAAGACAGAGGCAGGCTCTCCCCTGGGGTGCGTTCTTGGAGGACAGCAGAGAGCGGGCATAAGACGGAAGAAGAGAGGTTCAGCCTGCATGCAAGGAAACTGCTTTTCACCCCAAAGAGAGTCAAGCAGCAGAACAAGTTGCCTGCTGAGGCTGTGCAGTTGTCATCCTTGGCAATTTGCCACCTCAGAGCATCTAAAACACCAAGTAAGGTGCTCTGACCCATGGCTGAGCTGCCTCAGATCAGGAGGTTGGACCAGTGGAGTCTAGAGGGTCTTTCTGAACGGAATTGTCCTTCTATTCTACGATCCTAGGGCCTCCCCTCTGGGGTGAGCGACAGCCTTGGGGGGTGACACACTCCCTTGGGGGAGGACATGAATGGCCACGCAGCGCTCTGCTTCCTGGGCACAGAGTTGGGCAGTATTGGGAGTTCTCCTGCATACTCTTTGCAGGGGAGCTCTGTGGGTTGTGGGATGCACGTCTGTGCTGCCTGGGAGACCACATGACCCATGATGCTACCTACGGCTGTGATCTGTTGGGGCAGTCTTGCCAAGGCTTCTGTGGCACTCTTTTCCCTTACTGCTCTCACGCTGTTGTTTTCTTGCGGCCTTTCCTTCTGGTCTTGCCCCTTTAAAGCTTGGTCCTGCTGTTATGAGACGTTCTGATGGGTTCTTGTGGTGTTCTGATGGGTTCTCAAGGCACCTGCACTTTCATCCCGCCCTCTCCGTATTACTTGCTTGGCAGTTTCCAGGTTATGTTAGAGGGAGAATGTATGCCCAGGAGAGTGGAAGGCAGTCATAGAAAAATGTAGCAAGATTGCAGCCAGTCCCACGCAGGTGGAGAAACTTAGACCCCTGGGGTCAAAGGTGTTGAGTGGTTAGGAGTGCTCAGCACACCTGCTGTGCAGCACCACTGCAACCCTCCCCAGAGCAACACCCTTCTCCCTAGAAATCCTGGGAGAGCATCCGCAGAGGGAAGGAGCACGCGAGGAAGCAGGCTGGTGTGCGAAGTAACTTTAATGAGCGGAGAGAGGGGAACGAGCTTGCTGTGAGCAGAGGTCCTGGTGCAGAGAGCAGGAGGATCAGCCAAGAACCCGCACCCTGTGGCTGCGGCAGAGATCCTGCTGGCCATCTGTCTGCCTAGCCCGTTGGGAGAGAGGGGCCAGCAGTGCCCACCTAGGCAGGCTGTGGGGGGCGCCTCGAGGCTCAGGGCGACAGGAGAGAGCAAGGACACGAGAGTGGAAGAAGGGAAAGGCAGACATGGGCTGTACTGTGAGAGAGCCCAGGCTGGCCTCTTCAGGCCTCGCTTTGCAGGGGCAGTCGGGATCGCAGAGCCCCTCTGAATCCATTGCCCAGGAGCTCCATCATCATTCTGGTACCATCTTCTCGGCTCGAAGGGGTCCTCCTCTGGGGCCATCACCAGCAGCTTTAGCAGGGCAGGCACCTGGTGCCACAGTAACGGCTGCCGATGCCAGAGAGGCTGAAGCCTCCGGAGGAGATGGGGACTCCCTGAGAGCTGAGGATGCTGCCAACGGCAGCGGAGGTGCTGGATCCCACAGCGGTGTTCTGTGGGAAGGAGCTGAGGATGGGGCTGGGCAGGGTCACCACCACAGCAGAGGGTTGGATGACAACGGTGGAGTCCTGGCACTGCCTAACACAGGGCTCATTGCAGCTGCTGGCCAGCGGAGTCGGGATACTGGGCTGGCATGGCACGCGTGGGTTGTAGCAGGACATGTCTAAGGGTGGGAGGTGCACCGGCAAGAGAGAGGGCAGGAAAGAGGCAGGGCATGGGGGATGCATGAAGAGCAGCCTGTGACCCTGCGACCAGGCAGTCAAGGCACCTGGTGGGCCGGAAGCTGGAGGCCGTGTGGCCAGAACTCAGCCTCGTGCTTTGCCTTAACCCCAAGGGCTCTGTGCAGGGCATCCCAGGAAAAGGGGAGTCCTGCCCAGTTCAGAGCCCAGAAGACCCCTCAGGTTTAGGAGGGCTATTTATCACTCCTCTGGCACAAGGGTAAGCCAAGCGTGTTTGTTGTCTGCAGCCCACATTCCATGCAGGGCTGCCCTTTTCTTTTGTGGGCTCTCCATGTTGTATTTGCTCAGAATGGCGCTCCTCTCCTCACAGGCCATGGGCTACAGCCCCCTGAATGTCATGGCATCCCTTTGCTGCACTCGGTCCACTTGCTCCCTGTTTTTCTTGCATTGTTTAGCCCAAAACCAGGGAAAGTAGTCTTTATGCAGTTGAATGAGTGCTGAGCAGAGATTGTTAATCACTGCCCTTAAACGACTGGCTTAATACATCTCAGGATACTCTGGCTTGTCCCTACTCTCTGAGAACAGCACTGCCTTATTTTGGCTTTCTATGCACTAGGACGTCTGACTTCTTTTCGTTTATGTCATCACATAGTCACTTCCCTACCTATACTCCTGCAATTTGTTCTTCCTTCCCAGGTATGGCACTTGTTAAGTTTTATGAACTTCATCTCATCCCATTCTCTCTGTCTTTTCTCTGTGTATAATTTGTTAAGGTGTTAGGTGAGAATGGCCTTGCTCTGGCAGTGACTTGTTTAGTGTATGGTCAGATGGCATTCTTTTTCTAGTCCTGGAGGAAAAGGGGTATGTTACAATTTGCAATGAACTCCTTTTGGGTACTGTCCCTTTTAGCTGAAGCAAACGTGTGTGTGTGCCTACGGACATTAGTGTCTGCCGTGCTGTGCCTTAGCCCACAAATGCTCTCCTGGCCTTTGTGCTTGTCCTGCTGACTGGGAGCCTGACTCCTGCTGACCTTGAGTGAGCAGCTGAGTCTGCAGGAGGCCCTCAGAGGGTAGCAGCTGCATGAGCTCTTGGGGAAAGGATTTGTCACCAGTTATTTTATGTTATTAAATCTTGGTAAATACAGTGTCAGAGAGGAACAATGAAAGGTGGAGGTACCCCTTTAATTTCATTAGAGCAAAAAGAGCACTCTAGCCCATCTTCTCCTAGGGCTAAAACAAGAGTGGATCAATCCCCTTGTCTGGTTGTTACATCCATCTGATTAATCAACTGGAGAGGCTCTCCTTACATCACCTTAAAGATTTAAGGGGGATTATCACTAACTGAAGCATATGATTTATTATGGAATGCAAGAAAATACTATTTTGGGATTATGAAGACAAAACAGAGAGAAAAAGGAGTTATAAAGAGGCAGTCAAATGAAAAAGTGTTATTGGTTAGTACACTGGTCTGTCCATGATCACTGCAGTCTGTCCCATCCTCTTATTAAACTCAATTTTTAAAGTCTTCTCCTCAGTGAGGGGGGTTCACTATTGAGTTTTTATGTGTATGCACAGAGGTCTAAATGCCAGCAACTGGAGAGGAGAGCAAGGGCTATGGGAGCCAATGTGTCTGTGGTACCAGCAACTGGAGTGACTGGCATTAATGCGTACTGTGTAAGTGTATACGTCAGTGTGTGTAATCACTAGCAAATATCAGGATGGACTAGCCAGTGAGAAATAAAAGAGGTTTAGGAGCAAGCTAGAGGATAAAGACTGGGTTAGGTGCTGGGGAGACTAGAACAGCCTGAAAGCTGGCTACTGGAGAGAGTTGGCTACATAAGATCTAGGGGCTGTCCACTGGTAAGGCTGTAGGTTTGAAGGCAGAGAGATGTGTGTATGCATATGTGTGTGTGTGTGTGGCATCTGGGAGACCAGGAGATCCAGGGACCAGCTATGGGATAGTGGGTATCTAAGACTAGCTACCTGAGGGTTCTTTACTGTATTGTCCCTCACAGGCATGGAGGAGCAGCCCAGATCTCCATACTCCAGGTGAGCATTTCCTTCACAATGACACATTTTTATGCATACAAAGAAAGCAGATCTTTTCCCCCCTATTTACTATAAAAATCTCCTCAGAGGGTTGATGAGAAAGGGTGTTTATTTGTTTACTTCTCTTCAGAGAATGTCTTTTCCCCTTATAACATCCAACTTTTGGGAAGGGGTTTTTTTCCTTGTGTTCTGATTATAATCATGATGTAGAAAGTACAGATAATATCTGCAGATCATAAACTTCCCGTGGTCTCTCCCCTCTCCCAGACCCTGCATGGACTTCCAGCCAGCCCTAGACCTGCTTTTTAATCTCCAGCTTAACTTTTAGAGATCCACCTTACCCTAAGGTCATGACCATTCTTTGTGCAGGTCAGTTCTGCTCCAGAAAAATATCCCCCTGAGCACCTATCTTTCCATGAACTGTGATCAGACTGTCCTGTAAGAAATTTGCTTAGGTTTCCAGGGATTGAACCATTCCTTGCTCTTGGCTTTGGCCTTTAAAACTACCAGGTTGAAAATATTGCATCTGGAAGAGGAGTTTTCTTCTGAATGTTCCTCAAGGTCAGCCTTCAAAGTTCTGCCTGGATATGAAGAAGAACTTCTTTACTGTGAGAGTGACAGAACACTAGAACAGGTTGCCCAGAGAGGTTGTGGAGTCCCCTTCTCTGGAGATATTCAAAACCTGCCTGGATGCAACCCTGTCTAACATGCTCTATGTGACCCTGCATGAGCAGAGTTCAGATTAGATGATCTAGAGAGGTCACATCCAACCTTATTGATTCTGTGACAAGGCACTGAGGCACAAGCGAATGAAGAGTTGCAAACAGCAGCAACATCACCACTACTGGCCTAGCAGGCACTGCTTTTCAGATTACCTCACAACTAGCAGCCGCCAAGGGTCTGGCACTGGCTTGTCAAGCAAAGAAGCCAAAGTGACTGCATAGTCTCAAACATCAGCCATGAGCCTGGCAATGGACTCTTTCAGCCTCAGGCAGAAGCGATCTCACAACTACGGAAAGCAGCCAGCATCCAAGCATTGCAGTATCAGGGACTGAGGCAAAAGTGACCTCACAGTCCCAAACATCATTTTGCTGGCGTGGCAATGGCCTATCATGGACTCAGACAGAAGTGACTTCACAACTTTCCTGTCTGACATGCTCTAGGTGACCCTGCTTGAGCAGGGAGGTTGGACTAGATGATCTCCAGAGGTCTCTTCCAACTTTACCGATTCTGTGATTCTGTAACCACAAAGAGCAGCCATGCAACTGTTAGAGAGATAGTGTGAGGAAAAACCTTGCAAATAGTTAACAAGATTCAAGGACAAGGGAGAGAGAAAAACAGTACTGCAAAGGATAACCAGCTCTGGCCAAATAACCTTGATGGAACCACAGCACTTTGAAGAATGTGAGAGGTAGGCAAAACAAAAACAACAGAATAACCCAGAAGTGACCTTAGGTTCATTAAGGCTTATTAACATATTAAACTACACACCCCTAAATGAATAATGAGATGGAAATGACATGATAATGATGTTACTGCCTCTTCTTCAATTCTTATACTAATTAACAGGAATGTGAAAGCACAAGCGCACAGCGATTACCTGATGTAATGAAATTGTAACCAACAGAAAGATTTGTATAAAGTACTCCCTGAAAAGTGTGTATAAATCAAGAATGAGAGGGGGAGAAAGTGTGCTAGCTTTGTGGATTTACCACCTAGCACCCATCTCTGTGCAGAAATGAAATAAACAAATATCTCGACCCTGTGTGCCTATTGGTTGCTTGCACACTGGGTAACAGAACCCAGATTATGGGACAACACAACCATCACTGGCTTATCAGGCTCTGCTAGTGACCTCACAACCACTAACAGCAGCCAGGAGCCTGGCACTGCCCTGTAAGGCATGGAAGCACAAGTGACCTCACAGTCCTGAGTATAGCACTGGCCTATCAGGCAGTGTGGCACAAGTGCCCTCACAACCACCACCAGCAGCAATGGCCACAGCACTGGCAAGGAGGGCCTCAGGCAGAAGTCACCTCACCACCACGGTGAGCAGCCAGGGGCCTAGCATTGCCCTCCTAGGCACTGAGGCACAAGTCACTTCACAAGCACAAAAAGCACCCAGGGGCCTGGCACTGGCCTGTAGGGCCTCAGGCAGAAGGGACCTCACAATCCTGGCTATAGCTCTGGCCTATGAGACACTGTAGCACAAGTGACCAAAGAACCAACAACCAACGGCAGCAATGAGAGATTTGTGATCAGTGGCGCAGAGTCTAGCTGGAGGCCTGTAGCTAGTGGTGTCCCCAAGGGCTCTGCACTGGGTGGAGTCTTGTTCAACTTCTTAATCAGTGACCTGGATGAAGGGACAGAGTGGCTCCTCAGCAAGTTTGCTGATGACACCAAGCTGGGAGGAGTGGCTGATACACGAGTGGGCTGTGCTGCCATTCAGAGAGACTTGGTCAGGCTGGAGAGTTCGGCGGAGAGAAAGCTCATGAGGTTCAACAAGGGCAAGTGCGAGTCCTGCACCTAAGGAGAAATAACCCTAGGCACCAGTACAAGCTGGGGGCTGACCTGCTGGAAAGCAGCTCTGCAGAGAAAGACCTGGGAGTGCTGGTGGATGACAAATTGACTATGGCCAGCAATGTGCCCTTGTGGCCAAGAAGGCCAATGGTCTCCTGGGGTGTCTTAGGAAGAGTGTTGCCAGCAGGTCAAGAGAGGTGATCCTACCACTCTACTCAGCCCTGATGAGGACTCATCTCAAGTGCTGTGTCCAGTTCTGGGCTCCCCAGTACAAGAGAGAGCTACTACAATGGAGCTACTGGAGAGAGTCCGGCATAGGGCTACAAAGACGATCAGAGGGCTGGAGCATCTGCCCTATGATGAATGGCTGCGAGAGCTGGGCCTATTTAGCCCGGAGAAGAGAAGACTGAGGGGGGAACTTATCGATGTCTATATGTATATGAAGAAAGAGTGTCAAGGGGATCAGGCTAAACTCTTTTCAGTTGTCCCATGCGACAGGACAAGAGGCAATGGGCACAAACTGAAACACAGGAAGTTCCACCTGAATGTGAGGAGGAATTTTTTTACTGTGAGAGTGACAGAGCACAGGAACAGGTTGCCCAGAGAGGTTGTGGAGTCTCCTTCTCTGGAGGTATTCAAAACATATCCTGATGCAACCCTATCTAACATGCTCTAGGTGACTGCTTGAGCAGGGAGGTTGGACTAGATGATCTCCAGAGGTCCCTTCCAACCTTACCCATTGTGTGATTCTGTGATTCTGTGAAGTCCAGTGTATTTGTACAGGATTAACGGAGAAATTTGGGATTGCAGGCTAGCAAAGAGCTCTCATAGTGACATACATCTTTGAAACACTGGTGATAACAATGATCAGTTGGATCAAAAGAGAGTCAGAGAAAAAGGGATGGATGTGGAAAAGAAAGTAGAAAAAAAAGATTTGAAGACTCACAGAGGAAGTTTCTTTTTTCTGTTTTCTCTTTTCATTTAGTAATGGCATGCTGAGAAAACATGCACAAAAGCATATGTGATTCAGTATTTTCCAGTATTTTCCCATTATTCAAGAATAGTTAATTAAAGGCACTTTGGGGTGTTCGAGTGTGTTTGTGTGTGTGAAAAGGTTTCTTGGGAAAAAGACTCAAGTAAAAGCCAGTGCTTACACAGTGATTGACTCAGGAAGGCCATAGGGACAAAACTTCTAAGGTGCATCCTGAGACTAACCTTCCTGTTTGTCTCTGGAGATCATATAAGAGAATCAGTCCCAAGAAAGCAGACATGCCAGAAATAAGTTTGCATGGGAAGCAAGGAAAAAAGTAGGAAAGAGAAAAAGGTTGTTATCATGCCTAAAATGGTCCTTCTGTGATTCTCACTTTTCTGGCATGTGTTGCTCCCTCAGTTGATAGCCTACAGAACATCTTTGGCAGGGGAGAAGGAGGAGGGATGACCTGGACTGGGATCTCAGGGTCTCAGTGGTAGGAAGAGGCTGTTTCCTAGTGGAAGAAATCCCCTTCCATCAGTTTCTCACTAGGAATACATCAGGTCCTGGATCCTTTCAGAGATCATCCAGTATCCCCAGCACAGCTTCAGGCTAGCACAAAGTGCTTCTGCCTCTTAGGGGTAAGCACATTATTGTCCAAAAAAGTCCACAGTATCTCAAGAAGCCAAACACCTCCTGTCCCAGAGAAAATGATGTCTTTTGAGGCAAGCCTTTAGGGGAAAGACCCCTGCTGAGTAGTCATTCCCTCTCTGTCTGACACCTAGGCAGAGGGAACATCCTGCCAGCATTTTTTTCTGCTATTCTTGCATCAGTTATTGGGAAAGATGAGCCATCCATGGAAGGACTTTGTACAAGAAATCCTGAAAATGGTCAAGTAGGAAGCCCACTTCTTACAGTATTTTCTTCACTTGGATGTGAGAGTGTGAATTAGTCATCTACATTCCCATCTTTCACAGACAGAAGCCATCTCTATTCTCCAGCTGCCTCATTTTCTTTGACACCTTCAGATTCCTTCTGTACTATCTCTCCCTGTGACGCACTGCACACCCTCCTTGACGCAAACACTGAGCTTTGTGTGGTACCTCAGACGACCTCACTGCAAACATTTCCACATTTACTCCTCCATGGAGTAAAATCCAGCTAATGTGTCCTTTCAGCCACCACAGCCAGTTTTGTCAGCCTCAGTCACAGCCGCTTGCCAGGGGCAGCTCTTTGCTTCCCAAAGCAGAATAAGCAGAACCACAGTACTGTGCACAGAGAGATAATCTTGTCCCCAGAAATGAAGAGACTAGCTATTTTTGTTGGGCAGAGAAATCCACATGGATTCAGGGACACAGATTTTCCTGACTTGCTGACAGTGTTGCCCCCACTGCACTCTTATTATGGCCAGGCAGGAGCAGGCAAGCAGAAGGGGGATCAGCTGGAAAGCAATGGCCAGGAAGGCCCCTAACTCCCCTGAAATACCCCTTCTGCCTTCCACGCAGGGAGGCACAGCACTCTCGCCACACCAGGCAATATGAGCACAGCTCCCAGCTCTTTCTTTGCCCTGCTTCAGCCCTGCATCATCCAGCACAGCCCTCACTCAGAAGTGTGGATGGTGGAGAGTTTCTCTGTGTTCCTGTTCCTCATGTGCTGCATGGTGAGCCCTGGGCACACACAGCCCATCACACCTCATGCCCTCATCAGCCCCCAGCAGTACACTTTTCCTCCAGCCCTACCACACTGATGGTGACCAGGGCTGGGCCCAGCATGCTCCCTGAGGTGCAGCAGCCATGGAGGGCCTGTAGGGCTGAAGGAGGCTCCCACCAGCCTCCAACATCGCCCGCCCTGCCCAGGCTGTTGTGAGTCAGCCATCGCTGGGACCAAGTAACTCTGGTACAGAGGGGGCTCCCAGGGCTTGTAGCTCACCTATGAACTTCATGGCCAACTCCTGCAAGGCTGCCTATGGGCTCTCCAGATAAGGAAGGCTCTGGCAGAGGTACATTTTTGCCCTGCTCCTGTCCTGAACCAGTTGCCAAGAGCACAAGCGAGAATACCACCATTCTGCTGACAAGACCCAGCCAGACCTGGAGCCCCTTCAGCATCCTGAAATAGAAATGCCCACCTGAGCCACCCCGGGGCCTGGTCACTCAGGTGGAAGAAGAGCTGGAGAAGGCTCCTCTGCACATGCTTCCTCAGACACAGCTTGTATTTCCACACCACAGTCTCCATGACGACTTTGAAGAGGTGGAAGGAGTGCTTGCGCACCTGGCTCGACTCCTGGTGGGAGGCAGGCAGGAAGCGAGGGCAGGACCTCAGTGCCCATGAGTTGGGGGACTGCAGCTGGGTCACACTGGCCCCAGCCCCAGGGAAGGCAGTGAGGCAAGTTGCCATGCCATGCCATGGTCAGGAAGAGCAGAGCTGGCCGAGGCCTCTGGGCCTTGAGCAGCTTCTCTAAGCCTGGCCACACCGGCATCAGACACCAGCTGGCTAGGCAGGAGTGGAGCTACCCTAGGGCATGCAAGGAGGAGGTGGCAAGGCTGCCTTGCACATCTGCTACTGGGCACTGAGGCCCTGCTCCAGGCACTGCCTGAGCAGCTTGGCAAGTGGGAAGGGCACATGATCCTCCTGGGCAGCAGGCAGTGGCTGGGCGGCCTGGGCTCTCAGAGCAAGTGTTGGCCTGTGACTGTTGTGTGCAGGGGCTGTGCTGAGCACGCAGCACCCAGGGTGGGGAGCACTCATCTCTTCCAGGCAGGCCGGAGCTCTTCCTCTCCAAGTGATGCAGCATGTTGCCCAGGACACACAGAGGCTCTCTACCAGTCTCCTGGCAGTGGGAGCTCCCTCAAGCATGCACTGGTGCCTTTTTCCTTGTGTCACAGAGCCCAGGACTGGGCTGCAGGGACTTGGGGATGAGGAAGAGCATGGGGCAGTTGAGAGCAGCTTCCACAACTCCAGAATCCCAGCAAAGACCAAGCCTTTGGTGTCATCCACATCCCCCTGGCCACCGCCGTGCAGTCGACATGGCTTTGCCCTGCTGCCCCTGCTCACCATCTCTGTGTTCTGCGAGAGCATGAGGAGGCCTCACAGCACCAGCTCACACATGACCTAGTGGCCAGTCCTCAGGTATCCTTGGAAGAGGTGCAGCACCTGCTCATCCACAGCAGTGGAAAACTCAGCACAGTGCAGCATCTGAAATGCACACAGCAGAGTGAGAGTCTGACAGAGCTGGCAACACTGACCAGAGCAGGCAGCCACTAAGTGCTCTGCTCAGACAGCCCAGAGCAGAGCCCCAGAGGCAGGCAGGGTGCAGCCAGAAGGCAGCAGGCATTGTCAAGGTCCTGCATGGCCCCACCTGGGGTCCTGGGCCCCTCAGCACTTGGCACAGCTTCCAGCCTGCTACTCCTCCCAGTTCTGGCCCAGCTGCAGCCCCTTGTCCTCCTGCCTTGGAGAAGCTGAATGCAGAGATGGTGGTGGGTGCATGCAATGCAGGGGCTTGGGAGTGTCAGCCTGGCAGAAAGGGCCTCTCTGTGGGAAGGGGCTGGGAAGTATGGAGAAGAGGGCCAGCTGCTCCCCAGCTTCACCCACTCCTGTGCTGTTCCGTCCTGTGGGTGCCAGAGCTCAGTGCTTCAAAGCACCGCAGCGATGCACCGCATGCCCTCAGGCTCGCCTCAGTGAAGAAAACCATGGAGGGGATTTCCTGCTGTGCCTCCCTCATGCTGAGAACCAGGAGCAGGTGGTGAAAGATCCAGTGGCACTCCTTTGTGGCGCTGATCCTCAGCTGCTTGGCAGGGGAAAGAAGATCCTGTGGGTGCTGAGGCAGGCAAGCAAGCCTCATGTGGGCCTGCACTGCCAAGTGTAGTCATTATCTCAGGGACATTTAGGGCAAGTCCGTGGCTGCATGATGCCTCAGCAGGCAGCAGCATTGGCACATGGATGGATGGGCTTTCCACATTGTGCCTCTCCAGGAGAAACCCTGTGTCTGACTGCATTTTGTACCCCTTCATGGGTGGTCAACAAAAAGCCCTTCCTCCTCTGTAGCCGTGCCCGTCCCACATGTCCCTCCCACTTTGGACTTCCATGGCTGGAGTTCTTCCCAGGTGCCTCTGGCCATCCTGCATACTTCTTCCTTTCTTACTCTTTGGCCACACAGCTTGTGAGCAGGTCTGCAGGGGCTGCAGGTGGTCTTGCACACAGAGAGGCAGAGACAGCTCTTCTCTTACCAGCAAAGTGTCGCCTTGGTCGTGCCTCTCTGCGCAGATAAGCATGTTGCATCCACCTTTCTTCTGGAGGATGCCAGCCTGGACCCCATAGCTCACCCAGTGCAGCAGGGCTTGCAGGGCCTGCAGAGTGGACCTGCATGCAGAGCAATACAGTGGTCACAAACGGAGACCTACTCCAGGCTCCAGAGCTGCAGGAGAGATGGGGGATTGAGATGCAGCACTTGACAGGGCTTATGGGGCTGCATGTGTCCTCCTCAATGTCTGTCTTGAAGAAGGCCTTGATGTCCTGTAGTGTGGCCTCCATAGCAAACATGATTTGGAAGAACAGAGCCATGGAGAACATGGGGAACAAGGCCTTCCCCTGCTGCAAGGTGGGCTGCAGGAGGATCTTGCGTAGGGCCCTGGTTGCCTGCGGAAACACCCCCAAGGGAGCTGTCACTGCAGACACATGCTCCTCCAGGAGCCCTTCAGGAGACGCCAACAGAGGCTCTGGCACTGTGCACTACCAAGGCAGAGGCAGATGGAGAGCCAAGACTGGCTGCGTGGCCTGGGTCAAGTCCCAGTGGGACTCTGGTCTCTCCTCTGGGCACTATGAACCTTTCAAGGTCAGAGCGAGTGCGATGCCAACACAGCTCAGGGATGCTGCAGGCTGTCCTGGACTCCCTGTCCTAGGCCTTGCAGCCTGCTCTGGCCAAACACCTGCTCCCGCTGCTGCCCAGCAGGGGCCCTTCCACCTACCCGTCCCTGTTGCTGTCCCTGCCTCTGCTCCACTTTTCCAGTCTGCTCAGTGAAGCAGGGGGATGCAGGAAAAAGGAGGACAGGCCATGCCCAAGCAGGGGTAAGCTGTGCATCTGTGCACTGAGGGGCCCAAGCAGTTCTGGGCAGCCCTGTGTGGCTCACACAGCAGACGCAAGATGCTGGACAGGGCTGTGTGGCAGGGGTGCTGTGTCTGTGGGGCTCAGGGGAGGGCAAGGGTTGGAGGTAGACAGAAAGGCAGGAGGGGAAGGGCAGAGGGTGCCCGCGCTCTTCCCTAGAGAGGGCAGCACAGCCCTGGCGGGAGTGAAGTCTTATCCAGGAATTCACGGCCAGGAGTACAATGTGAGATTTGCTGTCCACAAAGCAGACCCACCTGCCCCGGTGCCTCTCCTGCAGTATGAAGAGTAGCTCCCCCAGGACCTTCTCTGCTGCTGCGGACTCACCCGCCACATGGCCATGGCAACCTTGTGGGCCCCGAGCACTCGGTCGGTGGAGGTGTCCAAAATCTGGGTTCTGTTACCCAGTGTGCAAGCAACCAATAGGCACACAAGGTCGACATATTTGTTTATTTCATTTCTGCACAGAGATGGGTGCTAGGTGGTAAATCCACAAAGCTAGCACACCTTCTCCCCCTCTCATTCTTGATTTATACACACTTTTCAGGGAGTACTTTATACAAATCTTTGGTTACAATTTGGTTGGTTACAATTTCATTACATCAGGTAATCGCTGTGCGCTTGTGCTTTCACATTCCTGTTAATTAGCATAGGAAGCAGAAATAAGGCAGTAACATCATTATCATGTCATTTCCATCTCATTATTCATTTAGGGGTGTGTAGTTTAATATGTTAATAAGCCTTAATGAACCTAAGGTCACTTCTGGGTTATTCTGTTGTTTTTGTCTTACCTACCTCTCACATTCTTCAAAGTGCTTTGGTTCCATCAAGGTTATTTGGCCAGAGCTGGTTATCCTTTGCAGTACTGTTTTTCTCTCTCCCTTGTCCTTGAGACTTTTTAACTATTTGCAAGGTTTTTCTCACAGCATTGCTCCAACAGTGGGACCCCCTGAGCTGCAGCAGTGGAGCCTGGGCAAGCCCCTGAGGGCCTGGGCTCTCTCCATCAGCTCTGTCCTTCCTGCTGCCCCTCTCCAGAAGCAACAGAGAGCCCTGTGCAGGTAGATTGGAGATGGTTGAGTCCACGGTCCTGGGAGTGTGGAGGGAGCACAGCAGCTGGGCTCTGGTCTGGCCCTCAAGGTGTCCTGCAAATCCTGTGTCCTGAATCAAATCAAGGTGTCCTGTTCCAAGGCAGAGAGGATGCCAGTAGTCTCCTGACTACCTTCTCTGCGTAGAGGGAGGTTAACTGAAGAAGGGTCCAAAGCAGGATGCGCCAGGCCAACTGCTCGCTGACATGCATCAGCTTCTCACAGATGTACCTGATGATGTGAGACACCTACAGGCAATACAGCTGAGAGTGGAGCTGCAGTTTCTTCCACTGCCTTGGAAAAACGGCCCAGAGCCCAGGGTATGCTAATTGCAGAATGCTTACATAATGCAGCCGGGAGGCAGTGTGTCTCATGGCCACAGCCAGCATGTGGGCAGCTGCCAAGGTGTTGTAGTCACTGCAGTCTCTCATGGCCTCAATGGCGGTGAGGATGACATCTGTCTTCTCTGGGGGGGGGCAGAGGTATTTCCCAAAGACCTGTGGTGGAAGGAGGGGAGGGAAGACAGGGTGCCCTACTTGTTTGAGCAGGGAGAGCTGCTCTGGGGAGAGAGAGACAAGGGGCAGAGCTGAGACAATGCCGCCAGGAGAGAGGGGAGAACTGGCTATGCTGAGCTGGGTGATGGCTTTGGGGAGGATGTGGGCAGAGGGCCTTTGGGGTGAGGGAGGTAATGAGAGTCCCAGTACCCCTGTGCTGGCTCTGCCATGCCCTGAGATGAGCCTTTGGCTCTTCCCTGCACAGGCATAGTGGGAACCCTCTGTGCAAGGCCTGTGAGGCTCCTGCAACCATACTGATCATTGAGCCCTGTGCTCACCAGGCCGCCTGCCTCCCCACAGCAGTGTCCCAGCAAGAAAGGAGCTCATTACCATGGTGCTGTCGCTGGTGCTTTTGCACCATGGAAGCCAGAAGCTCTGGGCTTTCCAGTCCCCCTGGAGACAGTGATGCTCCGTGCTGTCCTCTGACGGTTTCTCACCTGGGCAGCAGGGAAAAGTCAGTAGGAAAGGTGGAGAGAAGGTGATGACAGCCTGCAGGCATCGGGGGGAAATCTGTCTGCCAGAGGAAAAGGCAGCCCTGTGTCTGTGGCTCCAGGGGGATGCAACACAGCAGCCCAAGGCTGGTGCCTGAGTGAGCCAGAGCGTAGAAGGTGTCTGCCAAAGGGCTGCAGCCAACTGGTGCTAAAGGGCTGCAGCACTGCGTGTCCCACCCTGCCCACCCCTGCACCCTGCCAGCTCTTCTGCCCAGGCACAGGGCTACCTGTCCTCCTTCCCAGTGACAAGGCCAGCACTAAGCAGCCCCCCTGCACAGCCCTTGGCAGGCAATGGACCTTCATGAGATTGGATGAGTAAAAGACAGCTGTGCCCAGGAAGGACAGCCTCACATGCAGCCCCATGCTCCTTCCCTCTTCTCTTCTGCTGTCTCTGCTCCCTTTCCTTGCTCTGCAGCCCACAGCCTGGGCTCCTCTGCCCCATGCCCTCCTTCTCAGCTCCTCTTGCTTCTCTCCTGGCCACTGCAGCCCATGTCTGCCTCTGCCCATATCCAGAGGCCCCTCATCTCCCATAGCGATGAGCCGGTCAGCAGGTTGCTTAGCTGGGAAATCTTGCCCATGTCTCTCTCCCACTCAGCTGCCCACTGAGACTCAGTGAAGGGCAGCAGGACCTGGGAGGAGAAAAGCTGCTGCTCAGCTCTGGGAGGCGATGGCTGCTGCCACAGTGGCAGTTCTTCCCAGTGCCTCGCAGTGGTTGTCGAGGCATCCTGCCCAATGGAGCAAAGCCCCAATCAGGCTTCCTGCCCCCAGGGTGCCTAGTTGGCTCTGCCTGCCCAGGGATATGGCTGGATCCTGTGCCCATGGCAGCATCTGCTCCTTTCCCTGCCCTCCTCCTCCAAAAATGAGCCCATGGTCCCTGGACAGGAGCAGGGGGCTTTGGGACAACCAGCTGCTAGGGCCTGAGGTGGGGGCCGAGGCTCTGTACCATTTTCAAAGGCCACATTACAAGGCTCCATGCCTGGGCTCCCCTAGCATGATAAGCAGGGTGCTGAGGCACTCTGCTCTGCTCAGATCTGGGGAGGATGCCGCAAGCTAGAGAGGCAGTGGGGCAGCAGCACTGTCTGTGCTGGAGGCCTGGGAAGGAGAGTCCAGTTCCTGCCCCTGCTTTGCAGCCAAGGGTGGTTTGAGGGGTGGTTGGCAGGCAGGGGCTGTGGAGAAGACTCTGCCTTTGCACTGGAGCAGTGTGGGGACATGTGCTGCACCTGCAAGATGCACTGCAACTCCAGGCTGCATGTGCGAGCACTGAATAGCAGCTCCTGCAGCACGGTGTGCAGAGTGTCCAGAGACTGCAATGAAGACAGATGTGGCAGTGCTCCAGCAGCCCCTCCTACCCATGGTACACTGACTTGTCTTCCTCCTGCCAGGCCTGCCATGGCCACCCTGCTGCCGGGCAGCCCCCATACAGAGGCCTTGAGGCAGCAGAGCTGCTGCCAGTGAACTCTCCCATGGCCTCTGTCCCAGGCCCTGCACTGGGGCAGGGTGAGAAGGGCAGAGGGATGGAAAACAGAGAAAGGATCTTACCCTGCCTTGCCTACTATGGCCTTCTCGCTACACAGGGTAAGCTGGGAGACGCACACAAGGATCAGCAGCTCTCCAGAGCTCCTCCAGCACTTACCTGGCCATACAGAAGGCCCTCCATGCTCTGCATGTCCTCCCTTGGAGGGAAGAAGAAGATGCTGCAGAGGCAGTCGTGGAGGAGGCAGTTTTTCTGGGTATCTTCCAGGACGGGCCTCACTTTGCTGCCGGGAGAGAGGAGCAGTCTTTGGCTGTGGCACTGGGAGCCCTGATGGCCCATGAATGGGGAGGCATCTGTTGGGGAGGGCAAGTTCAGGGTGGCTGTGATAGCAGTGCAGGAGCCCTTTGGGCAGACTCTGCCTGCTGCAGGGACACTGATATAGGGACAAAGAACAGTGCTGGCCACCAGAGAATCATGCCCTCTCCTCCTGCTGCAGTTTGGTCAAAACTTTCTATCTGGGACACTCTGGCAGAGGCTCAGGGGCCCCTCTCTCTGCCTTCCTGTATGCCCATGTCTGAGCCCAGAGCAGGGCAGAGCAGAGGCCCAGCACACAGCACCATCCCACTCCACCCAGCATGGGGGATGCCTTTGAGTCAGGAGCAGTGCTGGTGGCGCTGGACTCAGCGGAAGTTTTGGCTAAGCCAAGGCATGGGGCAGGTACCTCATGGTGGTGATGGCAAGCAAGGCTTGCTGCCGCACTGCAGTGCTCTGGAGGTTGTGGGGCAGCACAACCAGCATGCACCAGCAGCGCCTAGGGAGCACAACAAGCATGGGCCATGGCCACTGCCAGCATGCAGCCAGGGCTCTGCTGGGTGGGCAGAGCCCCCGGCCTCCAGCCCAGACCTGACACCCAACATAGCCTCTCACTGCAGAGCTCCCAGCTTCCAGAACATCCCAGTGGCCCCCGAATCCCACAGCAGGAGAGCTCTGTGCTCACAGGTTCCTGCCCCAGCCCACCCCATGCCCAGGTGCTCCAGCCCTGTTCTCGCTGCACTCTCACAGTCTTGCTGCTCTTTGCCCCCACCTACAGACATCCTGGGGGCAGAAGGGGCCTCCTCACCTTGATCTGCACAGATCAGCCAGTTCTCCCCCAAGGGGCCTCAGTGCCCACCCTTCTGCAGAGGGCACAGATGGAAGCCAGAAACTACAGCTGCTAGGCCTCTTCCTGAAAGCAGGGGATGAGAGAGACAAGTGGGCAGCATGAGCAGGGCAGGCCAAGAGGTGGGGGACATTGGAGGGGAGCAGCTGTGCACAGCCAGCAGCTTGCCAGCAGTTGGAGACCAGGGAGCATTCACAGATGTATCAGGCCAGGAGATGGCGGGAGAGCCCAAGTGGCAATAGCTGGAGGTACCTTTTTTGAGGCCCTGAGAAAGGCCTGGACATATTCCAGGGCTTCCCGCTCCTCTCGCCGCTGAGTCAGGTAGCTGGAGACTGAGAAACCTGGCTCTGATAAACACAGACCGGGGGAAGAGCTGTGCTTCTGCCCAGCCCTGGGCCTGCTCCCATGTTCCCAGCAAGTCTGAGGTCAGGGGCTGGCATGGGACTTTGGTGTCCCATTTCCTCTGTTCTTGTCAGGGCCAGGAGGTGGCCAGCACATGGGGTGCCATGCTGGAGCCCAATGAGGGAGGGGAAAGCCCCTGATGTGCTGAGGTGAGCAACTGCCTGGCAGCTCCAGCCCACAACAGAGCTGCCTCTTGCTGGCTGAGCTGCTTCTCCCAGTCTGTCCTCATGAGCAGGAGCTGGAGACCCCTCTGCTCCACTCCCTCCCTGGCAGTGCTGTGCCAAGGCTGGCTCCAGAGCCCAGAGCCAGCCTCTGCATTCAGGCCCCACCAGGATGCCAAGCCCCTGGGGAACTCCAGCTCCATTGTGCCAGAGAGTTGGGCTCCTGGTGCAGTGCAGGGCAGCTGTGCCATCCCAGTGGTGTCCACTCACCTGTCCCCCATGCCTGGGGCTCTCTGAGATGGTCCAGCTGGTGCTGAGAGCTGCCCCTGCCAGGGGCTTGAGGCTGCTCCCAGGCCACCCTGGGAGTGCTGGGGGGTCTCCCTGACATCCTGTGGGGAGGAGGAAAGGTACAGTGGTGTGGGCATGGGGGAGCCTGCCGTTGGGGCTGGCGCCATCTCCATGCTGTTGTGTCGGAGGCAGGCTTGTGGAATCATAAGACGACTCAATATGAGCTAGCGATATGATCCATTTATTTCAGCAACTTAGCCTGCTTATATACTGTCATAGCTGTTCACACGCTCAAGCATCCTGCTGGCTATATCTAATTGGCTTACTACTATAGTTCACGCCGCAAAGCTCTGTGCTATTGGCTATCCACATATTCACTGTCCCGTCTCGCTAATCTCTTCATCCTGTTTTTACATAGCATTCATACTTACTCCCTCATTACTTGCCCATCAAGGTGTCTCCAAGGTTACTCCACATCAACAAGTCAGGGTTGCTCATTTGCACGGTCTGATATCCATGCTCGTCCAGCCAATTCTCTACAATTCCCCCGTTTTTCTTTTGAGCATCCCAAACTTGTTTAAGAGCCTTGGAGAACATCCGCTTAACACAACTAAAAGTAATACAGAGGAATACACCCAGCAAGCACAGCACAACTGCTATCTGCAATAGTTCTTTGATCAAACTTAACAACCATTGAGGCAAAGGGCCAAACAAACCCTGTAGCCATCCGTCCAAAAGTCCATGCTCTTGTATTTTCTTCGTATGATCTTGTAGCCACCGAATCTTCTTGTGGATAGATTCACTGTGATCTGACAAGTTCAAGCAACACATTCCCTCAAAGTCCTCGCATCCATGTCCTTGTGCCAATAATAAAAAAACAATTGCTGCACAATGGCTTACGTTTAGGGATTGACTACAATTGTGAATGCTAAATGGCTTAAAATACTCGATCCTAAAAGTGGGAACTCCTACCAGACACGTTCTAAAGGGATCTGTAGCAGACGCCATGGAAAGGCAAAAGGTGGACTGTCCAGTACGATTAGCCCAAGTAACCTACAGATTCTGTCTCACATCAATGTTTGTTAGTGCCTCAACAAGCAGCATCTGGGCCTCCAAGCAGATGAGCCAGAGTATCAACAGATTGACCCAGCCCATTGTGGTCGGAGCCGTCTGCTTGATGCCTTTCAGTGGTCTTAGTCCATTTGCTGGGCACCCATAGTGGACCTGAGGGGGTAGAAACACACATGTAACCTCTTCCAACATACACAACCTCTGCAGGTCCTTCCCGAATTCCAGTTCGTGGATTCCGATACAACACCTTGGCCACCCGTGGTGTCACCGCTTGTTGTACATGCTGATTGTGAACCACCACAGGAGGGACCTCGGAATCCCCAAAAACGCACAAGTGATTCAACACAAACAAGGTCTTATCCAACCACTCTTTAGCGTCTGCTATGTCAGAATATTTTTGCAGATAGGTTTTCAGGGTTCTATTAGCCCATTCAACGATAGCTTGGCCTGTTGGTGAATTTGGTAGCCCTGTCGTATGCCTAATTCCCCAGTGCATCATAAATTGACGCATGCTATTACCAGTGTATGCAGGGCCATTATCAGTCTTCATATGTTGTGGAACCCCCATGATCGCCATGCACTGTGTCAGATGTTTACGGACATGTAAGGTTTTTCTCCTGGCTGCGCTGTGGCCCAAATGAATTTTGAGAATGTGTCTACTGTAACATGCACATATTTTAACCTCCCAAAGCTAACAATATGGGTAATATCCATTTGCCAAAGCTGCAGGGCTTTCAAACCTCTCGGATTGACTCCTACCCCTAACCCCGGTCCATGATGGCTACATTGCGGGCAGGTACGCACAATGCCCTGTGCCTCGGTAATCGTGAGAGAGAATTGTCTACTAAGGCCTTTGGCATTCTGATGAAACCGATTGTGTGAGGCCCACACCGCCTCGAACTGACTCAGGGGTTGAATAGCCATGCTAACCAATTGATCGGCCAGGTGATTACCTAACCCTACTCCTTCCGTCATTTGATGACTCAGTACATGAGTAATACAATACGGTTGTGATCTTTGCCGTAAGGCTTGTTGCAACTGCATAAATAGGGCAAGCAACCTAGTGTTATGTACCTGCTTGAGCACAGCATCTTCAATCCGCTGAACAACACCAGCTACGTACAATGAATCCGTAACCACATTCAGTGGTACATGCATCCAGTGAGTCACTGCCCAACAAACTGCTGCTAACTCCAATGTCTGCAAACTGTCTCTCGCCACTGCCAGGAGGACCTGATGCTGCCAAAGCCCCTTGTACTGCCACACAATGGCAGCCTTTTTGCTGGCTTTTCCTGCATCTGTGAAGGTGGTAACAGCATTTTGAAGCGGCCGCTCCGAATAGAGCGGCTTGCCCGCCCATGTTTGTGACTGCAAAAATCCGCTATCCTTCCCATTAGGCACATGGGTAGACAGTAATCCTGGCCAGCCTAGGAGTGACAGTTGCAATGCCGTAGAGTGGCGCAGCGCCCATTCCAAATCTGCTTGTGCCATTGGTATGTGAATTGTATTGGGCTCCTGTCCGGTGATGGCCACCAGCCTATCCCGTCCTTTTCTAATCGCTTCCCCTACTTGCTCCAGGCGCGTAACAATACTACGCTTCGGTTGGAGAGGGAGAAATATCCATTCCAAACCCGCTATCACATCTCCCCCTTTTTTCTTTTGCCACTGCATGATGACTGCACACACTGAGGCCGCAGATAACAGTACGACAAGCCTATATGGCTCGTGTTCAAACCGACGAGATGCCCATCGTGATGTAATTCTGTTAAGTGCTGTAAACAAGCCTGTTGTGCCACAGACAAATGGACAGGGTTAGCTGGATCCGAACCCTTTAATAAGGGGCGAAGAGGCTCCAGCTCCTCGTTTCGAATGCCTACTATGGCCCTGACCCATTGTAAATCTCCCATAAGTTTCTGTGCATCCCGTAGGGTGTGGACGGCAGTCGTCAGTGTAACCTTTTGTGGTCTGACCATAGTATCACTGATGTGCCATCCCAAATATTTCCATGGGCTGGTAACCTGTATCTTTTCTGGAGCAACCTGTAATCCTCTGGCCAGTAGCACATCATGTAAATATTTGCTCTGATCATGTGAAAAGGGGACAGCCTGGGCTACTAAAATGTCATCCATATAATGATAAATGATTGCTTGTGGCCATGCTTGACGGATGGGTTGCAAGGCGGCTGCTACAAACAACTGACACATGGTGGGGCTGTTGTGCATCCCCTGAGGGAGCACAACCCATTCAAATCTCTGACTTGGGGCGGCCTTATTGAGTGCTGGAAGCGAAAAGGCAAATCGAGGTGTATCATCTGGGTAAAGTGGAATTGTGAAAAAACAGTCCTTAAGATCTACAATTAATATGTGCCATTCACTTGGAATCATTGTAGGTGCTGGCAGCCCTGGCTGCAGCGCCCCCATTGGTAACATTTGCTCGTTTACCTTTCTTAGGTCATGTAACAAACGCCACTTCCCTGATTTTTTTGGAATAACAAATATAGGTGTGTTCCAAGGACTTGTTGAAGGTTGAATATGCCCGACGCGTAACTGTTCAGCAATTAATTCATGCGCCCGTTGCAACCGTTCCTGTGTCAGTGGCCACTGCTTCACCCACACTGGTTCATTAGTGAGCCAAGTGAGCTTCAGGGGTGTCGGTTGCTTCACAGTGGCCGCTGAGAAAAAAACGAGTCAGGGGTTGCTAAAACAACTCCCCATTGTGTGAGGCACTCCCGTCCCACCAACCCATTGACCCCTTCAAGTAGTGGCAGGATAGTGAGGAGTACCCGGGCCCTGCGTTGCTCAAGGATCAGCTCTGCAGGCTGCAAAGTTACCATGGCTTGAACTGATCCCCCCACATCCGTAATTGCATCCGGAGACAGACAAACTGGCCAGAGTCTGGGCCAAACCATGGCCGACATGATTGTAACATCAGCTCCTATGTCCAACAGCAGGCGAAAGTGCCGTTGCTCACCAGCATAATTCACCTGCACCGAGACCGTCAGTCTACAGTTCATATTTAGAGTTAGACAAGCCAAGGTTGCTCATTGCTCTTCATCCTGTTTTTACATAGCATTCATACTTACTCCCTCATTACTTGCCCATCAAGGTGTCTCCAAGGTTACTCCACATCAACAAGTCAGGGTTGCTCATTTGCACGGTCTGATATCCATGCTCGTCCAGCCAATTCTCTACACTGTTGGAATGGGGAGGCAGCAGGGCTGAGGAAGGCAGCAGGCAGACAGCAGGAAAACCCTTGGGCAGTGGTGTTTCCAGGAGCAGTAAATCCCCTGCAAAAGGGTCTTGGTGCAGGCTGGAAAGACTGATTACATCTAGCTGGATCGCACTGGAGAAGTCAGAGCACGTGGCTGTGACTTCTCCCAGCAAAAGGTTGGGCTCTGGCCAAGAGCCTGCGGTGGCTGAGGGCTGCCCTTGCCCCAGAGCCCTGCGGCCCCAGCAGAGCTGCACAGCTCCGTCTCTCTTACCTGAGTCAGGACTGAGGAGGTGGCAGGAAAGAGTTCAGCTCCTCAGGTCTGCTTGGAGGCAGCAGGAAAAGACTTGGTCTGGGCTTGGGGTGCTCGTCAGTGAGACCCTGGTGCTTGGGCCCTGTGCCTGTCCCCGTCCCCTGGGACAAGAGGCTGAGGCTGTGCCAGCACCTGGCAATGGCACCAGTGTGTCACAATGGGCCCTGCCTGGGGGTCGATGCCAGGAAGGGCAGCTTGCCCCTGGCAGGGGTCCTCAGGAGCGCAGAGTGATGGGAACACCTCATCATCTCCACCTCTGGAGAGGAATCAGTGCCTTTGCAGCAACCCCATGTTCTCCAGGGGAGAGAGGAGAATTGCAGCAAGGAAACCCTTGGGGTGCCAGATCAAACCTGGCTCTCAACAGACGGGCTCCCAAAGGGGGAGAGTTGTTAGCATGGTTGTGAGCTGGGACGTGCTGGTCTCCCACATTCTCCCACAGGGGCTGTTAGAGATGAGGAGCAGAGAGGCAAGCCTAGACCAGTGAGGGGAAGATGGAGGCTGAGTGACGTAGGACATGTGGAGAGAAAAAGGCCACATCATCTTGGAGGCAAACAATCCTCTCTTCCAAGAATGTCTCAGTCCTCCTCTCTGTCCCCTCTGGGCTCTGAGAGATGGCAAGTGAGGAGGAAAGCATGGGAAATTGCCAGCAGCGAGTGGGATGAGTGCCATTCAGAGCAAAGAGGCAGAGACCCCTGAGGGCCAGGATCAGGTGGCGTGTCCTTGTGTCTAGGATTTTCCACTGCTGGAAAGCAGGAAGAAGCTGTGGTCCTCTTTCCATCCTGGATGATCTCTGCAGCCTGACCCTACTACAAGTGTATGGCTGTAGTCTCACCCACAAGCAGCCACAGAAGTGGCCCTCCCCACCTTACCAACATACACTTTCACATTCAGGACTGTGCACGGGAGTGTGCGCCCATGGCTACACCCTCCCACTCACCCTTTGCATACACAGATTTGCAACCAGGGCTGTGCCTCAGAAGTCTGAAGCAGTGCCTGGAGAGTCTGGATATGTGGGATGCTGTGGAGCGGTGTGCGGAGTGGCCCAGGAGGGAAATGGCTCAAGTCTGAGCCACTTACCAGGAGGGTGACTTGTGGGACAGACCTCTGGGTCTCTGCAGAGCAGAAGAGGATGACAGGGTCAGAGGAGACTTGCCAACGTCTGACTCGTGGAGCTTGTACAGAGCAACTCAAAGAAAGGAGAAAGGGGGTAAGGGAAGATGAGGACAGGGTCATTGGGACCACTCTCACCCGCTTTGCCAACCTGAGCCATCCATCTCCTTTGCTTGATGCCCCATGCCCTGCAGAAGAGGAGGGCACAGGAAGGTGGGGCAGATGTAAGCCTAGTGCAGGGCCGTCCGTGCCATTCTCCAAGAGTAAACTGGGGAGAATGAAGACATTTGCAGGCAGGACGCAGAGCATGCATGGAACTACCTCAAGGAGCTTTTCTAACCTCTCAACTCGGTGGCTATGCTCCTTTTGACAGCACCAGTGTGACTTCTAAGCATGCTGAATTAGCTTCTAGGTCACGATTTGCTAGCAGCAGAGCCTTTTCTGATGCCTGGGGGGAAATATTCCTTCACTGTCCAGTTAGCTGGGCTGTGGGAGCTCATTGTGGAGAGACTTGCAGACACTGCGCTGAGTTGCCCCTTCAAGCCCACAGCGTCAGAGCAGTACCAGCTGCTGGGTGCATGCTGAAGCTGCCCTTGCCTGCTGGGAGTTTCTGCCCCCCACTCAGAGCCCTGGACCTGTCCTGACACTGCCCCGGGCACAGGCAGGGCATTAACTCCTCCAGAAAGGTTGAGTCCTAGACAATATCACAGAGTCACAGAATCACAGAATGGGTTAGGTTGGAAGGGATCTCTGGAGATCATCTAGTCCAACCTCCCCTGCTCAGGCAGGGTCACCTAGAGCATATTATACAGGGTTGCATGCAGGCGGGCTTTGAGTATCTCCAGAGAAGGAGACTCCACAGCCTCTCTGGGCATCCTGTTCCTGTGCTGTCACCCTCACAGTAAAGAAGTTTTTCCTCATATTCAGACGGAACTGCCTGTGTTTCAGTTTGTGCTCGTTGCCTCTTGTCCTGTCGCTGGGCACTGCTGCAAACAGTAAGCAAGCCTGCTTGCAAAGATGATTGTTGCCCACTTTGTCCGCTATATCCCACCCCTGATCCGTGGTGACAGAAGCCAGAGCTCTGCCTGCAACACTAGCCAGGCAGCCAGGTGTTGATCTGCCATAGGAATCCACTTCTGCCCAAGCCTTTCTTCCTCCCTGGAAGAACCAAGGAGACCATCACCAGGGCACCTGTGCCCTTCACTTCACCCCCATAACCTTGTTGTCACTCTTGATATGCTTACGGTTAGCCATGGCAGCATCACTGGTACCCACACGGAAGAGCAGCATGAGGGAATAGTCCAGCACATGTGTCCTGGAGAAGCTACTGTGGCACAAGGAGCCCCCTCTTCCTAAAGTCAGTGTTGACATTCCAGAAAAGAACCCCTTGGAACCTGGAAGGTGATTCTAGACTGTGGTTGTAGCTCCTGGCCATCACTTTCAGAGGGGCTGAGTATTCCGGCTTCCCCTGCAAAGGAAGACCTCAAGGAACCGTATTAGTCTCTCTAAAAACACGTTACATGTTTGACTTTCCTGTCTTTCACTCTTTTCTTGTTGTCTTCTGTTCCCCTGGGCCATGAGATCCCTAAAGGCAGCTGGGTGGACCTGCTGGTCCTTCTCCCTCTATGGGGCAGGCAGATGGATGGCTTGTGGCAACTCCACTGCAGCCACTGGGCCTCCACTCACAGCTACCTTATTTCCCTCATTAAAGTTCTTCTGCATTGCACCTTGGGTCTCTGTGTGGTCTTTCCCTCTTTAGATGATCTCCCAAGCTGCAGAAGGAGAAAGCAGTTTCTCTGGAGGGAGTACTGTGGAGGGAGGAAATGGGGACCTTTCGCCCTTCCTGGTAGAAGGATGTGTGTTAGGGTTAGGGTTAGAAGTAGTGTGGATGACACTGCCTTGGATGACTGTGAGGTGCAGTCCTTTGGAACTGATGAAGATGTCCCCAGATCCTCTAGAGCCAGTGGCCATCCAGGCCTGCCTTGGTTCATCTCTGCACAGAAATGCTCTCCTCAGTCTTGCAGACAGAAAGCCCAACCACTGCTGAAGTGATGAGCAGATCTCCTCAGCCTTAGGAAGAGGCGATGATGAGAGGGGGATGTGCTTCTGCACCCAGCAGCATCTGTGAGCTGCTTCTGGTGGGTGGCTCTTGGGTCCTGGAGGACAAGATGCTGGGGGTGCTGGTGTGCCCTTCCTGTCATCCTTCTGTTGGAGCCATGTTCTTTTTCCAGCAGAGCTGTGCCTGATTCCACAGTAAAGCAAACTTGAGGCCAAGAGCAGGACTGGACCCTAAGCTGAGCCTGGAAATGTGCATGCCTGGTGCTTTTTGCCTCCCCATGCCACAAGGGAATGGCCTGCAATGAGGGTCTGCCCTGTGAGCAGGAAGCTCCTGCCCTGTCTGAGGCAGAGTGAGCAGGGGCTATATCCTCGTCTGCTTCATGGTCTGCTCTCCCATCAAGCTCTCAACCAGAGTTGAGTAGAGTGGTCCCATTGGAGAGTGAAGGGGCAGGGCTTCGGGACACCCAGGAGGAAGGGCAGGATAAGGGCTTCAGGGGCAGCAGAGGCAGAGCGCACTGGGTTGAGCAGGTCCTCCAGACCCCAGGACACAGATGTACATCTCCTTGATGGACCACAGGATGAATTTGTTGTTACACAAGCTTTTTATAATCAAACAATGAACAAGATACACCATGGTCTTCATTAAATATTATTTCTCTGACTTTGAACCTGACTGATCAGGGCCACCTCCATGGCTTACATGAATGATTCAGTACTCACAAACCAAATCAAATCCCCCCAAATGCTAAGGCTGTATATGGCCACCTAGTAACAGTACGTGAGCTGTGCTGTGCAGTCCTTCGATGTTCCAAAAATATCTGCTCACAATGCACCCATGTGGTAATCCCTGCTTTTGGGCCAATAGCCCCTGGCATATAGACAGGCCACAATGGATTGATAGCAGAGGGGTACAGGGGATCCCCATATCAAGCTAGGCTCTACAGGGTCCCACACACCCCCTTTCATATGATACTTGAAAATTTCTCTTTCAACATTACCTTTTGCCTCCTGGTAGTGGTTAAAATTCCGGTGCCCCTCAGGCATCCACAGTCCCCTGGGTGTGGAGGAGGAAGTGCTGAAGGCACTGCTGGGCTTGAAACAGGGGCTCAGACACACAGAGCCCAATGAACTAGGCAAAATCCCTATAACACTTCCCCTGCTCCACACTTAGGGGCAGAGCCACTGTCTCTTTCCATCACTCCAGGCACTGTGCAGCTTCTGGTCATACCTCACCAATGTCTTACTTCCTATCCACTAAGACCTGCAGGCCCAGCACCTTGGTGCATCTCAGGGGCATTTACAGTCTCCTTGTGCCTCTCTTATAAGCAACAGGAGATGAGAGATAGAAGGCCAGCAGAGTCTTTGCTAGGAGTCAGTTACAAAGCACAAAAAAGCCCTTAAATTAGATAAATTAACAGGAAAAAAAAAAGCCGTAAAAAGTTGTATAAACAAAAGGAGTTGGGGATATGGTCTAACAGGTGATGAAATAATCAGAATAGAAGGACCAGTTCAGGTGAGAGAAAAAGAGAAGAAACAAAAGCAAATTAACTTCATCTGGAAATGGTTCGCAGAGGAGCATGTCCTTTACCTGATCGCACAGTGTTGCATGCAGCTTTACCCCACAGGGCAGCAGAAAGCAGCAGAAGGGGTCTAGCAGCTCAGGAGACTCTGCAGTTGGAAGGGGCTATTCGTGCTCTAATCCCTCAGTGGAGTCCTCATCCCCCCAGTCAGAAACACCTGCTCTTCTGCACATCCCTGCTTGGCCATTTGGGGATATAGGGGCTTGCCTCACTGTGATTTCACATCCTGTGTTCCTCAGCTCTCTGGAGACAGTGCTATTCGTTTCATGAACAAGTGTTCTCCCTATTTCTGACACTTCTCCCCTTTTTTTTTCCTCTGTTGCCTGAAAACAAAACTTCTCACCAAAATCTCCAAAGTAGGTGGGAAACTCAGCTTTTCTGTGGAGTCTGGATGTGTCCATTTCAAGGGGAATAACCTGCAACCTCAGAGAGGAGATAGATAGGCTCCAGTAGAAGCTGTAGAACAGCTATAAACCCAGAAGTGACAAGGACATCTTATTACATAGGTGAATAGCTGAGGGGCTTGCCAGGGAAAGAATAAGGAATCAGTGCATCGTCACCCTTCTCCCCATCAGGGAGCCCATGGGGCACTCATCAGGATGCTGCAATGCAAGGGATGTGGATGGGGCAGCCCTGCATTCTGGAGCAGGAAGGGGATCTGAAGGGGTGGAGAGATGGGCAGGTGGGGGAACCCTCCACACACCTTTTTTGGATCAACTCCAGGGCAACCCCATGCACTAGTTATAGCAGAGTTAGCAAGTTCTGATGGTTTTGTTTAGGTCTAAATTGGGCTTTGCTCCTTAAAATCTCCATAAAAACTAAAAACACAGTTTATATCCCCCACAACCAAGGCATTGAGCATTAAGGCCAACAGGATCTCTTTATCCCTTTCACTCCACAAACTGCACCTCTTCACTGAAAACGTGAAAGGTCTCAAGGCCAAAACAGCCTTGTCCTGCCAGAGAGTCCTCTCCTTAGAGACTGTCTCAGTGCTAGCTGCAGCTTGTCCTCCCATGGCCCACTGAGCTGGTCAGGAAGGGGCTATTGGGCACTCCCATCCTGGGCTTCATAAGAGAGGAAGAACAAGCGTAGGAAGTTTGCGACTTGTGGCTTTATAATGAGAGCGGAGGGAAGAGGAAGCATGAGAGGAGGAATGTCTCAAAGCCAGGGAGTGGGAGACAGTCTGTGAGAAAGGAAAGAACCTGTTGGTATGTGTGTGTTTGAAGAGGTGACTGGTTATGGAGCGGAAAAGAGACCCTAACTGGCAGAGAGAACTGGCAGAAGGATCCTAAGTCCCCAAAAGTGACGGACATTCCTGGAGGGCATTTCACAGCACCTCTCTCAGTCCACAAGCACTGTAAACCCCAGCAACTCATCTCTGATGGTGGCAGCTCGATGACCCTCAAAATCACTGAGTGTCCCAGAAGGAGAGAGCTGCGAGGGAACAGCAGGGGCTGGGGTGAGAAGGAGGGCAGGAGGAGTTGGTACGGAGGCAAGAGGTTGTGCAGCCTCACAAAGCAATGAGAAGGAAGGAATTCATGACACAGAGGACAGATTGCCATCTACTCCATGTCAGGCTTGTTCTACTAAAGGCAATATGACAGCTGTAGGTCCTTTGGGGACAGGATGAATGGATGGCACACTGTCTCCGATGAGCAGGTAAACTCATCACAGCTTAGTTCCCCTGTGAAAAGCCATCAGCAGCTCTCATCTAGTGTTTCCTACTCTTCCCAAGCACAATGTTCCAAGTTTGCCACCCAAGGATTTGCATTACAGCCAATAGGCAGCCCTGACATTCGTTATTAACTCTGTCCAATGAGCCCTGAGGATAATTTTCCTTGCAAAAAGGTAGCACTGTAGACAATTTAGAAATGATTGCACCCCAAAATTACCATATATAGAGAAAGTTGCAATAGGAGCCCTTTTGAATGATAATGCTTGTTTGAATTGTTTGAATGGCAATAGAGAGCACAGCTAACAGAGGCAGCCAACAGACACAGCAGTTTGTGCAGCATTTTCTAGCCTTTGCTTAGATCTTCTGAGAACATTTTTGGAGACTGTGGGAATTTCTAGGAACCCTGAGGAACTAGAGAGAAATTGATGCTGACAGGTAAGGAGAGCCAGCTAAGAATAATCACAGGAGGCCTTAACTTCTCCTGGAAAGCTATAGTAAACTCTAGCTGCTTCTGACAAGCTTTTTGAGTTGCTCCCAATAGAAGGGATTTGGACCTTTGTTCCAGCTGAACCTCCTGATTAGAGAGTTAAAGCACCCTTTTAGTCAGTGCTGGGGAGAGGCCTATATAAGAATCAGGCCCAAAGTGCAGGTAATAGATACAGCAGTTTTTGTACAACATTCAAAGAAGGCGATCTCATCTTAGTCCAGAGTGGTGTAGATATCCTCAGTAGTGGTTGTGATGCACCACAGGGCACACTCACCAGCAGTTGTGGGAGCCACTGTCCCTGTCATGTCAGAGGCTTTGACCTACACAGAGAAGATCACCAGGGTTCCTACGGGTGATTGGGCAGGTTGTGGTCCTCAGCAGGGGCAAAGTGAGGGAAGGCCCCTTGGCCATATGGCTTGGACTTCTGAGGCAGCAGAGTCCACCTGTGGCCAGCAAGTTTTGTGCAAGTATAAAACTTGCCATACGCAGAGACATAGCCCTGGATGTTGGGAGCCTGGGGCGCACCAAAGATTGCAGGTGGATGCCTTTGATGAGCACTCTAAGCACAATGCCTCAAGTCTCCAGAGAGCCTTCTTGTGGTAGCTTGGAGATCTGCCTGGAGTAGCAGTGAGTTTTGCTCCACCCTATGGGTTGAGGTTTGGAGGCTGCTTTAAGCTGGTAGAGGGAAGAGAAGGCAGGCACCTGTAAGCTTCAGGTCACTCCTTCTGGGCGGTCCCTGAGCTCCCTGTGAAGGGCAGAGCTTCACAGAATCATAGAACCATAAAATTGATAAAGTTGCAAGGGACCTCTGGAGATCATCTAGTCCAAGCCCCCTGCTCAAGCAGGGTTACCTATGTTGGAGCAATGCTGTGAGAAAAACCTTGCAAATAGTTAAAAAGACTCAAGGACAAGGGAGAGAGAAAAACAGTACTGCAAAGGATAACCAGCTCCGGCCAAATAACCCTGATGAAACCACAGCGCTTTGAAGAATGTGAGAGGTAGGCAAGACAAAAACAACAGAATAACCCAGAAGTGACCTTAGGTTCATTAAGGCTTATTAACATATTAAACTACACACCCCTAAATGAATAATGAGATGGAAATGACGTGATAATGATGTTACCGCCTCTTTTCTGCTTCCTATGCTAATTAACAGGAATGTGAAAGCACAAGTGCACAGCAATTACCTGATGTAATGAAATTGTAACCAACAGAAAGATTTGTATAAAGTACTCCCTGAAAAGTGTGTATAAATCAAGAATGAGAGGGGGAGAAGGTGTGCTAGCTTTGTGGATTTACCACCTAGCACCCATCTCTGTGCAGAAATGAAATAAACAAATATCTCGACCCTGTGTGCCTATTGGTTGCTTGCACACTGGGTAACAGAACTCAGATTTTGGACAGCAATTTGGCACCCCAGATGGGACTTGCCAGAAGGCCTTGCCTGGATCATCTTGCCATTCCCAACAGTGGACTGGATCAGATCAAGCTCCAGCGTGCACCAGCCTGTTAACTGGGGAGTCCTCTGACCTTCCTCCGAAGTCAGGACAACAAGAGACTCAAAGGTGTAATGCCAACCAGAGATATTTGTGACAGGGTGAAAGGGGGGTGAATCTTTGGATTGGTAAGTATAAAATTTACCTACTTCCATGGAAGATTATGTTGGATTATGTCACACATAGACGCTCAGCAAAGGTTGCCTTAAATTGACCAGAGGGGTCAGAGCTGAGTGCGCACAAAGGTACAGGTATAAAGGTATTTCTAGGTAATAAGGCTGGTATTTCTAGGAAATTGACATGGGATCAAGCCAATCCATGATTCCTCCTTGTAGCCCTTTGGGGGGTGTATTTTGAAAAATTAGGATATCTTTGGAGAAGATACTGTTATTAATATGTGGAAGTTGGAATGCGTAAGTTGGAATGTGATGAGCAATGGCCAGAAAATATGACCTTGAACTGTAATACTATATTATAATTAATACTGTTGAAGAGAATGGATGCTGTTTAAGTTGTACTAACAGAAAAATTCTGAATGGAGAGGAACAGGAGGATATACAACTACTGACAATGCCCCCGCTCCTTGTGAAAATGATTCCAGGTCAGTTGAAGAATCACCCTCCTCACCACTAGAAAGTAAAGAGTCCGGCCCTATTTCTGGCCAAACTAGGAAATGGAAACAACCTGTTATAGGGGCTCCTTTGAGGCAAACAGTGGGACCGGAAGGGCTGCCAGTGTTTATACATATTCCTTTTACAACCTCGGATTTATTAAACTGGAAGCAGTCTATTGGATCATATAAGTAAAATCCTGAGAAGCTGCATCAACTTTTGGAGACTATTATGATAATTCATAATCCTAATTGGAGAGATGTGCAAGCGCTGTTGAATACTTTCCTGATGGGAGAAGAAAGGAGGCTGATAACTGATAATGCAAGAGAAGAGGGTGACAAAAAGGACAGAAAGGGAGATCCTGAGGTCTACTTACCCACTAGAAGGGATCCAGAGTGGGATCGAAATAGGAGCGGGGGTAGGGAGCTGCTGAAGCAGTATCAATAGTTAATTCTATATGGGGATCGATATGAAGTTCCGAAACCAAACAATGTATCAAAGTTGTATGAAGTAAAGCAAGGGTCTGAAGAAAATCCCTCAGCCTTTTATGAAAGACCATGCAACACAGCTAGAAAATGGACAGATCTGGATCCAAATGACAAAACGAATCAAAGACTGTTTAATAAGCTATTCATTGGCCAGTCAGCTCAGGATATTAGAAAGAAGCTACAGAAGTTAGATGGAGCTGGGGGAATGTCTATTTCACAGCTAATAGAAGAAAATATAAGGTATATCATAATCAAAATGAAAAGAGAAAAAGAGAAACACAGAATCGAACAAAACTACAGGCTTCTGGATTTACCACTAGCACCCATCTCTGCGCAGAAATGAAATAAGCAAATATCTTAACCCTGTGTGTCTCTCGGTTGGTTGCACACCAGGTAACAAAACACAGATTTCGGACAACACCTAGTGCATGTTAGACAGGGTTGCATCCAGGCAGGCTTTGAATATCTCCAGAGAAGGAGACTCCACAACCTCACTGGGCAACCTGTTCCTGTGCTCTGTCAATCTCACAGTAAAAAAATTCCTCCTCACATTCAGGTGGAACTTCCTGTGTTTCAGTTTGTGCCTCTTGCCTCTTGTCCTGTCGCATAGGACAACTGAAAGAGTTTAACTCCACCTCCTTGACACTCTCCCTTCAAGTACTTACAGACATTGATAAGATCCATCCTCAGTCTTCTCTTCCCCAGGCTAAACAGGCCCAGCTCTCACAGCCGTTCATCAGAGGGCAAACTGTCCTCTGATCATCCTCATAGCCCTACACTGGACTCTCTCCAGTAGCTCCATGTCTTTCTTGTAGTGGGGAGGCCAGAACTGGACACAGTACTCAAGATGAGGCCTCACCAGGGCTGAGAAGAGGGGCAGGATCACCTCCCTCGACCTGCTGGCAACATTCTTCTTAAGACACCCCAGGAGACCATTGGCTTTCTTGGCCACAAGGGCACATTGCTGGCTCATAGTCAGCTTGTCCACCAGCACTCCCTGGTCCTTTTCTGCAGAGCTGCTTTCCAGCAGGTCAGGCCCAGACCTGTACTAGTGCATATGTTATTTCTCCTGAGGTACAGGATCTTGCACTTGCCCTTGTTGAACCTCATGAGTTTCCTCTCTGCCTGGCTCTCCAGCCCGTCCAGATCTCTCTGAATGGCAGCACAGCCCACTCATGTATCAGCCACTCCTTCCAGCTTGGTGTCATCAGCAAACTTTCTGAGGAGCCACTCTGTCCCCTCATCCCGGTCATTGAAAAATAAGTTGAACAGGATGGGACCCAGTACTGAGTCCTGGGGAACTCCACTAGCCACAGGCTGCCAACTAGACTCCGAGCCACTGATGACGACCCTCTGAGCTCTGCCTTTCAACCAGTTCTCAATCCACCTCACTGTCCACTCATCTAACCCACACTTCCTGAGCTTACCTTGGAGGATGTTACGGGAGATGGTGTTGAACACCTTGCTGAAGTCAAGGTACACAACGTCCACTGCTCTACCCTCATCTACCCAGCCAGTCATCCCATCATAGAAGGCTATCAGGTTGGTTAAGCAGGATTTCCCCTTGGTGAATCCATGCTGAATATACCTGATCACGTTCTTTTCCTCCATATGCTTGGAGATGACATCCAGAATGAGCTGTTCCATCACCTTTCCAGGGATGGAGGTGATTCTGACGGGCCTATAGTTACCTGGGTCCTCCTTCTTGCCCTTTTTGAAGACTGGAGTGACATTGCTTTTCTCCAGTCCTCAGGCACCTCTCCTGTTCTCCAGGACCTTTCAAAGATGATCGAAAGTGGCCTGGCAACAACATCCGCCAGCTCCTTTAGTACCCCTAGGCCCATGGATTTGTGAACATCAAGCTTTTACCACAAGATCTCTAATCCTATCCTCTCAATCAGAGCAAAGTCTTCCTTTCTCCAGAATTTCTCCATTGTCTCCAGGCTCTGGGATTGTTGAGGGCTGCCCTTAGCAGTGAAGACTGAAGCAGAGAAGGCATTCAGTAATTCTGCCTTCTCTGTATCCTTTGTCAGCAGGACCCCCACTCCATTCAGTAGCGGGCCCATATTTTCCCCCGTCCTCCTCTTACTGCTGATGTATTTGAAGAAGCCCTTCTTATTGTCGTCAACAATCCTTGCCAGACTTAATTCCAAATAGCCCTCAGCCTTCCTCACCACTTCTCTACATACACTGACAGCATTCTTATAATTCTCCCAAGTAGCCTGTTCCATCTTCCACATTCTGTGTACTTTCTTCTTCTGTTGGAGTTTTGCCAGGAGCTCCTTGCTCATCCATGCTGGTCTCCTGCCCCCTTTGCTGGAATGGAGCTTTACACAGTCTTGATTTTCCTTGCCCCTTGGTGGGACTGGTAGGCTTGAGTGCGACATGCCTTTCAGGCTGGCAAGGAAGAGGGCAAGTATTTGTGCTGTTGGTTGTGCAGGTGGGGCAGGGTGTGTGTGTGGGAAACATGGTTCCTGACCCTCCAGGCAACGTAGAGCGTTTCTGTAGGCAGAGCAGGGGCGGCAGGCAGGACATGGCAAAGAATTGGGGCCACATCAGTAGTAGTGGGCATAAAAAGGATGAATTAGTTTTAATTTTGCAGATACTAAGCATTCTTGCATGTGCTGTTATTGCATATATACTTTGAAAGACAGTGAGCTCCTAGGGAGCAAACCAGTGCTGCATAGGAAGTTGTCTTCTAGCCATACTGGATAAAAAGCTATCAGTTTTTGTAGGAACGTACATCATCCTTGAGTGACATACAGAGAACACTAATTCAGTGCAAGGCACAGCTGCAGTGCTGTATAAGAACAGGGTAAGGGCAGGTAATGTGTTTTGTAGTATGGAGGAGATAGTACAGTAGGAAAATATGATCAGAAGTAGGAGAGGAACAGTTCATCTAGTCTGCCACTGAAAAAGAGATTAACAGTTAATATAGCCAACTGACTGATAGGGATCCAACTGATGGTCCCTACAAGTTCAGTGAGATAGTACTGAAAAGCAGGATGAACTGGGGTGTGAGGAACCTGCTAAAGGAAGTGTGCACAGACAAACAGCCTAGCATTTTGTAGGCTATGAAAAGTGATAAATGTATAAAGCTGGGGAAGAGACAGATGAATAGACAGGCAGACAAGGCAAGTTGAAATGGCTTTCTAGGTCTACAAGTCACTTGCAGAAGGACTCGGTGCTCTGGTTCCCACGAGAAACAACCATCCAGGCAAGACACAGTGCAACATTGCAATGCCATTTCTCCACCAGCAACCCTTATCACTTTATTGTCTGGTACCAGCATTTCCCACACCAGCGCCCTCAGTATGTAGCCTTGCACAGAAAGGTGCAAGGGCTACTGTGGGGAATAATTCCTCCTCACTACTGTTTGCATGTTGCTTTGAGTTCAGCCTGCCCAGCAACAGCACCCAGTGCTTGCGGTGAGTCTGGGTCTCTGCCTTCCCAGCCTGTGCAGCAGGGAGAAATGGCATTTAGTTACACAATTTTGGTGTGGGTCCTACAGCTGTGTCTAGATCCAGTGTCTTCGATAAGAAAAAGGGTCCAATAAACTTGGTAGAACTGGTGTTGTGGTAGAGCTAGTAAAGGCTGCAATATAAATAACTCCAAGCACCAGTACAAGCTGGGGGCTGACCTGCTGGAAAGCAGCTCTGCAGAAAAGGACCAGGGAGTGCTGATGGATGACAAGTTGAGTATGAGCCAGCAATGTGCCCTTGTGGCCAAGAAGGCCAATGGTCTCCTGGGGTGCATTAGGAAGAATGTTGCCAGCAGGTCGAGGGAGGTGATCCTGCCTCTCTACTCAGCCCTGGTGAGGCCTCATCTTGAGTACTGTGTCCAGTTCTGGGCTCCCCACTACAAGAGAGACATGGAGCTACTGGAGAGAGTCCGGCGTAGGGCTACAAAGATGATCAGAGGGCTGGAGCATCTGCCCTGTGAGGAATGGCTGCGAGAGCTGGGCCTGTTTAGCCTAGAGAAGAGAAGACTGAGGGGGGATCTTACCAAAGTCTGTAAGTATCTGAAGGTAGGGTATCAAGGGGATGAGACTTAAATTTTTTCAGTTGTCCCATGTGACACAACTAGAGGCAAGAGGCACAAACTGAAACACAGGAAGTTCCACCTGAACGTGAGGAAGAATTTCTTTACTGTGAGATTGACAGAGCACAGGAACAGATTGCCCAGTGAGGTTGTGGAATTTCCTTCTCTAGAGATATTCAAAGCCTGCCTGGATGCAACCCTGTCTAACATGGCCTAGGTGACTCTGGTTGAGCAGGGAGTTTGTCTAGAAGATCTCCAGAAGTCCCTTCCAACCTTACTGATTCTGTGAGACAGAGATATCCCTGCTGTAGCGGTGTCAGGTGAGAAAACAGTGACCTGAAGGAGATGATACCCACAGAGCCCAGAGATGGCGTGGTTGAGCTGATCAAGATCTCCTGGTCTCACCATTTGCTGGCACCTTGGCACACAAAGGCCCAGTGCTCCCAGCGCCACAAGAGCTGATGGTACACAAATCTACATATACACACTGAAGACACAGTGGATTGCTCCGGTAACTGGTTTTAGACACTCAGGCCTATTGATAGATGGTGCTGGATTACCTAGTCTCCCGGTTGCCTCATGCACAAGACACAGACACGCAACAGAGGCAAAGAGGTCTCTCCAGCAGTTGACACAGACCTGCAGCAGATTCCCAAACCCCCTGGTCACTCCAGTAGCTGGACAGGAGTCTCTTGTCCCTCCAGTAGCCAGCTCTCAGCCCACCCTTGACTATCTGATACCTGACTTGGATTTATGGCCTCTTCCTTACCTAGCACCCAAACTTCTATCCTACTCACCAGCTAGTCCAGCTTGCTGTTTAGTGATTACACATGGACATGCACACACAAACCATATGCACACACTGTGGTCTCTCCAGCTGCTGGCACCAGAGACATCAGGGTCGCTATGACCCATGGTCCCCTCACTTGTTGCTGACACTAAGGCCTCCATACACATACCTAAACACACACACACACACACACACCCCCAGAGGGACACACACACAGAGGGAGGGGGGGAGGGGGGAGAGAGAGAGAGAGAGAATACAGAGCCCCTTCATCCAGGACAGCTGTTTAAAATGGAGTTTAATAAGAAGGCAGGAGAGGCTGTGCTGATCAAGTACAGGGCATGGCCAGAAAAGCATAAGGACCAGCCACCTGGCCTCTTCTACCCCCTTCTCTGTCTGTTTCCCCATCTTACCTCTTGACAACTGTCTTCATCCCTGTCTTTCCTGCCTTTGGACCTCCCCCAAAGCATCCCATAGTATGTCCTGCACAGTCCTGCAGTGCTTTCCCACTGTTGTAGATAACTAAGCCTTGAAGAAAATTGTGAAAAACAGCTAGGCCTTGAGACCCCTCAGCCAGACTCAACCAGACTATAGTCATGGAGACAGCGATATGAGGACTGCAAGATTAAAGCAAAACAGACTAATTTGACCTGAACCATATCATCAAAAGGTACAAGAAACAAGGAGAAGAGCCAAGTCGAGACTTATATGGAAGTTCTAGGGAAGAAAGTACAATCAGCCTGGTACTCCTGGGCTAACATCTACTTGCCACTAGAGACCCCTGCAACCCCCCAAACCAGCCCCTCATGGACTCAATGCGCATGCATAATAATATGTAAAAATATAAGCAAATTTCTGGAAAAGTAATCAATAGCAAAATTAATTCCAAGAATTGTAATGAATGTATATGAGAGGTATCAGACATAAGATATAAGGGGCATAAAGGCACCAGGCCTGGGTCTGTGGAGGCTCTTCATCATCTCAGCAACTTCCTCCAAAAGCAGCAGAATGAGAGAAGCTGTGCTGGCCTGGACCCTGCCAGACACCGACATCCCAGCAGCAACAGGTAAGACACCTTCGTGCCTCGGCTGCTCTTTTCAGCTGGAGGAAGGAGCAGAAACCCCTCAGGCATGGCTGTAGGAAGCAGCCATGCTGCATCACCCTGGAGAAATAGGTGTACGGGAGCCTCTCTGTCAGACAGTGAGATTTTTCCCTGACACCTTCAGGCTGCCATCACACACTCTCCCATCATTCCCACTGACTGCTCTGTGTTTCCTTTCCTGCCCAGGCAGAAAGCCTTCAAAGGACAGCACCAGAGCATCCCCAGCTCCAGGCAGACTGGGAAGCCAAAACCTTCTGGCTTTGGTGGTCCAGCTGTGAACACACAAGTGAACATAGGGATCAATGATAGGTTGGAACAACACAGCTTCAGGGAGACGAACAACAGAGGGTTCCAAGGGTACCTGTACAGGGAAGAATCAAATGTTCACCCCAGGGCATAGCAGGTTGCTCTGGCCTGTTGGTGCCAAGAAGGCAGCCTGCTGTGCCCTGCTCCTGCCATAGCCTGTCACCTGCTCCTGCTGCAGCCTGTCAGAGCTGGTCCAGGATAGACCCCCAAATCCTGTCTGAAGCCAGGGTGCCCCTTGGGCTGCCCAGAGCATTGCTTGGTCCTAGAAGCTCTCTGTTTCTTCTGCAGTAGACATTCTTTCAAGAGCAATTCTTCCTGAATTTATGCATGAGTGTTGGCAGCTGGCACTGTATCTGCCACAGCATACAACTAAGAGTTAAATTTCTATATTACATGCATGTAAGCGTTAGGGAGTGAGAGAATCTGAGGACTCTTGATTTCATGATCAACACCAACATTTACTGTGTTTCTAAAAACACATACACAAAAAGTGAGAATGGCTGTAGATACACAAATCTAATTACACTTACAACATTCCTGCCATTTCCTTTAGCTCTTCTCCCTCCCAACCCCTTCTGCTGTTGCTATTTCCAGGGCTGCTGGGGATCCCTGTCGCTAACCTACTTATACCCTGGGCAGCCCCTGCCCACTCTCTGCACACCCAAAAAGGTGGCAGGTAGTTTTCACTCCTGCAGTTTCACTGGATGCTTGGCTGGCAGCAGCAGCTTCACGGGCAGCAGCAGCAACCTGCAGGGGTGTGTGTGTGTGTGTGTGCGCGCGCGCGCGTGATGGAGGCGCTGGCCATGGTTCTCCTGGGTGCATGGGGCTGGGGGCAGCAGAGGCATGGGGTCCAGGGCAGTGCCTGGGGTCACTTCCCCTGCAGGGTCCGTGACCCTTGGAGCCGCCCTCGCCTCTGGCCCTCAGGCTCCTTTGCACCCTTCCGACCCCCGGCCCTCTCCTCCTCTGCCTCTTTCCCTTCCATATTCCCAGCCGTCCTTTCCTCTTCCAAACCCTCCTCTCTCACTACTTTCCTCCTCGCCCATCAGCGGGCATCCTTCCATTCAATCCCTGCGCCTTCTTTCTTCACTCTATCCCTTACACTCTTCTCCATTTGGAGCAGCCCTCCAAGCACCACTCGTCAGTTTTTCCCTCCCAGGAGCCACTCATTGAGAAAGCTTCTCTCCATCCTTTCTTCTCCAAAGAGTTTTTCCACCAACCCTCAACAGTCTTCTCTCCTCTCCCTCTGCCTGACCTCTCGAGGAGCAAAGGAATTTTCTGAGATTTTTTGCCTTCTCCTTGGCAGTGGCTGTGGGCAGAGCCCAGGTGCAGCAGGAATTGTCAGTAGAGGCCACAGAGGGCACCAGCATCAGCTGCTCACACCCCAACATACAGTCCTACGAGTACATCCACTGGTACTGGCACCTCCCGTGACGAGGTCCCACATTCATCATGAGTGCTCTCAAAGGGTCCAAAGAGGTGCAGGACCCTCCAGGAATCCTGCTCGTGGCTGCAGACTGCCGGTCCAGTGCCCTGCAGCTCGCACAGCCCCAGCAGCATGACACGGCAGTATATTACTGTGCCCTGAGAGACCCGGTAGGACAGACTGAAGCTGCAGCTGGGCATGAACCTCCAAGGGCGGGGCAGGGTGTATAGGGTGGGGTAGGGGTGGAGGTGGGTGCATGGAGGTGCCGGGCCTGCGAGGGGGCGCCACCCCTCCTCCAGCCAGGGCAGCCTTGTGGGGCTTGCCCAGCCGTGGATTGCCCTCTGCTGGGGCCTCGGTGGAGGGAGGGTCCCCAGATTTAGCAAGAGGTGGTAGTACAGAGATCTACACACACACACACACACACACACACACACATACTAGGCATGCTGGATTCCTCTGGAAACTGGCTTCAGATGCTCAGGCCCATCGATAGATTGCACAGCATCACTAGGTCTCCCAGTTGCCTCGTGCACAAGACACAGACACACAACACAGGCAAAGAGGTCTCTCCAGCAGGTGGCCCAGACCTGTGGCCTTTTGTGTAGCAGATTCCCAAACCCCATGGTTCCTCCAGTAGCCAACTCTCAGCCCACCCTTGTCTCTCTGATATCTGACTCAGATTTATGCCTTCTCCCTTACCTAGCACCCAGAGCTGTATCCTACTCACCAGTTGGTCCAGCTTGCAAGAAGGCAGGAAAGGCTGTGCTGATCAGGTGCAGGGCATGGCCAGAAAAGCATAAGGACCAGCCACCTGGCACCTTCTCTCCCTTTCTCTGCCTCTTTCCCCATGCTTGCTTCTTGGCAAACTACCTTCATCCCGCCCTTGCCTGCCTTTGGACCTTCCCCAAAGCATACCACAGTATATCTTGCACAGTCCTACAGTGCTCTCCCACTACTACCCACAACAAGTCCCATACCCTAGTAGACAGCGAGGCCCTAAGTTTGTCAGGTGATATGGGGAGAGCATCCTCAGCTGACTCATCCTGTGAAGCCCTCTCAGGCAAGGGTGCTGATTGTTCTTGCTGTGATTGCCCTGGAAAGAGTCAGTTCAGGGTGCGCTGCTGGCTCTGATGAGCTTGCTAATGTTCCTCTGCCTGCCACTGTTCCTCTGCTACTTAATATTTGAGACTTTAATCACATAAACTTACACCTGAGAAGGGACTGAAAATGGATAGCACTTGTGCTCACCCAGACAGTGGGAGCACAACAACCAGGTAAGGCCCTGCAGTTGGAGGCTGTGTGCAAAAGCAAAGGGCTGTGCTGTGATTTTATGCCCGACTCCACCCTGCCAGAGGGGGCAGTGTGTCTGCCTCTGGTTGGGGGATTCTTGAGGAGCTGCTTCTCTGTCTGGGGGAGAGTAGAAGGAAAATCCTTCTGGGGGAAGACAGCCTGGGTCCAGGTGCCTGGGTCTGTGTCTGGTCCTACCTCTGTTCAAACAGTACTGAGGCACAAGGCACAAGGGGATACTAGCAGGTGTGGAGGGGGCCTTCCCCAACCCCGTGTGGGGTGGGTGTAAGCCTTGGTCTCGGGTTCAGCTCTGGATGGCAGGGGAAGATCACCATGGACACTTCTTCCTTTGCTGGGGGATAGCTGGGCTGCTTCTGATCTCCAGGAGGAGCAAAAGGCAGGAAGACACCCAGCAGCCTCCTGGTGCCTGACAGCAGGCTGCATAATCTTCGGCTGCTACATGATATTTTAGGTGCCCAAGGCCCCTTTGGCAATGGGGCACAGAGTTCAAAGGCAGCAGTGCTACAGCTGGGTACCTCTGACTGAGAGGCTACCCAAGCAGCTTTGGACCTAGAGGGTTGTGAAAGAGCTCAGATGTGGCCTGACTGCACACAGGAACCTCCTAGTGCTGAAAAAGCCTCTCCTTGCCTCTTGGGAGCATGGAGCACAGCAAAGGGTGCAGCTTCATTGCTTTCCTTAGGTTGAGCATTTTAACAACTTCAGCTGCTTTGTCCAGAGAGCCAGAGGTGGGCAGAGGTGCAAGGTCCCAGGGAGATCTGTGTGGAGCAGCAGTGTGAGAGTTTTGCCCCACCCTCTGGGCTGCGGTCTGGAGGGTGCTTTGAGCTTGCAGAGGGAGGGGAAGGGAGGACCTGGTCTCATCAGCACCCTCTTTCTTGGAGACACCTGGACACCTCGTGTAGTGGAGATCATCACATGGTCCTGACTTTTCTGGCAGCCCTTCTGGGCCTGCCAGAGTTTGGTGAGACACGACTTTCACTCTGGGGCTGATCAGAGCAAGAGAGTGTCCCATCAGTGCTGGGGGAAAATGCAAATTCTGACCTCATGGGGAACTGGCAGTCTTTCTGCAGGGAGATCAGGGGCTGCTGGTGCAGCATAGCAAGTACCCCATGGGATGTCAGGAGTAATGGGCATAAAAGGGGGAATAAGGCTCTGCACATCTCTTTCTCCGATAACGAGTGCCGTTATGCATGCTGTCTTTTAGAGAGATTTAGAGAGAGAGATTTAGAGAGAGAGAGCAATTTAGAGAGAGAAAGCTGCCAGGGGAGGGGCCAGTGCTAAACATGGGACACTCTCTGTTTGTGAGGGATTGGGATTTGAAGAAAATGTTGTCAGTCTATGCTGGAATGACAAAACCCTTGAAGGGCATTCAGAGAAGGCTGGTAGAGAGAGGGAAAGCTTTATAAAGCAAGGGCATGGGCAAGCGCTGTAGTGTGACTTATGGAGGGCATGTGGTACTGAGAAGTATGGACAGAAGAAGGAGAGTTGAGAAGTTCATGTCTGCTATGGCAGAAGTTAATACAGCTGCTTCAGATCTCCAGGAGGGGCAAAAAGCCAGTGACAGATCCAGAAACACCTGATGGCCTCACAGCCTGATGAAGATACTGATGAAAAGCAGGATGAGCTCACAGACTGGCCTGTCTGTGAGGAGTAACAAGAACTTGCAGAAAGCAGAGTGTACAGACAAACGCTGTAGTTTATTATAGTCCGCAAAAAGCAAAAAATGGAGATGGGGGTATAGTGAGAGAGCTGATGAAGTGACAGATAGATGGATACACAGACAAGCAGTGCTGAAATGGTTTTGTGGTTTGTCAGGCCGTGCACAAAAGGCCTTGGTGCTCCAGTTCCCACCAGAAGTCTCTAAGTCAGTGTTGGTGTCTCTGCTAAAGCAAAATCACCTGGTCTCTCTATTTTTCTAGGAACTAGTTTGTCGCTCTGTGTGCAGTGCTCTTGCTGTGCTAAATTTGTCTGGTGGAGCAAAGAGGTGGCCCTGGAGAGCGTCTGTGGCAGAAGGTGACAAAAACAGCCAGGGTGCCTGACAAGAGACACTGGCTGCATTTTTCCTCCCTGAGAGAGTAAATGTGCAGGTGTTTACAGGGAGGCCTCCTGAGATGGCACACAGAGCTCAGTCTTTGTGGCAAGGAGCTGGTGGGGAATGCATGAGAAGGAGAAACAGGGCAGAGGGAGTGAGAAGGAGGGAAGGAGAACGGGGCAGCTGGAGAAGAGAGATGGCCTGTGCTGTGGGGTCAGGAAGGTGGATGAGTAGCCTTGCTCCCAGTTGTATGGGAAAGAAAGCAGTAGTTTGGCTGCCAGGTGGAGGATGATTTCCTGTCTGTCCTCTAGCTTTTGAAGACCCAGAGATGTGTGATGGAAGATTCTGGCTTTTGTGAGAAAAGTGGGACATGTGGGAGAGCAAATAATAACCATGTTTGAATATGAGGGCACTTCTAACTCATTCTAGAATGCCAGTAGAAATGACGTGCCTGCTTTTTCCTAAGCATGTTACATTGATTCTGATTGCCCAAGGGACTAATCTTTCCCTGTTCTTTTACAATCATACCTTCCCCAGGTGTGCTGAAAAGTGGATGCCATGGAAGATGCTGTTGGTGGACCCTTCACAGACTGAGCAGGCACTGAGAAGTGCAGGCCAAGGGCATAAATTAGTGTGCTGAGTTAATATGCTCACATCTGTTGTACTTTCCTGGCTCCATTTGGAGATGGAGAGCTGGATGCACAGTGTGGCTGGTGAGAGCTCAGAGGATGATTCTTCCATGGGGCTGTCTGCAGTATTTCTAGCACTACCGCCTGCCAGGAATGGCTCATCATCTCCAGTGGCTGCCTCCGGGACAGCAAGCCAGACTGCCAGGCATCAGACAGGAAGAGAGATGCTGCTTACCAGGGCATTTTCTCCCAAAGGCTTTGGCTCAAGAGACAACTTTTCCCCTAGGGAAAGGTGCCTTTCAGCTTCTTGAGTCACTGACACGCAGGAGTGAGCTTGGCAGAGGCCACCGAGCAGGGTCTTGGGGCTGGAGCACGTGTCACCCGGGGAGAGGCTTGGCAGCCTGGGCTTCTTCAGCCTTGAAAAGAAAGAGCTTAAAGAAGACTTTCTTGCTGTCCACAGTAACCTGGCTGGAGGCTAAAAAGCCAGATGGAGGCAGAGTCTTTTCAGAGGTGCTCAGGAATAGAGTGAAAGGCAATGGACACAGGTAGGAACATGGGAAATTAGGATTAGAAATTCAGATTTTTTTTTAGCATTACTATGATTGTTATCTTTATCACTGTCATTGTCAGCAGTATTATTTACCTGAGGGTGGATCAAGTTTGCCAGAGAGGTTGTAAAACAACAATCCTTGGAGATATTCAAGGCAACTGGGCAGAACCCTGAGCAACTTGATCTCACGACATCTGCTTGTGATGAGATGACCTCCAGAGGTCTCCTTCAGCCTAACTCATTCAGCAATTCTGTGAGTCTATTGAAAGAGTGAGGAAAGGATTTTTTGACAGCTAAAGAGGTAGATCAGGGCATATGCAGATCTAACTTGTGATGAAGAAGCCAAGCCTAGGAGTGACTGAAAAGGTGTGGTTTGTTTTCCGGTGAGATGACTTCTACAAAAATGTTTCCTGAAGTGGTCTATGATTGTTCTGAGGCTGGGATAGTGTGACAGGAAAAGGGATTCACTGTTTTGTGAGGGATCTTCCTGCAGGCAGAAGGAGAGATTTCACATTGCCTGGAAGGATGGTCAGGAGCAGTTGGAAACTGCAAGGCTCAGGTGTGGTGTTCCTTCAGATGTCTGAGAGCTGCAGCCTTGGGGTGTCCAGAGAGGGGTTTGGTGGCAGACACTGAACAGGAGCCAGGTGCAGCCAATGCAGGCAAAGTCTTGGAGATGGAGCGAGGAGACACAGGAGTCAAGGAAGGAGAGTCTTTTCCATGAGAAAAGGCTGTATCAGTGTCGGCAGCCCCCACATCTCTAGGAATCCCCTTCTACAGCCTGTGAGGTGCAGCAGTTTCATGAGTTGGTGGGGCCTAGAAGAGAGTCTGCTGACCTGAGTGCCCCAGGTCTTAGAAGGTTAGAAATTATTATTATTATATTATTACTATTATTATTCATAGTAGTAGCAGTAGTAGTAATAGTGCAGCTGGTGTTGATGTTGCTAACATTACCATGGTGGAGTTTTCTGGAGCAAAGCCTAAATGAGACTTTAAAAGAACAGAGCTTGTTCTGTCTCCTGTTGCTGGTACACAGGGTCACTCCAGAGTTGATCAGAAAAGGAGGGGGGAGGTGTGTTGCCATTGCATCACCCCACCCCTTCCCATCCCCTTCCTGTTGCAGGGTTCAGGGCTGCCCTAGCCACAGACTTCACAAACTAGCACCCCAAGGAGTGCCTCCTGTACACCCGGAGGAGGCAGCAGCTTACTCACTCCTAGCACTACTCCCTCAGCCATGCAGTAAGATGTGCTTGTCACCTGAGCGTTTGTGGGAGTCCACAGCCCCCATTGGAGCCAGGTTCCCCTCTGAGGTGGCAGGATATCCTGCCAGAGCAGGACACAGCCAGGCTCCCTGGGGTGGTGCAGAGCAGGGTTGCTGAGGAACCAGAAGATGTGAATCCTCGGTGGGGAGGAGCGTCCTGAAGTCACAAGGAGCCAGGCAGAGGGTGTGCAGAAAAGCAAGTATTTCTAACTGATAAAGAGAGGACTGGAGTGGGAGAGCAACCAAGAACAGACCCTTCCTGCCATGGGGAGCCCAGAGCTCGCAGGTCTCCTCTGCTGTCAGGACATTCAGTGGCCTGTTGGCTGAGGGGGGTGGGCTTGACAGTGTGTTCTCTGGGTCTCTATGCAGCAGGAGAACTAGGAGCAGGGACACAGCAGAGTTCTCCTCCAGGGGCATCCTGGCAGCAGGGGATGGGTGTTATAGACCTGTGGGATCTACGCTGAGCCAAGAACTCCGAGCTCCTGCCTCAGTCCACTCACCGCCTTGCTGTCCCCCAGCCTGGGGCTCCTGTTGCAGAGCAAGGGAGAGGGAGCCTTCTTCCATGGGAGTTTGCATCCTGTCCTGGTTTGCACCCTGAAGCCTTTCCCTTGTGCAGTCGCTGACCCTTGCTTTCTTCCAGGTGCCATGGGCCACACACCCCTCACCCCATAAGAGGCACTAGTCCCAGTGGAGGAGACAGGCACCTTCCAGATCACCTAGACTTACCAGACATCCACCTTTGATGCCTTGCTCTGATCCCAGCACAGGAGAGGCCAGGCCCTCAGCCGGTCTCATATCAGGTGGCAGCTGGCCTGAAGGAGAGGGGCTGATTCACCACACTGCCGAACACCGCAGGAAAATATGCGTCTTCCAGCTGGAGGAAGTCAAGGTCTCTGGTAAGTCCTTGTAGCTGTGTTACACACAAGAAACCCTGGTGCAAGCACATTCCTTGGCTGTGCAGGAACCTGGGGAAGGGAAGATGTGTCTCTGTGCGAGGCTGAGCTCCAGCTCTCCCTTGGTAGCACCGTTTTCCCTCCACATCTGGGGATCTCCAGTCAAAGACTCTCTTTCTGAAAGGGGCTGGTGCCAGTGGCTTCATGGGAAGGAGGGAGGCAGTGGAAAAGCCTCTGCTGTACAAATGTTGTCTCCACAGTCCAGGACAAGACCACACTGCCCACATACTTTTTGCAGGGTGCTGGTTGGGTATTCAGCTCTCTGTGAAGCACCAGGGGCTGGAAGTAGTCAGGGACTCATGTGAGTCTCCAAGTCTCATAGCCCCATATATATATGTTTATATATATGTTTATATATATGTGTGTATATATATATATGTGTGTATGTGTACATATAAACATAGACTTTTTCTTTTCTTCACAGAACAGGAACAACCTGTTCCCAGGAAAGGATTCCATGTCACCCCTAGGGCTGGTGGTGTCCTCAGAGGCATGATTGGGCTTGAGTGCTGCACTCAGCCAAACAAGCTCAGCTGAGTGATGCTTGTGTGTATTGCTGTGCCTTGAGAGACATGGGAAAGGAGCCTGTGTGCAGCACAGAAACTCTCTGAGCTGCCTCCCTGCTAACCCTGATTTCACCTTTGCTGGAAATGACTGAGTTTGGAGGACTCTGACTTTCCTGTGAGCCTGAAACAAGTGGTGGAGTCGGCAGGGGGAAGCAAATGTGGCTCGAGTCCCTGAGTATTGTCTTATAATCACAGCTGGCCTCCCTGTTCTTCCCCATCTTCAGCCTGCATCTGGAGTCAAGAGCAGTCCTTTGGGTCCCCATGCAGCAGCAGGACTCTGCACCACCCTGTCTCTCCCACAAGAACCAAGTAGCTCCAAGTATGACCACTCCAATCTCCTGGGAATCAGACTGAGGTGTGAGCTTGGCTCTTGGCCTGATGTCGCCCACCCTGTCCCAGTGTGTGGGTCATGGGTTTTGTGTTGGCTGCGGAGAGATGGCTGAACTGGCTTACTGGCTGGGACACCACTGCCCTACTCCCCTGCCCTTGCTAGCTGGCTCAGCTGGGCAAACTCTGCTGGGAACCAGAACTCCTGGAGCCAGCCTGCAGCCCCTCTGGGCCACTCTTTGCAAGTTCCTGAAAGCCTGCTGTTGAGAAGGGAAATCAGGCCCTCACCCAGCCCTGCCTAGCTGCTGTTAGATGAGCTGTTTTGACAGAGAGCCAGAGGGTTGTTTTCTAAGTATAAGGGAGAAAGAACTAAACTGTCTGTGTGTGAGGGACAAAGTAAAGCACACAGAAGAGCCCTGATTGCCAAAAACCCAAGTGTTTCCCATGTTTGCAAGGAACAAGCAGATAAAGAAATAAGCAAAGACAAAAATGGATCCTTACATTTCCCTGGGATTCTTGCAGTTTCCTTTTGGGTGACTGCTAATTAGTCTTGCCTCCAGTGCTGGGAGGAGTGCCACAGTGACACGCTCACAAGGCAGCAGAGGGTTGTATGCCTGGAACAAGACAAACTCCCTGCAGGCTGCAAAAGCTGCATGTGAGACTCCAGAATCGAGGCTGTGGTATGTTGCTGTCTCCCGTATCATGTACCATACTCATACACAGAGGTTTGTTATCCCCATGGCTGAAGAAGCCCCACTACAGAAGAAGCCTTGTGTACAGTATCCTTATAAGGTCGAGCATGAAGGTGTAGTCTTGTCACTCCTGATGCTGTAAAGGTGCACTGAATGCCACACAATCTACTGAAGTGCAAGGTACTCTGGGAAATATTTCTAGACTTCATTGGTCCACATTTGTTCCTTGTAGCTTTCAAAATGTCATGCTCTGTCATTACAGAAAGTCACGTGTGTGCACACACAGACTCAGTCACAGGCACAGTCATTGCACTCAGAAGATCCCTGTTCATAACAGGAGGCACATTGGTATTCACCAAAACAACCTGGATACCACTTGTTTTGAGAGGGAGACCATTTAAAATTAGATTCATTTCAGTGTCTTATTTTCCCTTGTCCTTCAACTGCAGCCATGAGAGCTGACCTAGAAAGAACCTGTCCCACTTTTTCCTTCTTGTATGTACATGTATGACAATAAAACAAAGGAAGAGAGAGATAAAGCAAAGTTAAGCAACAGTTACATGTACGTGTGGGTCAATAAGTCATCCCTACCATTATGGGTATTTATCTGAGGATGTGATGAAATGCTTTAGGAGGTGGGTGGCTGGGGGAGAGAGAGACAGAGAGGGAGAGAGGCAAAAGACATAGATCAAGAGGAACTGCAAAAAATATGGACAATAAGAAGCACAGAACATATTGACCAGATGTGGCTTGGCTGACAGAGCTCCACACACTAGCTCCATCACACTGTTCTCCACCATTATGGTTCACCATTTCTCTCTTTTTTTTTTCTCCTTTAAAAAGAAAATGCTCTCTTAACTCTCTTCTTCTTATTCTGTGAAAGCATAACTTATTTCTCCCCTCTCTGTAAAGCCTACTGTAATATACCTCTGCTTACTCTCTTGATCTCACGCCCTAGGCCACAGGCTGTTCAGGTCCCAGAAGAGACTTTGGAGTGATCTTGAAAGGAACGCTGGTTCAATTTACTAGTTGTAACGGCTTGAGAGGAGCGAGAGAAAAACTCCAGAAGTTGCCTTGGACTGCTGCAGACAGCCAGGTCCAGGGGCTGTTTCCCTGCAGGTGCACTCAGGTGCCTGTTGGGAGGGCCCAAGCCAGCGAAGGTGCCACAGGCACTGGGGCCGAGTTCCCTTCCTGCCACCTGCATCAGGGCACTTCCTCCTCAGCTGCCCCTTCTGCAGCAGGCCAGGCCAGGCCAGGCCTGCTGCTCTGTGTCTGCCAGCACTGACAGCCCCTGCAGGCGCTGGTCCTGCCCATGCTCCCAGGTCTGACCAGGCCCGGCTGCCTGAGAGCAAGCAGTGCTCAGCCCTGCTCCTTGATGCTCTTCGCCAGGCTCTGCCCATGACCTCTTGCCCTGCTAGGCATGGCATTGGGCTGTGCAGTACCAAGCCGCCAAGCATGGCCAGAAACAGGCTGCGGACCAGCCTGGGAGTGGCTGCGGGCTGGCCGCACTACAACCCCAGCACTAGTGGTGTGAGGGGTCAGGAAGCACATCTCACCCACGGACAAGGCTGTAGCAATCTCCACACATGAACTGTATTCATTTCACTTTATTGCCACTCAGCACAAACTTCTGATCACTCTTTAGGCTCTAAGAAAGAGAAGAACACACAGGTTCAAACATCCCTCTACACACAGAGCTCTCCTTCTACTCCACTTCGACCTTCAGTAAAAGACCTGTTCTCCTCCCTTCCTAATCTCACCTTCCCTTGTTTTTGCTCTGGATTGTACTTATTCTCCACCTACCCTGTCACCCCCTACCACCCTCATCCCTTCTGCTTCAGTGAAGTAAGGTGTAATGTAGGGGTTTAGGTCTCACCTGCAGCGTGTTAGGTTATGCAATAAAAAGCTCATCTACACACATATGTGTCCGTACTACATGACACTTGATGGGAATGGGCCATGTTTTAACTTTTTAATGCCTAGAACAATACCACTGTGTTAAGTGGAATACAAATAAGTAACTGACAAGGTCTTGGAAATCTGTGAGAAAGAACAGCGGTTGGTTACATATAGATTCTGTGGCTTCCAGCCACAGAATCACCATGCGAAGCAGTCAACGTGAAGATCAGAAGTTGAAGAGTAATGAAATAGCAACCCCAAATTCAAATGTTGCCCCCAAAATAACTCTGCATGCATGTGCAGTATCATAGCTGGTTATGCAACTGGGGCGGAGTTGGGCTAGACTCCCTGCACTTGTTGCCCCATGTGCCGGGACTCCTGCCTACCGCAAATAATCATAAATACTGGAATTTTTCCGAAGGAGAGAGAGGCTGCTACACAACAGAGGACCACATTGCCTCCTCGGGAACACCCGAAAGATTGTGCCTGCTGACTCTCTCTCTCTCATCATGCAGACGATTGGGACAAGCGTTGGAGTGGTCCTTCTCAAGATTACCATTGGGTCTGTCTGTTTGTATCTACTAATAAACTGCTTGCTACTGAAGAGTGTGCGTGTGTGTGTGTGTGTGTGTGTGTTGGTGCTGGCTTGCCAAACTGGGTATTTGGTCCCCAGGAATCTAACTAGAACAACATACAAAAGAGCACAGAGAACAGCAGCAGGTGTGGCAAGTGTAATACCTTGCTCCAGTTATTCCAGGACCCATCCCAAGAAAGCCTTCAGCTCATCAAGGACTTATCTCTGCAAGCACTAAGGAGCACAAAGGCAGGTGGGGGAACCCAAATGACATACTCAGAGGAAAAGACACCCTATCCAAGCTACTCTCAGGAATGTCCCACTGCCAAGGCTTGAAACCCATCAAGATGCATCATCCGAAGCAGCTCAACAGAGCGGATTTCAGATAAAGTGTGTGTGTAGCGGGTAGTGGTGGTGGGCGGGGAGGAGGAGGGGAAGTGTGGTTACTGCCAAGGTGTTTGGGACACTAGGAGCTGCAGGGCAAGAGCATTTGGGGGATTGCATAAGTTATTAATATTGCATAAGGGCTGTTTTGGGGCCTTAAAAGAAAAGCAGGAAAGGTGGGGATCAAGTGCCACTTATTGCTGTGCGCTTGTCCCAGGCTACCCCATGCTGTGAGATGGCCAGAAGATCCCAGGCAGGGCAGGATACCCGCTTTGTTTTTGCACCCTCAGCTCTTCTCGCCATGCTCATGTGCTAAGCCTTGTGCAGTGGCCACAGGCTTGTCCCTCTGTTGCATCTCTGCAGGAGCTGGGGATGTCTTCCTCAGCTCCAGGGGACTGTGCCTGAAAGGAGCTCACTGCAGTGTGTCTGCCCGTCCTCTTACTCTGGGAAAGAGTCACCTTGCTCCCTTACCTTAACTGCCCTCCCCACACACTCTGTCAAGGAGTGCCTTTGTCCCTGTGCAGCTTGAGATACTGTCCACAGAGGGAAAAATCACATGGACAGCCGGGCTGGGATGCTGCAGTACTTTCACAGAATCACAGAATGGATTAGGTTGGAAGGGACCTCCTGAGATCATCTAGCCCAGCCTCCCTGCTCAGGCAGGGTAACTTAGATCATGTTAGACAAGATTGCATCCAGGTGGGTTTTGAATAACTCTGGAGAAGGAGACTCCACAGCCTCTCTGGGCAACCTGTCCCCGTGCTCTGCCACTTTCATGGGAAAGAAATTCCTCCTCATATTCAGGCAGAACTTCCTGTGCTTCAGCTTGTACGTGTTGCCTCTAGTCCTGTTGCATGGCATTACTGAAAAGATTTAAGTCTCCCCCTCTTTGACACCCTCCCTTCAGATACATATAGACATTGATAAGATTCCCCCCTCAGTCCTCTCTTCTCCACGATTAACAGGCCCAGCTCTTGCAGCCCTTCCTCAAAGGGCAGGTGCTCCAGTCCTCTGATCATCTTTGTAGCCCCACGCTGGACTCTCTCCAGTGGCTCCATGTCTCTTTTATACTGGAGAGCCCAGAACTGGATGCAGTACTCAAGATGAGGCCTCACCAGGGCTGAGGAGAGTAGCAGGAATTCCTCCCTCAAGCTTTTCTTCCTAATGCACCCAGGATACCATTGGCTTTCTTGGCCACAAGGGCACATTCTCGGTTCATAGTCATCTTGTCGTCCACCTGCACTCCCAGGTCCTTCTCTGCAGAGCTGCTTTCCAGCAGGTCAGCCCTCAGCCTGTCCCAGTGCATGGAGTTATTCCTCCCTAGGTGCAGGACTCTGTACTAGTCCTTGTTGAACTTCATGAGGTTTCTCTCTGCCTGGCTCTCCAGCATGTCCAGATCTCTCGGAATGGCAGCACAGCCCACTCATGTATCAGCCACTCCTCCCACCTTGATGTCATCAACAAACCTGCTGAGGAGGCACTCTGTCCCTTCGTCCAGGTCACTGATGAAGAAGTTGAACAGGATGTGACCCCGTACCGAGCCCTGGGGAACACCGCTAGCCACAGGCCTCCAACTAGACTCTGTACCACTGAGTACAACCCTCCGAGCTCTGCCATTCATCCAGCTCTCAATCCGCCTCACACTCCACTCATCTAACTCACACTTGCTGAGCTTGCCAAGGGGGATGTTATGGGAGACAGTTTTGAAAGCCTTGCTGAAGTCAAGGTACACAACGTCCACTGCTCTCCCCTCATCTACTCAGCCAGTCATCCCATCACAGAAGGCTATCAGGTTGGTTAAGCAGGATTTCCCCTTGGTGAATCCATGCTGAATACTCCTGATCACCTTCTTTTCCTCCACTTGCTTGGAGATGACATCCAGAATGATCTGTTCCATCACCTTTCCAGGGACGGAGGTGAGGCTGACGGGCCTAGAGTTGCCCGGATCCTCCTTCTTGCCCTTTTTTGAAGGCAGGAGTGACACTGGCTTTCTTCCAGTCCTCAGGCACCTCTCCTATTCTCCAGGAACTTTCCAAGATGATGGAGAGCAGTCTGTCAACAACATCCACCAGCTCCCTTGGTACCCGTGGGTGCATCCCATCAGGGCCCATGGGTTTGTGAATGTCTGAATGTAGTGAGTGTAAAGAGGGAAATGTGGCTGCTCCAAGCTTAGCTGCCCAGTGCGGGGAGCACCAGAAGCAGCCAAGAATCTATATCCCTTCAGCATGGCAGAGTTCTGCAAGGTATGTGTCTGCAGGCCCCACAGAAAGCGCAGGGCCAGGAGTTCCCCCCTTAGGTAGCTTGGGACAGGGCATACATGTGTCATGGCCGGTGAAGCAGAAGACTACATAAAAGAGGAGAGAGTGGAAGACACAAATTAGGGAGAAGCAAGTTAGACATTGCGTATGTTTTCAGGGAGCCCAGACTAGCCCCTTTCCTGCCCTCCTTTTGCAAGGGGAGCCCTGTATTCTTAACCTCTGTGAAATCAATGGCCTGCATGAGCTTCTGAATTCCTTCTGTGGTGCCATCAACAGGGGCTTTATTGGGGGGGGCACACCTTGTGCCACAGTAATGGCTGGAAATCGCCATAGCGATTTGCCACAGCAGTCATAGGTGATGGGGACTCCCTCAAAGCTGAGGATGCTGCCAACAGCAGCAGAGGTGGAGGATCCCATGATGGTGTTCTGCAGGAAGGAGCTGAGGATAAAGCCGGGCAGGGCAAGAACGACGACAGGGAGCTCGGGGGCAATGGAGCAGTTGTGTCACTGCGTGATACAGCGCTCCTTGCAGCTGTTGGCCAGAGGGATGGGGATGGCATGGCAGACACTGCTGGTGGCATGACATATGTGGGGGCTGGAGATGTGCTTGTGGGAGAGGGCAGGGAGGAAGCGGAGCAGGAAGGTGTGTGAGCAACATCCTGTCACCTGCCCTGAATGTGTCAAAGCATCCACTTGGCTAGGATTGGCATCCTGTGAAGAAGCCATTCAGGCTTCTGGTCTGTCTTTGTGTCCTGCTAGGGCCCTGCAGGGAGCACACATGCCTAGGAAGGCTCCTGTCTTGCCCATAACCCAGGACTCACTGCAGCCAAGCCCCAGCAGCACTCTAAGCTAAGTCTTCTTCCCCCTTCTCCCTCCCATGACAAGCAGCCCCAAGACCCAGCCTAGCAGGAGGGAGACAACCCAAAAGAGAAGGAGGAGGAGAAGGGGGCCTCAAATTCACCCGGCTCACACAGAGGAGGAGGTGAGGGAGGTGGATGAGAGAGCGAGGGAGTCACATTGGCTTTTATAGTGGGCCTGCAATGCCCCAGGCACAGCGGCACCCTTTGCAGAAGGGACAATTTTCTAAGATGCTCACAATGAATGGAAAACATCCCAGCTAATGACATGACCTGTGCTGCTGCTTCCCTCTAGGCTGCCTTTCCATTTCTGGGTTTACGCCCTGCTCATTCCCTCGCGGAGGGAGGCCTCTTCTGAGTGAAAGGATGGGCGATCCTATGATTTCCAGAGCAGAAATGTACCAGCGTGGGAAGAGATGTGGAACAATTGCCAGAGGGGCCCCCTGCAGGCAGGTGACGTCAGACTTCAGCAATCCTGTGGGGCTGTTTGTGGCTCCATTCTCAGGAGGGGTACACCTTCTCCTCACCCTGCAAGCCCTGGATGGATGCCTATGGTCTCTTACGTGTGAGGCTGTGCCATGTCCTTCTCTCACCCTCCCTCCCAGCTCCCTCCAATGATCCCTAGTCCACTCCTTCACAAGCAGGTGAGCTGTGCTGCTGGATTTCCTGTCTCTTCCTCCTAATGCATCTTGCAGGAGAAATCTGCTGACCTGTTGTTCTTCCTCCTCTCTCTGAGCAGGCAGTCCCTCTGAGTCCTCAAAGAGTGCTGTCAGCTTGTCTGGGGCCTTGTCCTGCACAGAGCACTCCATCCCTGCCCTGAAGGGGAGGTCCTGAGCATCTGAGGGGACTGAGGTTCCTCTTGGTATCTCCCCCTACCCTTCTGTATGGTTTCTGAGCACTCCTGGGTGTGGGAGTGTTTTTGTGTACCAGCCTGTTTGACTGAGCACATGCACCTGCCTAGAGGTTCTTATGTATGTGTGTGCATGTACCTGATGTGTGTATGTGTACACATGCATGAGCTCATATTTATGTGTGCACAGGTGCTTTCATGTGCAACTGTTGTCCAAAATCTGGGTTCTGTTAGCTGGTTTGCAAGCAACCATTAGACACACAGGGTCGAGATATTTATTTCATTTCTGCGCAGAGATGGGTGCTAGGTGGTAAATCCAAAAATCTAGCACACCTTCTCCCCCTCTCATTCTTTATTTATACACACTTTTCAGGAAGTACTTTATACAATTTTTTCTATTGGTTACAACTTCATTACATCAGGTAATTGCACTTTCACATTCCTGTTAATTAGCATAGGAAGCAGAGAAGAGGTGGTAATATCATTATCACCTCATTTTCATCTCATTATTCATTTAGGGGCATGTAGTTTAATATGTTAATAAGCCTTAATGAACCTAAGGTCACTTCTGGGTTATTCTGCTGTTTTTGTCTTGCCTACCTCTCACATTCTTCAAAGTGCTATGTTTTCAAGGTTATTTGGCCAGAGCTGGTTATCCTTTGCAGTACTGTTTTTCTTCCTCCCTTGTCCTTGAGTCTTGTTAACTATTTGCAATGTTTTTCTCACAGCATTGCTCCAAAACAAGTACGAGTGTATTTTTGTGATTTCATATGCACATGTGCTCATGCACATTTGCTTGTGTCTATGCATCTGCGTATGCTTGCCATCCCTGCAATGTGCTACCTCCCCTGTCTCTTCCCTTGGTCTGGGCTTCTTCACAGCTCAATCCTACCTGTCCCTGTTGTGGCTTGTAGGCACCCCACATCCTTAGGAGAGTGTGATGGTGGTGTCCGATGGGCCTTTGCCCTGACCTGCTCTCAGCCTGACTGTGGGGCTTCCCATTCTCTCAGGTATTTCCGCAGGAGGGGAGGCAAGAGGAGAAGAAAGCATCAGGCCACACAGGCCTCACTGGTCTGCTCAGTCCTGGGCCTGTATATCCTGACAGAGGAGGAGCTTCTCCACAGGGCTCACCCACCAGTAGCAGGGACACCCCGGCTCTACCACTCCAATAGACACATCCACACTGTAGGTTTCAGAGTAGCACTTCTAGCCCTGTGTCCACTAGGAGCCTCTCCCTCCTGGCAGCAAAGGGAGGCCAGTCCTGGGGGACACCCAGAACAAGAGCTTTCTCGGTGCCTGTATCTCTGGAATCTTTTGCTTCCCTCTAGGTGAGCACATGCAGAGCATGGAGCTTCTCTCTATTCCCAGGGAACTGCTGGGTCACGCACAGAGAACTATTGATCATTGTGTACTTGTCTCATGTTGACTATACTGTGGTATGGATAAGATGCCATGCAGGACAGGATCCCTGCTTTGATTTCCCACTCTCACCCCTTCTTACCCTGCCTGTGGGCTGGGCCTGGGTCAGTGACCACAGGCTGGACCATCTGCTGCAGCTGTCCTGCCTGGAGGCCCCTCCCTGGGCACTGTAGTCTGGGGATCCACTGCTCTTGTGGTGGGAGGAGGTCAAGTCAGTGTCCTACAGCTGTGAGGGGCTGCTGGAGGAATGCCAAAACTCTCAGTCTCTCCTGCAGCCCCTTGATGTGCTGGGTGACATGATGCAGGGGCTGGTATTTGGTGTTCACAGTGCCAGACTCCTGAAGCCTTTGGGCATCTTGCAGGTCCAGCACTGGCAAAGAGTTGGGGCTCACAGAGGTCTGACGCCCACCCCCAAGGCACGTAATCCCTGAAATGGGCACCCCCAGCACCAGGTGCAGAATGCATGCTGCAGGCAGGGGGCCTCTTTCCAGGGACCGCAACATTCCCACTGCGCTCTTCTGGGAGCCCTGGGTCTCCTCACTGCATTTAGAGTCTGTCCCTTCCCTCTTCTCCAGTGCAATAGGAAGTCATTCCCATAATTGCTCCTGCACAACCACTGCAAAAATCCTTCCCTGCTAAGGTGCAGGGGAGGGAAGGCTGGGACACAGAGCCCCACACGGCCTTTTAGCCACCATTGGAGTAGGGCTAGGCAGATCCCTCCCTTACAAGATTTGGCTCTCTTGGGCTCCCATTTGGGTTCAGGGCTCTGGAACCAGTGGTCCCTTCAGCCCTGCTACCAGTCCTTCCTCAGCCCCAAGTGCTGCAGCCCCAGCAGTGGAGTCCGTGACAGCACTGTCATCCCTGGGGTAGAGCATTTGCCACTGCTGGAACAGCTGATGACCCCTCTCAGACTGTGCTGCAGCAAGGGGCATAAGGGCAGTAGGGTCTGTGGGGTCTGTGGATGCTCTTCACCACCTCAGCAACTTCCTCCAAAAGCAGCAGAATGAGAGAAGCTGTGCTGGCCTGGACCCTGCCAGACACCGACATCCCAGCAGCAACAGGTAAGACACCTTCGTGCCTCGGCTGCTCTTTTCAGCTGGAGGAAGGAGCAGAAACCCCTCAGGCATGGCTGTAGGAAGCAGCCATGCTGCATCACCCTGGAGAAATAGGTGTACGGGAGCCTCTCTGTCAGACAGTGAGATTTTTCCCTGACACCTTCAGGCTGCCATCACACACTCTCCCATCATTCCCACTGACTGCTCTGTGTTTCTTTTCCTGCCCAGGCAGAAAGCCTTCAAAGGACAGCACCAGAGCATCCCCAGCTCCAGGCAGACTGGGAAGCCAAAACCTTCTGGCTTTGGTGGTCCAACTGTACCAGCAACAGCACCTCAGTAATGAGCTGCTCCCTTTCTGGGATGCATGGATGTGGGTCAGTAGGAGGCTTGGTGAACACAGGGATTAATGATAGTTTGGAATGACACATCCTCAGGGAGATGAGCAACAGAGGGTTCCAAGGGTGCCTGTGCAGGGAAGAGCCAAACGCTCACCCCAGGGCATAGCAGGCTGCTCTGGCCTGTTGGTGCCAAGAAGGCAGCCTGCTGTGCCCTGCTCCTGCCAAAGCCTGTCACCTGCTCCTGCTGCAGCCTGTCAGAGCTGGCCCAGGATAGACCCCCAAAACCTGTCTGAAGCCAGGGTGCCCCTTGGGCTGCCCAGAGCATTGCTTGGTCCTAGAAACTCTTTATTTCTTCTGCAGTAGACATTCTTTCAAGAGCAATTCTTCCTGAATTTATGCATGAGTGTTGGCAGCTGGCACTGTATCTGCCACAGCATACAACTAAGAGTTAAATTTTTATATTACGTGCATGTAAGTGTTAGGGAGTGAGAGAATCTGAGGACTCTTGATTTCAACACAAATCAACACAAAATCAACACAAATGTTCACTGTGTTTCCAAACACACATACAGAAAAAGTGAGAATGATTGTAAGATACACAAATCTACGTACACTTAAAAAATTCCTAACATTTCCTTTTGCTGTACTCCCTTCAGACCCCTTCTGCTGTTCCTGTTCCAGGGCTGCTGGGGATCTCTGTGGCTATTCGACTTATGCTGGGGACAGCCCCTGCCCACTCTCTGCATACCCACAAATGTGGCAGGCAGTTCACACTCCCGCAGTTTCACCAGACACTTGGTTGGTAGCAGCAGCTCTATGGGCAGCAGCATCAGCCTACGGGGGCAGGAGGGAGGCATGACTGAGCTGTGTCGTTCTGGGTCTCACTGTCCCCGTGCAGCAGCAAATGAAACACTACTCTTGCCAGATATAAGGAGCTCCAGGACAGCAGGTTCTCCGTGCCACCACAACTTGTGGTGTTCCGGTTTGTGCTGGGAGCACCAGGGCTCCCCCGAACTCTCCTGCTTGTCCTGACCCTGCTCACCAACGACATGCTCTCTTGCCCCGGTCTGGTAGGGCATGATTCGGCCCTGCCCATGCCAGGGGCGTGCCATGGCCGCCAGGCACCATGTCAAGCCCAGGAGCTCCATATCTGGTGCAGAGCCACTGCCATTGCCACCAATATAAAAAATGATATCTCTGCTGACAACAGTGTTGGGTAATGCTGAGATCCATGTTGTGGAACTGGGAGGTGATGCATGGCCATGTGCTGGGATTGGGAGAACATGCTCACTTGAATGCCCTCCAACCTGGCCATCCTTGGAGCCCCTCTTCCGCCTTTCTTCCAGGGCTTCCCCCAACCCCTCTTCTGTATGTTCTTTGGTGGAATCAGTCTGCACCGCTTGAGTCAAGAGCTCATTGGGGAAGCAGAGCACTGGGCAGGTGTGGGCACCAGCCTCTGCCAGGAGAAGGGCTGGGCCCAGGGAGAGCTGCTTCATGGCTGTGGAAAGGCAGGCACTGCAGAAGATCCACAAAGATCCAGAGTCCTCAAAGAGTGCTGTCAGCTTGTCTGGGGGCCTTGTCCTGCACAGAGCACTCCAGCCCTGCCCTGAGGAGGAAGGCATCAGCATCTTCTCACTGAGGTCCCCTTGGTATTTGTCAGAGTCCAGTACTCTCTGACCAGATTCTTTTAGATATTCCACACATACAGAGAGTGCAATGTTTAATATAAAAATTTACTTTATATACATTTGATATTACACAGGATTTTTGATTTTGGAGAGTGATAGAGGAATATACTGGAATCATACTACAAGTGTAATTGTTATTTCCGGTCTCTATAATATGCTCACCACCATGATGCTGGGTGTCCCCAGTCACCGGGAAAGAATACGTGGCTTGAAACCAGCTCCAGCCCATTGCTCTCCTCAAAAATTCCTTTGTTGTTTGGATTTTGTGCTCTGTATTGGGCTGAGCTACATATACTCTTCCCCCATGCTAGTCTGGCAAACCTCAGGGAGACAGTCACATTCTTTGTTCAACTCAGAAAGGAACAAATGTATGGCTTCTTATCAAAAACAAGTGTCACTCTCCAGCTCCCTTTGTGTTAAGGTAATGCCAGTTCTCTGTGCAACAGTTGTGATTACTAAGCTGCATCTTCCTGAGTTTCAAGGGTAGCTTGCCTGTGTTCATCTCCTCTGAGCCTTCTTTCATGACAGGGGTTATTGGTAAGTTACAGTATTCCCCCCTACCCTGCTGTGAGTTTGTGGGCACTACTGGGGGTGGGGAGTGTGTTTGTGTAACAGCCTACCAGGCTATGTAACTGACCATGGGGGCACATGCATGAGCTCCTGTTGCTGTGTATACCTGTGTTTGCATGTGCATGCATGAGTGTATTTATGTAACTCCATCTGCATGTGTGCTCATGCACATGTTTGCTCATGTCCATACATCTGCGTATGTATTTGTGCACATTTGTGCATCCTTGGTAGGGGCTAGTGTGTGTGCACCGGATTGCCACAGATTCCACGGATGTGACCAGCCAGTTCCAAGGCCCATAGTTACACCCTTCTGTGGCAGCGCCAGACTGAGGGAGAGGGACCATGCTGGAGAGCTCAAGTCTTCCTGAGAAGGATGCAGAGCACAGACCAAATCTTTCTGTGCTGCCTGCAGGCACCCCTTAGGGGCTGGCTTGTGTTCTTGAGGTGTCCGCAGCTCCTGGGGGAGTAAGAGTGGCACTAGTCTGGGACTTAGTTGCATCCTCACGGATGAGGGAGCCCTCAGCCACAGCGGGCCCTTAGCCAGAGCCAGCAGCCACTGGGAGAGGCAACTCCAGCAGCAGCTGGCAGTTAGCACTGGAAAGAATTCTCTTTAAAAAATGCCCTGACCAAATGTTTTGGCATTTTCTTGGTGAAACCTTTCATTTGGAGGTGGTGCAGCCACATGCTCTGAGCTTTACAGTGTGAACCTCTGCCAAGTCTGTTGGGATATCATCAAAGTTTCCATCTGCTCCAATCCTCCCAGCACCAGCCGCAGAGAGCATGATGCGGGCAGGAGGCCTCTTTCAGGTGAGTGGAACATTCCCACTGACTTCTTCTGGGAACCCAGCAGGGAACTTGCTCCCTGGGTAATGGGAATACTTGTGACCAAGGTGTCCATGTCAGGGAGCAGACCCTGCCCACTCTCCTACACCCCCATGGTCGCTGCAAGCAGACTTGCTCCCACAGGGCTCTCATGAGTATTTGTGTTCCGGGCCTGTGGCTGAGGGTAGGCTCCTGCTCGCTGCTGCTCATGGTTGCTGCTCCCAAGGCTGCTGTTCCCAGGGCTGCTGTTTCTGCAATTTCAGGGAAACATTCTCATGCCAGCAGCAGCTCCACAAGCAGCAACAGCCAGAGGCATTTTGGTGGTGGTGGTGGGGCGGGGGGGAGTTAGCGTCTTTTTCGGGCACGCTGTCCCTGTGCAGCAGTGCATGAGCTGTTACTGCAGGTGAGATGCAGGAGCTCTGGGAGCGCCGGCTGCCACTGCCACCGTGGCTTGTGGTGCTCTGCTTTGTGCAGGGAGCACCAGGGCTCGTTCCTGCCATGATGCCCAGTCCCTGCCACTCCCCTCCTGCCTGGCCCCTGTTGCGGGCCCAGGAGCACCATGCATGGTGCAGAGCTGCCGCCTTCATGTGCTGCCGTGCTGCCGAGTGCCCCACTCTTGCCCCTCTCACCTCCCAACCGTGGCCCAGGTTTGGGCGAGTTTGAGAAGAAAGGCTGAGAGCGAGGCCAGCACTGGGGTAGGGCGCAGCCCCAGGGCGGAGCCAGCACCGGTGGCAGCAGCAGAGAGGAGGTGCTGGTGCTGCAGCAGAGAGTCAGTGCAGGCAGGCGGCAGCGATGCATGGGTGGCTGAGCAGTGCCATGTGGTGCAGTGTGATGCGGCAGTGCCAAGGCGCAGGACTGGCGACGCTGGCCATGGTGCTCCTGGGTACGTAGGGCTGGCAGCGGCAAGGGGGGGGCGTTAGGGATGTGGGGCAGAGGCCAGGGGAAGGCATGTGGGTTCCGAGGTCCTTATGGCCATGGTCACCACTAGCCCTCAGGTCTTTACGCAGACCTCCTTTTGCTGGACATCCAGCCAGCCGCCCAAGCCTCTCTCCCTCCTTCATCTGTGCTGTCTCAACCAACCGATTCAGCCATGTCTCCCTCACTACAGCCCTTCCTGGCTGCGATCCTCCCTTCATCTTTCCATTCTCCCCTTCTTCCTGGGCAGGAAAGCCGTTGTCGATGTGAATTTCTCCTCTCTTGGCAGTGGCTGTGGGCAGAGCCCAGGTGCAGCAGGAGCCGTTGGCAGAGGCCACCGAGGGCACCAGCACCAACATCACCTGCTCACATCCTAGCATTGCTGCAGGCTCAACTCAGTGGTACCGGCAGCACCAGCACCAACCACCGCAGCTGATAGCAATGGGTGTCAGAGGCGAAAAAGTGGTGCTGGACCCACCAGGAACCCTGCTCATTGCAGCAGACCGTCTCTCCAACACCCTGCGCCTTGCCCAGCCCCGCTGGTGGGACACTGCACTGTATTACTGCGCTGTGAGAGACACAGTGAGACGAGCCGGTGCTGCCGCTGTGCGCAAATGCTGCAGGGAAGTGTTGGGGGTTGTGTGTGCCCAGGTGCCTCTCTGCTCTCCGCACAGCGGTGGCACCTGTGGCTGCCTGGCCAAGAGTGGGGCAGCGTGTTTTATCGGACGCTCTGGATGCTGGAGGTGGGAGCAGAGGAACCGGGTGGGCCTAACCTGAGCCATGGGCGGTCAGAGGAAAATCCTGCTTGGCAGGGAGTGGTGGAGTCATTGGTGCAGCGGTCATGGTGCCGGAGCCGGTGGGGGTGCCACCAGGAGGCCATGTCCCACTCGTCCCCGGGGCACGGAGTCCTCCCCACAATGTAGCCCTCCTGGCCTGGCCCCACCTGTCTTGTCCAGCCTGGGAGTGGTGGTGCCGCAGACCCATGCACTGTGCTGCTGGCTCCCGTGGGGAAAAGGGCGCCGGGGAGCCAGCCAGGCCAAGCCACCGCCCAGGCAGAGCTGACAAGGGAGCGGCCTGAGTTCTGGGAGCCCTTGTCAGCCCCTGGTGCCCCAGCAGAAGCCTCCCGTTCTACCCACCTTCACAGCTCTGGCATCAGATTCTGGGACCCAGGGACACAGGGCTTCTCAGTCACCACTGGTCTCACCAATGTTGGGGAAGTGCCATCCATCCACCGTCCCGCGGAATGGTTCTCCACCACTTGCTGACCCTCCTGCTGCCCCCTGCCCCCAGCCCAGTTATGCCTTGGTCTTTCCAGGCCACAGGTGGAGCTGGGAGGGAAGTGGTGAGCCATGCTGGGATGTGGCCACAGGGCCTGACTTGGCCCTCCCACTGTCTCAGTTCGGCTTGGCTCTGGGGGTGTGACTAGTCCCTGCATTGCGCTCCCTCTCTCAGGGTCCCTTCCTCTCCTCCTGGCCTCTCTGGCCCTCTCTCTGTCCCCCAAGGCTCCCTTTTCCTCACCCGCATTTCACTGCCTACCTCCTCATCACTGGTGCTGCCTCCAGCTGGTCTGGACCAGGCCTATGTGGAGTGAGCAGGGGGCCTGTGCACAGCATGTGCACTCTGGGAGGAGAGTCCTGAGCACGAGAAGCTGCCAGGGAACTTAGAGTATGTGTAGCAGCTCAGATTTCATGGAGCCCAGAGGCAGAGAGAAGAGGTTCGGCCCTACGCCCTGTGTTAGATAGCCTTTGTAACTGCGTGACTTTGAAGTACTGTCAGGTTGACAGGCTTTGGGCGAGCGGAGTGCAGCACAGTATCCCTCCTGCCATGGCCTCAGCTGAATAGGGAGACCCTGAAACTAGTGTGAACGGAGGGCTGTGAATGAGAGTGGCTTTGCTGAAAACCTGCCTGTGGGTAGCCCTTGTACTTGCCCAGACAGTCAAGTCCCAAGACACAGGGTGGCATAAGCAGCTGGAGGCTGTGTATGCAGATGAGTGAAGAGAGACTCTCTCTAAAACTTAGGGCTCTGATGGGATCTCTTTCCTCTTCCCTGAAAGTGTGTGTGGGGGGGGTGGTTTCTTTCTATCTCTGTGTGAGAAGCTCCCTCAGTAGGTGCTATTCAGAGAAGCCCACTGGGGATACTGAGCTAGGCACCTGGTTCCAGGCACCTCTGTCTGTACCTGGTGCTACTTATATCCAGGGCCAAGGTGGATATGGGTAAGTGCAAGCATCCCTTCACCATTTCCTGCAGAGCTGGGTATGGGCTCTTGTGTCTGGCTGGGCGCTAGATGACAGGAGGTGTCAGAAACACTTCTCTTCTGCTGGAGGATGGTTTGTCTGGTTCTTATTTCTAGGAGGGACAAAGAGATGGAGGTCCCCAGCAACATCCTCCATGTCTTTTTGACTGACCACAGCATGCCTAAACTGTCCGTTAGGCTCATCCGTTAAGCAAGGACATTCAGTCACTGTCCATACAAACACAAGTCCATACTGCGAACTTCTCTCGCTTGCCTATATTTACCTTTCCGGATCCAACCTGGCACTCCCACTGCAGCTCTGTACTTCCCCTCACTTGCCTCCCCAAACTCACTCCTTCCAGAAGGGTAGGGTCCCAGCTACCTCTGGGGATCTCAGGGAGAGGTATGGTTCTCAGGCAAGAGAGGAAGAAAAGGGTAGAGTGGTAGAAATAATGTTGACATCCGTTCTCAGAAGAAATAGCACCATCTGCAGAGAACTGGGCACCCCTGGGGAAGGTGAGGAACTGCCAGTGGGGAAAACCCCTGAAATCCCCAAAGGACCAAGCAGTAGTGTGCAGGAGAGCATGTGTTTCTAGCTGGTGAAATGAGGCCTGCACTGGGACATCAGGCCAGGAACAGCCACTTCTTACCATGGGGAACCCAGAGCCCCCACGTCTTCCCCCATAGTGAAGACATTCAGTGGGCTGTTGCCTGGGGAGCAACATGTGTCACTGCCAGAAGAGGCCGAGCTGCAGATGGTGTGTTTCAGGCATGATAAGAACAAATACTTTCTCTTCCCCCTTTCGTTCTTTGTTCCCCTTGCAGAGTCATTTCCGGCAGCTCAGCTCTCTTGGGGGTGGGAGGTGGTTTTTCGACTCTCTCACACACAAACAGCAGGGTCAGCCTCAGCATGTACCTCCAATACCTCTTCCTCGCTGCCCTCCTGGGGAAATCGCTGGGTAAGAACAATCTTTTACTCCTGACATAGTCCTTTTCTTTCTCCCCTCATTAAACCCTCACCCCATCACCAGATCTCTGCAAGGATCTTCTCTTGAAATACCAGATCACATGGGTGTTTCGCACCTGTGTTCTGAAGAGGCTGTTACTGCTGGAAAGGAAAACATGAGACAGCAAAGAAAGATCTCATCCCTGGACCACCTAAGACACTCTTCTGCAGCTTTCCTTTCGCTCCATCCATCCATCCATCCATCCATCCATCCATCTCTCTGCCTTTCTCTTCTGATGCATCTGGGTCCAGTGTTCCACAGATACGTCACTGCAGAAGCTCTCTGCTGTCTGCAGTGCCAAATGATTGCCTTACAGCCCAGATAGACAGGACTTTTCAAAGCTGGTGCAAGTGCTGGAAAGCTCTCATCCCACAGACATTACTAGGGTGTCCAGCTCTCTCTCCTGGTTTGCAGTTGTAGTGCAGCATGCCCTGGCGACCCATTTTTTCCTGCATGTCAGCACAGCCAGGGCTTCCTTTTTCCTCATTTGCAAAGACCGGAGAGGCATGCAAGATGACAGGTAATCGCAAGAGAGATGCAGCTTTTTGCAGCACCTCCCCCCAGAATTGTTCTGGTGCCAGCACAGGAGGGCCAGGCAAGACAGCCTGTTCCCTGGGCAGTGGGAGAGTGGGGAGGTGGGAGCAGGGCCATGGCAAAGCTCTAGTCCAGGAGCCTCTCAGCAGGAAGTGATGGAATTACCATGTTGCAGGATCTGCACTGAGGCAAGAAGGCCAATCTCCTGCCCCAAACCACTCACTAACTACCTTGCTGCAGGGCCACGGAGAGGGCGCCTTCTTCCCTGGGCCTTTTGTCATACTTTCACTGACTCCCACTTTCTTCCAGATGCCATGGGCCAGACCACCGTGACTCAGAAAGATGGTCTAGTCACAGTGGAGGAGAGAGGCACTTTCCAGACCACCTGCACCTACCAGACCTCCAGCTTTTATGGCTTTTTCTGGTACCAGCAGAGGAGAGGCCAAGCCCCACAGCTGGTCTCGCATCAGGTGGGAGCTGGTCGCAAGGACAGCAGCCGATTCACCACACCGCTGAACACCACAGGGAAATACAGCCTCCTGAAGCTGGAGGAAGTCAAGGTCTCTGACACTGCCTTGTACCTCTGTGGTGTGGAAGACACTCTGGTGCAGGAAGCTTCCTTGGCTGTGCAAAAACCTGAGGCAGGGAGGAGGGTGAGGGTGCCTCTAGACAAGGTGGAGCTCCAGGGACATGACCCTCAGCTCTCCCCTAGCAATACTATTTTCAGACTGGTGTCTGTGGCCTGACAGGGAGGAGAAGCTGGTGAAGGCGCCTCTGCCATGGAAGAGTTTTCCCTGTACACCCAGGATAGGACCACACTTGGCATGGGCTGTGCAGAGAGTCTATGTGCTCCTTTGATCTGATCTCTCAGCACAGCACCAGGGCTCAAAGGAATCACCCTGTGTCTCATCCAAGTCTTGCAGTCCCATTCCAAAACCCCTGTTCATTCTCTGTCCAGCACATTTGCCCAGATCACTGGCAGACTGGGTGCTTCAGAAGGACCTAAGAGGTAGTGGCACAGTGCTTGAGCAGGAACTGGAGCCATGACTTGTGAGGAGTGGTAATCTCTTGGTGTGTGGTGGAGCAATGGACAGGAGCCAAGGTTTCCTAGTGCATTTGCCAATGCCAGCGACAATGTACCTGCATGTTGCCTACAGTGTTGGGAGGCAGGGGGAGTGGTGGGAGGGATTCTTGTTCTGGCTGACAACAACTCTTGCAGATAGTTTCTTTCACCCTTACAGTTCTGGAGGCCAGAGGCAGGAAGGAGGGATGTTTCGAGCCCTGGGGCCTGAGCAATTTCACAGAGGCCATTTTGATTGCAGCCCCTGCAGAGCGGAGGGCAAAGGAGCTGGAAGTGGAGCTGGGAATGGAAGGAGAGAGATCCCAAACTGGTGAACTGTCCAGGTAGTTCACCAGCTTGAAAATATATACAGTGCACTTTATGCATTGAAATTGTATTCAGAACAAAATGCACAAAAGCAAAGCCCCCATGATTCAATTGATCAGGAGAAACAAGATTGCCCTAAGAGAGGAAAGGAAGCACACTCATCACTTATCAGTCCTCCAAGAAGTTGTTAGTTGGAAACTGGCAGGGGGGGAGGTGGGGGGGGAGCACAAAACTTCTCTTTGTGTGCATAAAATGTGACTTTGTGAAGGAAGTGCTGACCTGGCCTGGAGAAACCTGGACCTGTCTTCCACATCTGCAAGAGGCTCTGGCTGAGCAGGACAGCTTGCGCCCAGCATCTCTGGCTGTGTCTGGAAACAGCCTCCTTTGGGCAATCCTTCCAGGTCTGTGAGGAACACATACTGGGAAGAGATGGGTGTTTCTAGCCTGGTGGGAACAGGAGCACGTGTGTGCACACCTCAAGGTTTTGCTACACTGCTTAGGGATCTCCTCCGTGCTTGGGGACCGGCCTCAACCAGGCAGGGACTGCAGAGCTGGGGAGATATTGCTGCTGGCTCAGGAGATCCATAGGGAAGAGTGTGTCAGGGTGAGGAGCAGAAAAGGGCAGTGTTGCTCTAGTCCTGTGCATGGCAGACCTTGGAGAATGCAGTGCTTGTGAAATCCCGTCTGAGCTGTCTGGGACTCAGGAGAGTGTGTTCTGAGACTCTTGTGGTGTTCTGGTGCTTAGAGTATCCACTTTGTTTTCTCTGCCCTAACTCTAGAGGGGCCACAGTGAGGGTACAGACCTTTAGAAACTGTGGTTTCAGTTTTACACCTACAGAAGGCATGTTGATCCTGCCTGAAGCACCCTAGCTGGGCTCCTAAATGCCTTTAGAATGAAAACTAACCTGAAGAATTTTCCTGCCCAAGAGCATGAGGAGCTACCCATATATATTCACCTTTCGGGATCTGCTGCACAACTCAGGGAATGATCCCCACGTCAGGAGTTGAAGGGATTGATTGCACGGACTCCTGACAGGTTCTGATCTCAAGACGTTTATCCATATCAGAAGGCAAAATATATATATCGATACAGTAAGCACGAGTCATGCACGGAACATACACAGCTCAGTGATTGGGTATACAGCGATAAGCACGCACTCCAGCTACTAAAGCGATTGGTTATGTCCCTTGATACAATTTTCTCACAAACAGAAACCGTGGTTATCTGCTTGGCTCATATTCTGCATTCTTGTTCTGTGTTTCTCACAGCACACCTGCTTCTAGTCTCAGCTGAAGGACGGGTCGCCTAGCTCAGTGTCTAACAAACCCCACAATTCCCCCTCTTTTATTTTCAAGCGGCCACACGTCCTTCAGCATGCCCTCTATCATGCGTTGCAAGCATTGCAATAAGCAGTGAATAATCAGTGTTAGAGTGCAAATAACAAGCAATATTAAAATACTGAGTTTAACAAGTTCTTTCACCTATCCTGCGATTTCTAGGCCAGAGAGCCAACAATCAATACCAAACGAGCTGTGTTGTAGCTCACTCGTTAATTGTTGTACATGCTGTACCTGCGTAAAGATGGAATGGGAGTGATCGGACAGGTTCATACATCACATGCCCTCAAACTCATCACACCCATGTCATTGGACTGGCAATAAAAAGTGGGTTTTATCAGTATCACAAAAGTCTAGGTTATCAGCACAGTTGGCTGCATAAGCCTGAGTGCTGCGCTTTTCCCGGCAATGGGCTCGGGTACGGTTTAAGATCATAGTATCAGGAGTGAGACCGGTTTTTGGTTGTGTAATTGCACCAAAATGTGGCATTGCGATAGGGCACAAGCATAGCATTTACAGCTTGTTTGGTGGTCTGGTTCTGGCCTGTGTAATTAAAATCGAGACAGGCATCCGCTCGCACAATTCCCAGAATGTTCATCTCCTGCTGCTCCCAGGGGGCGGGCGGGAGATGGGCCACCCAACCGTCCCAGTTGTCAACTGCCGTCTGAGAGGTTTTGAGGAGGTCACTCGCTGGGGATGAGAGATGGATCACCGTGCCTCAACTTCCGAGGGGTACACTCACAAGACACGTTGTGAACGGGTTGGTCGGTGTTGCCAGTCATAGGCATGAAGATTGTTGTCCTGTCGTGTTGGTGAGGGTGACCCAAACATTTGGGCGTGGGGAGACGGAGAGCCATGCTGAACTGCAGGCGATGACGGCAGCGAGGAGGACGAGGCCAGGAAGGGTCGAACTCCCTGTGCCTGTGGAAACACAAGCATACCCTCGGTCCCATGTGATTAGTTGGTGAGGTCGAGGCACTTTGCAAGGTGTTAGACAATCCGCCAACACCCACCAGGCCCCCAGACGGTGTAACTGTGGGCCATGTAGCTGGCCAATCCAACGAGGAAATGACAGTCACATCTGCTCCTGTATCTATAAGCATGGTACATTTGATGTGTTAAGGGTGATGCTGTGTATTATGCACCATGATAGAAAGTGTTGGTCGCTGCTGTGTGGTATCAGTGGCCCAAAAACGGCTGGGGCTCCTGTGGAGCCAAACCCAGCAGATCCTCTTTTCCTGTTAGTTGTTCTGGGTACTATAGCTTTAAACAATATTAATTGGGCAATCCGATTGTCCTTGGGCACAAACAGTGGAGGTGATGGAGTCCATGCCATTGCGTGAATCTGCCCTTCATAATCAGCATCAATCACACCAGGTGGTATAAACAGCCCTGCCAGGGTCGTACTCGAGCGTCGGAACCGACTCTGTTACACGCCTCTATCATTTTGACTAGGGAGGCATTTGGAGACATAGCTTGCAGGACCTTTTTGCAATCCGTGTTAGCTAGCTTTAATAGCAGCACCTCTTTTGCTTCTCAGTTATCAACTTGTTTATCTAATGCATCTCGGAGACGGTCAATAAAGAGCATATTCGGCTCCGCAACTCCTTGAAGTATTTTCGTAAAAGAATGAGCCGGCTTCCCGGTCTCTGGGATTTTTAACATAGCTTGTAAGGCTAGAGACGCAGACTGCCTTAAAACCTGTGGATCTAAACGGGCTTGAAGCTGCGGGTCCTCTAGAGGCGCTTGTCCCAAGAGCTGTGGCAACCCTGCAGTTTTACGTGGATCGACGACGGGTCTATCTAAGTTTTCTAGAGAAGCAGCATAACATAAATCTTGCCATTTTTGTTCCCATAAAAGCTTCTGTGTCGGGTTTAGAATCATTGCTGCCGGTTGACAGAGATCATACAGTGTTAAGAGCTGTCCCATCAGAACATTTTCTAGCAATGATTGAGAAAAAGGGGTGGATAAGCCCCATGTGGTCACTGTTTTCCATAATTCTTTAATCAAATCCCACTGAAAGGGAACCCACTCATTAGGGCCTTGTTGCTGGACCTGGATTGGGAATGCCAGGCACGGGTCATCCCCGGCAGCCGCTGCATCATGGCGCAATTGCGCCCAACGGGTCTGGGGGGTCAAACCACCCTAAATCCATCCTTGTTGGCTCTGGCAGCAGCGCAGGGGTCTCTGATTGACAAGGTGCCTCAGCCCCCCCCCTTTCTCCTGCGTGAAAGATGGCAGTGGAGGGGGACCACAACGCACCCGCGGCGGCGATTCCATATCTAAATCTATGAGGTTAGCATATAACAGCGGGGCTGGGTGGTCTCCCGAGAGTTTAAGAGCTTTCACAGTTTCATCTGTCTTTTTACTTTTCTCAGCTTGCCACTTTCGCAAAGTTTCTGTTATCAAACGCCAAGTCGTCATTATGTCCTGGGCGGTCAAATCTCCCCAAGAGGCGGCTTCCCAAATCATCTGACCTGTGTTTTCCCATGTTTCAAGATCAAACACCTCCAATATCGTGGACGGGGCCCCTTTTGCTTTTAACCGTTAGGTAAAAGTTTCACTACTTTCTCATCATAACTAACACCTTTCTTAGCTAATATCCGCAGTAACAACTTAACGATAGCTTCCACTTCTGTCGACAGATTAGATCCCATAGTTATGCTCCAGCTGCTCACCTGTAAACGGTGATTGCCTGGGCTTCTTGCTGCAGTCCTGCTGCGAGCAGTTCGTTCAGCTGGAGTCCCTTCTGGACACTGCTGTCAGCGCTTGTTCTACCCTATCACGACCCTATCACGAACCTATCACGTCGGGATCACCGTTTGAAGGGATCGATTGCATGGACTCCTGATAGGTTCTGATCTCAAGACGTTTATCCATATCAGAAGGCAAAATATATATATCGATATAGTAAGCACGAGTCATGCACGCGACATACACAGCGCGGTGATTGGGTATACAGCGATAAGCATGCACTCCAGCGATTGGTTATGTCCCTTGATACAATTTTCTCACAAGCAGACACCATGGTTATCTGCTTGGCTCATATTCTGCATTCTTGTTCTGTGTTTCTCACAGCACACCTGCTTCTAGTCTCAGCTGAAGGATGGGTGGCCTAGCTCAGTGTCTAACAAACCCCACAAGGAGTAAATACAGGTTCACAGTAACCGATCACTCATAGATAACAGACTGTATTCAAATCTGAAGTTCTAGAAATACAAAGAGTATCCTACAAAGAGTATGCTGCATCCCTTAGTGAGCTAAACTGACTCCTTGGCCACCATCAGAGTCTGAGGGGTCCTTTGCTGAAGCAAATCTTTCCTGTGAAAGTGAACAAAGACGCCATCTGGGAAAAGATTGTCCTTGTGTGCATCCATAACAAAGAATTTGGCAATTTGATCTGGAGAGGTCATTCCTTTCCTCCCGCCAGGGTACTGTTTCTCTCAAAGAAAATGTTTCCAAGCACAGCTACCATCTATGCACATTCGAGGTAGAGTTTAGTAATTATTTCTTCTTGTTGTTTTTTTTTTAAAAAAAACTTTTTGACCATTTAAGAGATGCCACACCTCTAAGTCAAAGGAGTATGCCATTTCTGTACTGTCCACTGCTTCCAAGGCACTCTTTCCACACCTCCAGGTTGGGATACCGGGGGTGTGTGTAGAGAGGCCCCAGCAGAGGCATCAGGCCTGCATCCCCTGCCAGAGGAACATCACATCTCTGCCAAACACTCTTTCCGCATGCCCGAAGCAGCCAGTGGATATGTCCCAGGACGCACTAAGTGATCAGGAGCATTTACTTTCCAAGAATGACCTTGTCATCTAACAGCCATAGCCTCACCTGGGAAAAATATTTCCCATTTGCTCTGTCCATTTATCCATGCTGGCTAATTTGTATGCAGCACATCTGGTTTAGTTGTTGATGCTCCCTCAGGTGGTGACACAAGCATAAATACCAGTGGTGATTGTCTTTAGCGGAGTGAAGTGTCCTGATGGAAGAAGTGTGTCTGCCTTTTGGCAGCAAAGATCTTTTGCTGTTCAATGTCTATTTTGTCTGCCCGTGTGGAGGACTGTTGACAGAGGCTGCCTTTTCTGTCCTCTGTGGTGGACTCTGAAAGAGGGTTAAGAAGAACTTGGTGCTCTGTGGAAAGTGTCTGCATGGGAGAGCGAGTTGCTGGGAGGGCCAGGATGCCAGGCTGCATGCTGCAGGGCACAGGCCGTAGCCTGGGAGCAGCAGGGCCCTCTGCAGACACTGGTCTGGAGACCATGTTCCCTGTGCTTGGGAGGGCAGAGGAATGTGGGGAAGGGACAGAGACCTGCTCTCTGCAGTGATGCATGGTGATGCCCTCCCAAACTAGTGCTGGGTGTCCAGCTGCATCTGCTGGGCAGACAGGAAGTTTGCATGGAGTCTGCAATGCAGCCCCGCTGTCGGGGCAAGCTTGGTGCCACTGTGGTGACCTTTGCATGTCTTCCATTACTAGGCTGTGATGTGGGCAGGGGAAGGAGGGCTTTCTAGGGGACGAGGACAATGCCTTTTCCCCTGGCACCAGCATAAGCCATCCATAATAGGCAATGCTGCTGGATGCCTCTTGAAGTCTAACTTGCCCTCTCTGACTGGACACATAAAATGGCAGTACAGACTCAGGCTCAGGGCATGCAGGGGCCACCCAGGCAGCCCGAGCTGTCGGCAGCATCATCTCGTTCTGTGCTACAGCACAGCAAATCCCCAGCACCTAGATGATGCTCCAGGAAATCAGGCCTCTGCTAATGACTCAGGCTCTGTCACTGCTTTTTTGTTTCCTATATTGTTGCCTGTCCATTTCCCACTTTATGCCATGCCCATTCCCCCATGTAGGCTTGTTCTGAATGCTTGGATGAAAGGCCAAGGACTTCCAGGGCAGGAAGACATCAGTGTGGGCAGAAGACTCAGCTCAAGTGCCAGAGGGGTCCAGCGCAGGCAAGTGATGTAGACCTGGGTGACTCCTGTGTGCCTGCTTCTGGCCCTGTTTGATGGAAGGCACCCAGCTGCTGCAGTCCTCAGCTGGGTGCCCAAAGGCTCCCATACAGGAGGATATGCACCTCCTTCTTTCTAACTCCCTCCCTCCTAGCTCACTCCTATACTCAGTTATTGTCACCTCCCCTGGTGAGTGGGCTGCGCTGCTAGGTTTTGAACCTATGCTGCATAAAACCATTAAGAAAATCTTTTTGGCCTGTTTTGCCATGGAACCTCTCTGTGGTGCCTCTGAGGGTCCCCAAACCACTAGCAGCACCAGCATGTTTGGGGCCAAGTTCTTCCCAAGGGTGCTCAAGCACTAGCCATCCTGGCTGCTTGGCAGCATTTCCTCAGCTGAGTCCACAGGTGCTGCTCCTGGTTAGGCACATATTCTTTTCTTGTGTGTGCTTGTGGGCATGCTGGATTTGCATGAGTCCATGTGGGTGCACAAATTTGTGCATGATTCCATGCAGGGATACGTGAGCAGGTGCAGGTCAGTCTCTACTTGTGCGTACATGCTCCCTCGCTATGAGGGAACATGCTGCTCCTGGCAGGGGCACTCTCCACTGCTCTATCCACAAATACCACAGAGCAGCAGGTTCCCAGGGCCACAAGGAGCTCGACCCCAACTGAATGGTTATGGCACAGTCCTGTCTGAGAGCTGCCCAGGGCACAGGCACAGGAATGCAGCCCCTGTCTCCTGAGCCCTCCTTTTCATCCCCCCTCCAAAGCTCACCCTCTGCTACTGCCTGTTTCAGGCTTCACCAAGGACAGTTTTGCACCAGCTGGGAACTACAGTTTCATTGCAGGTAACAATACTCGGAGTACCTTGGCATGGCTGGTGGGCACTCCAGGCCAGGACGCAACCCCTCTCCCCAATTCTAGAGAGTCCAGAAGGATAACCTTAGCTTTACATAAAGGGAGAAAGGCTGAGAAATCCTGCCCAACTCCTGCTTGCCATGCCTGAGTGAATCTGCTGCCAATGCAGTGTCAGTGGATGGAATGCAGGCTCCTTGTGTCCGGATGCCAATTCCAGCGGCACCGCTGCAGTTCATTGACCTGCCTCTAAGTCAGATAGACCTGGTGCTGAACAGGCATGAGAGCAGAAAGACATGGGTCTTCATGTCACTGAGCTGTGAAAGGAAGGACAGAGCCCCTGCAAAGCACAGGGATGCACAAAGAGCTTATGACTCCTTTGCTGTTTGGCACCAGGCCTCTCCTGCCCCTCCTTGAAATCTGAGTTTGAGCGCTCAGCAGCTGCGCAGAGAGGGAAGGGAGGTCTGATTCGGGGCCACACATCCCCAAGCCTGCTGCTGTGCCATGAACAAGCACCAAAAGACGATCCTTGCAACAGGGTCTGAGTGGAATGCGTAAGCTCCCTGAGTGCATCTCCCCTCCTGGGGGCTGGTCTGCCTGGGCTCAGGTCCAACTTACACCCGGTACAGCTGAGGGCTGCCCACCTTTCCTCTAAGCACCTTGGGGAGACAGATCACTGCCAGACAGCTCTGCTGGGAGGCCAGAGCCCACCTTTTGGTGGGAGCAGCATGAAGCTGAGGCCCTAGTGCTTGGCCCCAAGCTGAGCTGCAGCTCCAGTTGTTTCACAGCCATACTCTGTGACTGGCCATGGATCTGGCTCGCTGATGTGGAGTCAGATTCTGACATGTGGATGACTTCCCATCCTGCCCTTGGAATGCCTTATTACTATGCACTTGTATGGCAATCCTGGAGTGTGCCATCATCTGATTTGTACCATTAGCCCTGATCCTGGCCCTGTCTTGCTGATTCACCTCCCTGTCTCAACCTCAGGCTTGCCAGAGACAAGAGCCTGAACCACACAAAGCACGGACAGACAGAGAGCATGGTCAAAGAGGCGGCAGAGGGAGACAGTCAGGATGCTGACTGTCTGATTGGTGTTGCAGGCAGGGCTTTGGCTTCTGTCACCACTGCTCAGGGGTGGGATATACGTGACAAAAAGGGGAACAACTGCCTCTTTAAACAGGCTTGCTAACCTAGTGAGCAGACTTTAAAGTAGGTATGGGGTGGGGAAGGTTCACCTTAAGCTGAAGAGAGGTGCGGGCACAAAGGGCAGAGCGAATTTGTGTGGAAGACAGCATGAGAGGGGAGCCTCTGCCATTTCCCCTTCCTTGTAAAAGCAGCACAAATTGGGGCCCCTCTCAAAGGGCCATACCGGAGGTACGTAGCATGGGGAAAAGTTGGGAGACCTTAGTAGAGCATGCACAGGTGCAGAGCTGTGACCTCTCTAGAGATTTGAAGACCTGGTAGGATAAATCTTGTGGTTGCAGTGCTGTAGTGGAGGGAAAGAGGCACTTTGGGGAAAGATAGGGTGGGCACGGGTACAGGAAGGGTTGCGATCTACGGAAAAGAGTGTCCGGAACGCATGGAGTTTTGCCTTGGAGCAGGCAATGCAACAGTTAGGAGAGCTTGTGGATGAGGATTAGAGGGCAGCCCAGCAGAGGTGATGTTGAAGTGGATGTCTGCTACAGACAAGAAGGGAAGATGGAAGAAGCTTTCTTCAGGCAGCAGGGAAAGCCTCATAATCCTGCAGGGTGGGACTCCTCAGTACTGCCTTGGAGAGATGCTCCATTGTGTCTGCTCCTCACAAACAAGAAAGGACTGCTGCATGATGCAAAGGTCGAGGACAGCCTTGGCTGCAGTGACCCTGAGACCGTGGAGATTGAGATTCTCTGTACTTCAGAAGAGTAGATCTGAAACACCTCAGGGACCCACCTGGCTCAGGCCACTTGGCTATCTCAGGCTGGTTCTGGTGCTGTGCATGCTTACTCCTGTTGGGCACTCTCCAGCCAGGCTGGTGCTTTCTATTTACTTCACTGACAAAGGAGGTGTCTCAGCATTTTCCCACCTCTCCTTCCTTTTCTCATGTGCCCTGGGCTGTGCCGGAGGAAGGGGAATCTCCAGTTTCCAAGGGCCAGACTGCTGCCAATAAAGAGACACCTGTAACAAGCATGACTGCAAACAGAGGTCTGGGGAGCCGGATGGGCTGGATGGGTTTTTTTTTTTTTTTTGTTTTGTTTTGTTTTTGATTTCCCCCTCCCTAAATGCCAGCTGGCAGGGACAGTACAGCAGTCAGTGGGGACCTGGGCAGTCACCACAACTTGCTCTCAGTGGGATGCCTGAGTCAGTTCCCTGTTGGCCCCTTCAGATCATTAGCACACTAAGTGAATGAAGGGAATTATGTGCGCGCACACACACACAGTCACACATATCCTGGAGCCTGGCCCTGGAGAGGCCTTGCTTGTCATGGGAGCCTGTATTGCACCTCTGCCCTGGCACCACCAAGGCAAGGGCTGCCTGAGCTTTTTTTGCCCTGACACTCCCACAGGCAGAGGCAGGGCAGTTACCCCCTGCCTCAGAAAGGATGAGTACCCGCCAATAGCCCTCTCTTCACACAGAGCTCTCCCTGTGGGGGCATTTGCAGCCCCACTGCTGCAAATCATACTGCCCACACCTGGGATAGGATTTCCCTGCATGTACACTTGAGGCTTCCATGACAAGCTTGGCCTCTCCGGGGCCAGGCTCCAGGATATATGTGTCCCTGGGGGACACCCCATTATCTCAGTGCCTGCAGAGCTGCTCTCAAATATCCACACACACCCTGTGTGCACATGCTGCCTTTTCCCACCCCCTGGGGCACAGCTGCCCCCCATGCTGTGTGATCAGGTAAAGGACAGGCTCCTCTGGGAAACACTTCCAGACTTCCTTGATTTGCTTTGGGGTCTTTCCTCTCTCTCACCTGAACTGCTTCTTCTATATTGGTGGCTTCACAAGCTGCTGGACCACATCTCCTGATCCTGCACTTTTTACAAAACTGTAGAATTAAAAATGCTGTTACTTCCTGTAATTTACAGCCTTTTTTCCTTTGGTTGCTTGGTTTTTCTTGGTAATTCTGCCTTCAGGGCTGCTCTGTTTTTGTGCTGTCATGATGCTCCCCACAGAGGACAGCAGACACCAGCGATCACTGCTCCGAGCAGCTAAGGTGCATAATGTCTAATGTACTTAACTTTCATAGGTTCCTGCCATTCACCTTTGCTCTGCCAGACCTCCACTGCTACTTTCTGGGCAGCCGGGGTGTCCGTGACCAGGGGCCCAGGCCAGGGGCAGCCCTTGCCTGCATTGCCACACACCGTGGGTCACTGCAGCAGGTCTGCATAGGGCCTCGTGGCTGAGCTGTGGCGCTGTCACACTCCCGCTCGCAGGCACATTTCCTGGTGCCGCTGTGGCCGGACTTTCGTGGGACACTCACCCAGCAGTAGCAGCTTCTCAGGCAGCAGCAGCCTGCAGCACCTGGGGCAGTTGGTATCCTTTTGGAGTGCACTATTCCCGTACAGCAGCACATGAGCTGTTTATTGCGGCCCTGATGCAGAAGCTTGGGGAGCGTCAGCTGCCCCCGCCACCGTGGCCTGTGGTGTTCCGCTTTGTGCCGGGGGCATCAGGGCTCGTCCCCATGACGACACCCGGCGACTGTCACTCCCGTCCCACCTGACCATGTCGCGGGCCTGGGAGCGCCGTGTGCATTGCGGAGCAGCTGCCTCCTTGTGCCGCCATACCGCTGAGCACCCCACTCCCGCCCCTCTCACCTCCCTGCCGTGGCCTAGGACTGGGTGTGGGCGAGGCCGAGAGCGGTGCCGGTGCCAAGGCAGGGCACAGTCCTGGGGTGGAGCTGCTGCTGACGGCGGCGGCCGAGAGGAGGCACCGGTGCCGCAGCACAGAGTCGGTGCTGGCGGGCGGCAGTGAGGCATGGGGGGTCAAGCGGCGCGGTGCTGTGTGGGGCAGTGCGATGCAGCAGAGCTGGGGTGCAGGGCTGGCAGTACTAGCCACGCTGCTCCTGGGTACGTGGGGCTGGCAGTGGCCTGGAGGCCTGGGGCAGTGCCGGGGTTCGCTTCCCCTGGGACCCTCGGAGCTGCCCTCGCCTCTTGCCCTCAGGCTCCTTTGCATCCTCCTGACCCCCAGCCCTCTTCTTCTCTGCCTCTTTCCCTTCCATATTCCCAGCCGTCCTTTCCTCTTCCAAACCCTCCTCTCTCACTACTTTCCTCCTCGCCCATCAGTGGGCATCCTTCCATTCAGTCCCTACGCCTTCTTTCCTCACCCTCTCCTCTACACTCTTCTCCGTTTGGAGCAGCTCTCCAAACATCACTCATCAGTTTTTCCCTCCAAAGAGCCACTCATTGATAAAGCTGCTCTCCATCCTTTCTTCTCCAAAGAGTTTTTCCACCAACCCTCAACAGTCTTCTCTCCTCTCCCTCTGCCTGACCTCTCGGGGAGCAAAGGAATTTTCTGAGATTTTTTGTCTTCTCCTTGGCAGTGGCTGTGGGCAGAGCCCAGGTGCAGCAGGAATTGTCAGCAGAGGCCACAGAGGGCACCAGCATCAGCATCAGCTGCTCACACCCCAACATACAGTCCTACGAGTACATCCACTGGTACCGGCACCTCCCGGGACGAGGTCCCACGTTCATTGTGAGTGCTCTCAAAGGGTCCAAAGAGGTGCAGGACCCTCCAGGAACCCTGCTTGTGGCTGCAGACCGCCGGTCCAGTGACCTGCAGCTCACATGGCCCCAGCGGCGTGACACGGCGGTGTATTACTGCACCCTGAGAGACCCAGCGGGACAGGCTGGGGCTGCGGCTGTGCACAAACCGCCGTGGATGGGGCAGGGTGTACAAGGTAGGGTGGGGGCAGGTGCATGGCGGCCCCGGGCCCGCCAGGGTGCGCCGCCCCTCCTCCAGCCAGGGCAGCCTAGCGGGGCTTGCCCAGCCGTGCATCGCCCTCTGCTGGGGCCTCAGTGGCGGGAAGGCCCCTGGATTTAGCAAAAGGTGGTAGTACACAGATCTATACACACACACACACACACAAACATACTGGGCATGCTGGATTCCTCTGGGAACTGGCCTCAGATGCTCAGGCCCATCGATAGATTGCACAGCATCACTAGGTCTCATAGTTGCCTCATGCACAAGACACACACACACAGTAGAGGCAAGGAGCTCTCTCTAGCAGGTGGCCCAGACCTGTGGCCTTTCGTGTAGCAGATTCCCAAACCCCATGGTTCCTCCAGTAGCCAACTCTCAGCCCACCCTTGTCTCTCTGATATCTGACTCAGATTTATGCCTTCTCCCTTACCTAGCACCCAGAGCTGTATCCTACTCACCAGTTGGTCCAGCTTGCAAGAAGGCAGGAAAGGCTGTGCTGATCAGGTGCAGGGCATGGCCAGAAAAGCATAAGGACCAGCCACCTGGCACCTTCTCTCCCTTTCTCTGCCTCTTTCCCCATGCTTGCTTCTTGGCAAACTACCTTCATCCCGCCCTTGCCTGCCTTTGGACCTTCCCCAAAGCATACCACAGTATATCTTGCACAGTCCTACAGTGCTCTCCCACTACTACCCACAACGCGTCCCATACTGCAGTAGACAGTGAGGCCCTAAGTTTGTCGGGTGATATGGGGAGAGCATCCTCAGCTGACTCATCCTGTGAAGCCCTCTCAGGCAAGGGTGCTGATTGTTCTTGCTGTGATTGCCCTGGAAAGAGTCAGTTCAGGGTGCGCTGCTGGCTCTGATGAGCTTGCTAATGTTCCTCTGCCTGCCACTGTTCCTCTGCTACTTAATATTTGAGACTTTAATCACATAAACTTACACCTGAGAAGGGACTGAAAATGGATAGCACTTGTGCTCACCCAGACAGTGGGAGCACAACAACCAGGTAAGGCCCTGCAGTTGGAGGCTGTGTGCAAAAGCAAAGGGCTGTGCTGTGATTTTATGCCCGACTCCACCCTGCCAGAGGGGGCAGTGTGTCTGCCTCTGGTTGGGGGATTCTTGAGGAGCTGCTTCTCTGTCTGGGGGAGAGTAGAAGGAAAATCCTTCTGGGGGAAGACAGCCTGGGTCCAGGTGCCTGGGTCTGTGTCTGGTCCTACCTCTGTTCAAACAGTACTGAGGCACAAGGCACAAGGGGATACTAGCAGGTGTGGAGGGGGCCTTCCCCAACCCCGTGTGGGGTGGGTGTAAGCCTTGGTCTCGGGTTCAGCTCTGGATGGCAGGGGAAGATCACCATGGACACTTCTTCCTTTGCTGGGGGATAGCTGGGCTGCTTCTGATCTCCAGGAGGAGCAAAAGGCAGGAAGACACCCAGCAGCCTCCTGGTGCCTGACAGCAGGCTGCATAATCTTCGGCTGCTACATGATATTTTAGGTGCCCAAGGCCCCTTTGGCAATGGGGCACAGAGTTCAAAGGCAGCAGTGCTACAGCTGGGTACCTCTGACTGAGAGGCTACCCAAGCAGCTTTGGACCTAGAGGGTTGTGAAAGAGCTCAGATGTGGCCTGACTGCACACAGGAACCTCCTAGTGCTGAAAAAGCCTCTCCTTGCCTCTTGGGAGCATGGAGCACAGCAAAGGGTGCAGCTTCATTGCTTTCCTTAGGTTGAGCATTTTAACAACTTCAGCTGCTTTGTCCAGAGAGCCAGAGGTGGGCAGAGGTGCAAGGTCCCAGGGAGATCTGTGTGGAGCAGCAGTGTGAGAGTTTTGCCCCACCCTCTGGGCTGCGGTCTGGAGGGTGCTTTGAGCTTGCAGAGGGAGGGGAAGGGAGGACCTGGTCTCATCAGCACCCTCTTTCTTGGAGACACCTGGACACCTCGTGTAGTGGAGATCATCACATGGTCCTGACTTTTCTGGCAGCCCTTCTGGGCCTGCCAGAGTTTGGTGAGACACGACTTTCACTCTGGGGCTGATCAGAGCAAGAGAGTGTCCCATCAGTGCTGGGGGAAAATGCAAATTCTGACCTCATGGGGAACTGGCAGTCTTTCTGCAGGGAGATCAGGGGCTGCTGGTGCAGCATAGCAAGTACCCCATGGGATGTCAGGAGTAATGGGCATAAAAGGGGGAATAAGGCTCTGCACATCTCTTTCTCCGATAACGAGTGCCGTTATGCATGCTGTCTTTTAGAGAGATTTAGAGAGAGAGATTTAGAGAGAGAGAGCAATTTAGAGAGAGAAAGCTGCCAGGGGAGGGGCCAGTGCTAAACATGGGACACTCTCTGTTTGTGAGGGATTGGGATTTGAAGAAAATGTTGTCAGTCTATGCTGGAATGACAAAACCCTTGAAGGGCATTCAGAGAAGGCTGGTAGAGAGAGGGAAAGCTTTATAAAGCAAGGGCATGGGCAAGTGCTGTAGTGTGACTTATGGAGGGCATGTGGTACTGAGAAGTATGGACAGAAGAAGGAGAGTTGAGAAGTTCATGTCTGCTATGGCAGAAGTTAATACAGCTGCTTCAGATCTCCAGGAGGGGCAAAAAGCCAGTGACAGATCCAGAAACACCTGATGGCCTCACAGCCTGATGAAGATACTGATGAAAAGCAGGATGAGCTCACAGACTGGCCTGTCTGTGAGGAGTAACAAGAACTTGCAGAAAGCAGAGTGTACAGACAAACGCTGTAGTTTATTATAGTCCGCAAAAAGCAAAAAATGGAGATGGGGGTATAGTGAGAGAGCTGATGAAGTGACAGATAGATGGATACACAGACAAGCAGTGCTGAAATGGTTTTGTGGTTTGTCAGGCCGTGCACAAAAGGCCTTGGTGCTCCAGTTCCCACCAGAAGTCTCTAAGTCAGTGTTGGTGTCTCTGCTAAAGCAAAATCACCTGGTCTCTCTATTTTTCTAGGAACTAGTTTGTCGCTCTGTGTGCAGTGCTCTTGCTGTGCTAAATTTGTCTGGTGGAGCAAAGAGGTGGCCCTGGAGAGCGTCTGTGGCAGAAGGTGACAAAAACAGCCAGGGTGCCTGACAAGAGACACTGGCTGCATTTTTCCTCCCTGAGAGAGTAAATGTGCAGGTGTTTACAGGGAGGCCTCCTGAGATGGCACACAGAGCTCAGTCTTTGTGGCAAGGAGCTGGTGGGGAATGCATGAGAAGGAGAAACAGGGCAGAGGGAGTGAGAAGGAGGGAAGGAGAACGGGGCAGCTGGAGAAGAGAGATGGCCTGTGCTGTGGGGTCAGGAAGGTGGATGAGTAGCCTTGCTCCCAGTTGTATGGGAAAGAAAGCAGTAGTTTGGCTGCCAGGTGGAGGATGATTTCCTGTCTGTCCTCTAGCTTTTGAAGACCCAGAGATGTGTGATGGAAGATTCTGGCTTTTGTGAGAAAAGTGGGACATGTGGGAGAGCAAATAATAACCATGTTTGAATATGAGGGCACTTCTAACTCATTCTAGAATGCCAGTAGAAATGACGTGCCTGCTTTTTCCTAAGCATGTTACATTGATTCTGATTGCCCAAGGGACTAATCTTTCCCTGTTCTTTTACAATCATACCTTCCCCAGGTGTGCTGAAAAGTGGATGCCATGGAAGATGCTGTTGGTGGACCCTTCACAGACTGAGCAGGCACTGAGAAGTGCAGGCCAAGGGCATAAATTAGTGTGCTGAGTTAATATGCTCACATCTGTTGTACTTTCCTGGCTCCATTTGGAGATGGAGAGCTGGATGCACAGTGTGGCTGGTGAGAGCTCAGAGGATGATTCTTCCATGGGGCTGTCTGCAGTATTTCTAGCACTACCGCCTGCCAGGAATGGCTCATCATCTCCAGTGGCTGCCTCTGGGACAGCAAGCCAGACTGGTGGTTTCTTCTGCTGCTTACCAGGGCATTTTCTCCCAAAGGCTTTGGCTCAAGAGACAGCTTTTCCCCTAGGGAAAGGTGCCTTTCAGCTTCTTGAGTCACTGATATGCAGGAGTGAGTTTGGCAGAGGCCACTGAGCAGGGTCTTGGGGCTGGAGCACGTGTCACCCGGGGAGAGGCTTGGCAGCCTGGGCTTCTTCAGCCTTGAAAAGAAAGAGCTTAAGGAAGACCTTCTTGCTGTCCACAGTAACCTGGCTGGAGGCTAAAAAGCCAGATGGAGGCAGAGTCTTTTCAGAGGTGCTCAGGAATAGAGTGAAAGGCAATGGACACAGGTAGGAACATGGGAAATTAGGATTAGAAATTCAGATTTTTTTTTTAGCATTACTATGATTGTTAGCTTTATCACTGTCATTGTCATTAGTATTATTTACCTGAGGGTGGATCAAGTTTGCCAGGGAGGTTGTAAAACAACAATCCTTGGAGATATTCAAGGCAACTGGGCAGAACCCTGAGCAACTTGATCTCACGACATCTGCTTGTGATGAGATGACCTCCAGAGGTCTCCTCCAGCCTAACTCATTCAGCAATTCTGTGAGTCTATTGAAAGAGTGAGGAAAGGATTTCTGACAGCTAAAGAGGTAGATCAGGGCATATGCAGATCTAACTTGTGATGAAGAAGCCAAGCCTAGGAGTGACTGAAAAGGTGTAGTTTGTTTTCCGGTGAGATGACTTCTACAGAAATGTTTCCTGAAGTGGTCTATGATTGTTCTGAGGCTGGGATGGTGTGACAGGAGAAGGGATTCACTATTTTTTGGTGGACGTTCCTGCAGACAGAAGGAGAGATTTCACATTGCCTGGAAGGATGGTCAGGAGCAGTTGGAAACTGCAAGGCTCAGGTGTGGTGTTCCTTCAGATGTCTGAGAGCTGCAGCCTTGGGGTGTCCAGAGAGGGGTTTGGCAGCAGACACTGTACAGGAGCCAGTTGCAGCCAATGCAGGCAAGGTCTTGGAGATGGAGCGAGGAGACACAGGAGTCAAAGAAGGAAAGTCTTTTCAACGAGAAAAGGCTGTGTCAGTGTCAGCAGCCCCCACATCTCTAGGAATCCTGGCTCCAATGGGGGCTGTGGACTCCCACAAACGCTCAGGTGACAAGCACATCTTACTGCATGGCTGAGGGAGTAGTGCAACAGGAGACCTGTGGGATCTACACTGAGCCAAGAACTCCGAGCTCCTGCCTCAGTCCACTCACTGCCTTGCTGTCCCCCAGCCTGGGGCTTCTTGCACCCTGAAGCCTTTCCCTTGTGCAGTCGCTGACCCTTGCTTTCTTCCAGGTGCCATGGGCCAGTGAGGTACAGCCTGTGAGGTGCAGCAGTTTCATGAGTTGGAGAAGCCTAGAAGAAAGCCTGCTGGCGTGACTGCCCCAGGTCTTAGAAGGTTAAAAATTATTATTATTATATTATTACTATTATTATTCATAGTAGTAGCAGTAGTAGTAATAGTGCAGCTGGTGTTGATGTTGCTAACATTACCATGGTGGAGTTTTCTGGAGCAAAGCCGAAATGAGACTTTAAAAGAACAGAGCTTGTTCTGTCTCCTGTTGCTGGTACACAGGGTCACTCCAGAGTTGATCAGAAAAGGAGGGGGGAGGTGTGTTGCCATTGCATCACCCCACCCCTTCCCATCCCCTTCCTGTTGCAGGGTTCAGGGCTGCCCTAGCCACAGACTTCACAAACTAGCACCCCAAGGAGTGCCTCCTGTACACCCGGAGGAGGCAGCAGCTTACTCACTCCTAGCACTACTCCCTCAGCCATGCAGTAAGATGTGCTTGTCACCTGAGCGTTTGTGGGAGTCCACAGCCCCCATTGGAGCCAGGTTCCCCTCTGAGGTGGCAGGATATCCTGCCAGAGCAGGACACAGCCAGGCTCCCTGGGGTGGTGCAGAGCAGGGTTGCTGAGGAACCAGAAGATGTGAATCCTCGGTGGGGAGGAGCGTCCTGAAGTCACAAGGAGCCAGGCAGAGGGTGTGCAGAAAAGCAAGTATTTCTAACTGATAGAGGACTGGAGTGGGAGAGCAAACCAAGAACAGACCCTTCCTGCCATGGGGAGCCCAGAGTTCACAGGTCTCCTCTGCTGTCAGGACATTCAGTGGCCTGTTGGCTGAGGGGGGTGGGCTTGACAGTGTGTTCTCTGGGTCTCTATGCAGCAGGAGAACTAGGAGCAGGGACACAGCAGAGTTCTCCTCCAGGGGCATCCTGGCAGCAGGGGATGGGTGTTATAGACCTGTGGGATCTACGCTGAGCCAAGAACTCCGAGCTCCTGCCTCAGTCCACTCACCGCCTTGCTGTCCCCCAGCCTGGGGCTTCTGTTGCAGAGCAAGGGAGAGGGAGCCTTCTTCCATGGGGGTTTGCATCCTGTCCTGGTTTGCACCCTGAAGCCTTTCCCTTGTGCAGTCGCTGACCCTTGCTTTCTTCCAGGTGCCATGGGCCCTCACCCCATAAGAGGCACTAGTCCCAGTGGAGGAGACAGGCACCTTCCAGATCACCTAGACTTACCAGACATCCACCTTTGATGCCTTGCTCTGATCCCAGCACAGTAGAGGCCAGGCCCTCAGCCGGTCTCATATCAGGTGGCAGCTGGCCTGAAGGAGAGGGGCTGATTCACCACACTGCCGAACACCGCAGGAAAATATGCGTCTTCCAGCTGGAGGAAGTCAAGGTCTCTGGTAAGTCCTTGTAGCTGTGTTACACACAAGAAACCCTGGTGCAAGCACATTCCTTGGCTGTGCAGGAACCTGGGGAAGGGAAGACGTGTCTCCGTGCGAGGCTGAGCTCCAGCTCTCCCTTGGTAGCACCGTTTTCCCTCCACATCTGGGGATCTCCAGTCAAAGACTCTCTTTCTGAAAGGGGCTGGTGCCAGTGGCTTCACGGGAAGGAGGGAGGCAGTGAAAAAGCCTCTGCTGTACCATGTTGTCTCCACAGTCCAGGACAGGACCACACTCCGCACATACCTTTTGCATGATGCTGGTTGGGTATTCAGCTCTCTGTGAAGCACCAAGGGCTGGAAATAGTCAGGGACTCATGTGAGTCTCCAAGTCTCATAGCCCCATATATATATGTTTATATATATGTTTATATATGTGTGTGTATATGCACATTTATACATAGACTTTTTCTTTTCTTCACAGAACAGGAACAACCTGTTCTCCTCAGGAAAGGATTCCATGTCACCCCTAGGGCTGGTGGTGTCCTCAGAGGCATGATTGGGCTTGAGTGCTACACCAGCCTCAGCCCAAACAAGCTCAGCTGAGGGATGCTGGCATGTATTGCTGTGCCTTGAGGGACATGGGAAAGGAGCCTGTCTGGGTACAGCACAGAAACTCTCTGAGCTGCTTCCCTGCTAACCCTGCTTTCACCTTTGCTGGAAATGACTGAGTTTGGAGGACTCTGACTTTCCTGTGAGCCTGAAACAAGTGGTGGAGTCGGCAGGGGGAAGCAAATGCGGCTCGAGTCCCTGAGTATTGTCTTATAATCACAGCTGGCCTCCCTGTTCTTCCCCATCTTCAGCCTGCATCTGGAGTCAAGAGCAGTCCTTTGGGTCCCCATGCAGCAGCAGGACTCTGCACCACCCTGTCTCTCCCACAAGAACCAAGTAGCTCCAAGTATGACCACTCCAATCTCCTGGGAATCAGACTGAGGTGTGAGCTTGGCTCTTGGCCTGATGTCACCCACCCTGTCCCAGTGTGTGGGTCATGGGTTTTGTGTTGGCTGCGGAGAGATGGCTGAACTGGCTTACTGGCTGGGACACCACTGCCCTACTCCCCTGCCCTTGCTAGCTGGCTCAGCTGGGCAAACTCTGCTGGGAACCAGAACTCCTGGAGCCAGCCTGCAGCCCCTCTGGGCCACTCTTTGCAAGTTCCTGAAAGCCTGCTGTTGAGAAGGGAAATCAGGCCCTCGCCCAGCCCTGCCTAGCAGGCAGCAGATGGGTTGTGTGCCTGGAACAAGACAAACTCCCTGCAGGCTGCAAAAGCTGCATGTGAGACTCCAGAATCGAGGCTGTGGTATGTTGCTGTCTCCAGTGTCATGTACCATACTCATACACAGAGGTTTGTTATCCCCACAGCTGAAGAAGCCCTGCTACAGAAGAAGCCTTGTGTACAGTATCCTTATAAGGTCGAGCATGAAGGTGCAGTCTTGTCACTCCTGATGCTGTAAAGGTGCACTGAATGCTGCACAATCTACTGAAGTGCACGGTACTCTGGGAAATATTTCTAGACGTCATTGGTCCACATTTGTTCCTTGTAGCTTTCAAAATGTCATGCTCTGTCATTACAGAAAGTCACGTGTGTGCACACACAGACTCAGTCACATGCACAGTCATTGCACTCGGAAGATCCCTGTTCATAACAGGAGGCACATTGGTATTCACCGAAACAACATGGATAACACTCGTTTTGAGAGTGAGACCATTTAAAATTAGATTCATTTCAGTGTCTTATTTTCCCTTGTCCTTCAACTGCAGCCATGAGAGCTGACCTAGAGAGAACCTGTCCCACTTTTTCCTTCTTGTATGTACATGTATGACAATAACACAAAGGAAGAGAGCGATAAAGCAAAGTTAAGCAACAGTTACATGTATTTGTGGGTCAATAACTCATCCTTACCATTATGGGCATTTATCTGAGGATGTGATGAAATGCTTTAGGAGGTGGGTGGCTGGGGGAGAGAGAGACAGAGAGGGAGAGAGGCAAAAGACATAGATCAAGAGGAACTGCAAAAAATATGGACAATAAGAATCACAGGACATATTCACCAGCTGTGGTTTGGTTGACAGAGCTCCACACACTAGCTCCATCACACTGTTCTCCACCATTTTCATTCACCATTTCTCCTTCCTTCCTTCTTTTCTTTTTTTTTTTCATTATTTTTTAAAGAAAGCTCTCTTAACTCTCTTCTTATTCTGTGAAAGCATAGCTTATTTCTCCCCTCTCTGTAAAGCCTACTGTGATAAGCCTCTGCTTACACTCTTGAGCCCATCCCCCAGGCCACAGGCTGTTCAGGTCGCAGAAGAGACTTTGGAGTGATCTTGAAAGGAACGCTTGTTCAATTTACTAGTTGTAGCGGCTTGAGAGAAGCGAGAGAGACTCCAGAAGTTGCCTTGGACTGCTGCAGACAGCCAGGTCCAGGGGCTGTTTCCCTGCAGGTGCACTCAGGTGCCTGTTGGGAGGGCCCAAGCCAGCGAAGGTGCCACAGGCACCGGGGCCGAATTCCCTTCCTGCCACCTGCATCAGGGCACTTCCTCCTCAGCTGCCCCTTCTGCAGCAGGCCAGGCCAGGCCAGGCCTGCTGCTCTGTGTCTGCCAGCAATGGCAACCCCTGCCAGCAGCAGCCCTGCCTGTGCTCCCAGGCCTGACTAGGCCCAGTTGCCTGAGAGCAAGCAGTGCTCAGCCCTGCTCCCTAGCACTCTTCGCCGGGCTCTGCCCATGACCTCTCGCCCTGCTCGGCATGGCGTTGGGCTGTGCAGTACCGAGCCGCCAAGCATGGTCAGAAACAGGCTGCCACCCAGGCAGGGAGCAGCTCCGGGTTGGCAGCACTACGACCCCAGCACTAGTGGCGTGAGGGGTCAGGAAGCACATCTCAGCCCCGGACAGGGCGGTAGTAATCTCCACACATGAACTGTATTCATTTCACTTTATTGCCACTCAGCACAAACTTCTGATCACTCTTTAGGCTCTAAGAAAGAGAAGAACACAGAGGTTCAAACATCCCTTTACACACAGAGCTCTCCTTCTTCTCCACTTTGATCTTCAGTTAAAGACCTGTTCTCCTCCCTTCCTAAACTCACCTTCCCTTGTTTTTGCTCTGGATTGTACTTATTCCCCACCCACCTTGTCACCCCTACCACCCTCATCCCTTCGGCTTCAGTGAAGTAAGGGGTAATGTAGGGTCTGCTTCAGTGAGGTAAGGGATAATGTAGGGTTTAGGTCTCATGTGTAAGGTGTTAGGTTATGCGATAAAAAGCTCACCTACACACATACAAAAGAGCACAGAGAATAATGGCAGGTGTGGCAAGCGTAATACCTTGCTCCAGTTACTCCAAGGCCCATCCCAAGAAAGCCTTCAGCTCATTAAGGACTTATCTCTGCAAGCACTAAGGAGCACAAGGGCAGGTGGGGGAACCCAGTCATATACTCAGAGGAAAAAACACCCTATCCAAGCTACTCTCAGGAATGTCCCACTGCCAAGGCTTGAAACCCATCAAGATGCATCATCCGAAGCAGCTCAGCAGAGCAGATTTCAGATAAAGTGTGTGTGCAGGGGGTAGTGGTGGTGGGCGGGGAGGAGGAGGGGAAGTGTGGTTACTGCCAAGGTGTTTGGGACACTAGGAGTTGCAGGGCAAGAGCATTTGGGGATTGCATAAGTTATTAATATTGCATAAGGGCTGTTTTGGGGCCTTAAAAGAAAAGCAGGAAAGGTGGGGATCAAGTGCCACTGATTGCTGTGTGCCTGTCCCAGGCTGCCCTGTGCTGTGAGATGGCCAGAAGATCCCAGGCAGGGCAGGATACCCGCTTTGTTTTTGCACCCTCAGCCCTTCTCGCCATGCTCATGTGCTAAGCCTTGTGCAGTGGCCACAGGCTTGTCCCTCTGTTGCATCTCTGCAGGAGCTGGGGATGTCTTCCTCAGCTCCAGGGGACTGTGCCTGAAAGGAGCTCACTGCAGTGTGTCTGCCCGTCCTCTTACTCTGGGAAAGAGTCACCTTGCTCCCTTACCTTAACTGCCCTCCCCACCCACTCTGTCAAGGAATGCCTTTGTCCCTGTGCAGCTTGAGATACTGTCCACAGAGGGAAAAATCACATGGACATCCAGGCTGGGATGCTGCAGTACTTTCACAGAATCACAGAATCACAGAATGGATTAGGTTGGAAGGGACCTCCTGAGATCATCTAGTCCAACCTCCCTGCTCAAGCAGGGTCACTTAGAGCATGTTAGACAAGATCGCATCCAGGTGGGTTTTGAATAACTCCAGAGAACGAGACTCCGCAGCCTCTCTGGTCAACCTGTCCCTGTGCTCTGCCACTTTCATGGGAAAGAAATTCCTCCTCATATTCAGGCGGAACTTCCTGTGCTTCAGCTTGTACATGTTGCCTCTAGTCCTGTTGCATGGCATTACTGAAAAGATTTAAGTCTCCCCCTCTTTGACACCCTCCCTTCAGATACATGCAGACATTGATAAGATTCCCCCCCCTCAGTCCTCTCTTCTCCACGATTAACAGGCCCAGCTCTTGCAGCCGTTCCTCATAGGGCAGGTGCTCCAGTCCTCTGATCATCTTTGTAGCCCCACGATGGACTCTCTCTGTTAGAGAAATACTGTGAGAAATGCCTTGCAAATAGTTAACAAGACTCAAGGACAAGGGGGAGAGAAAAACAATACTGCGAAGGATAACCAGCTCCGGCTAAATAACCTTGATGAAACCACAGCGCTTTGAAGATTGTGAGGGGTAGGTAAGACAAAAACAGCAGAATAACCCAGAAGTGACCTTAGGTTCATTAAGGCTTATTAACATACTAAATTTCACACCCCTAAATGGATAATGAGATGGAAATGACATGATAATGATGTTATCTCCTCTTCTTCACTTCCTATGCTAATTAACAAGAATGTGAAAGTGCAAGCGCAGAGCGATTACCTGAGGTAATGAAACTGTAACCAATAGAAAGATTTGTATAAAATACTCCCTAAAAAGTGCGTATAAATCAAGAATGAGAGGGGGAGAAGGTGTGCTAGCTTTGTGGATTTACCACCAGGCACCCATCTTGTGCAGAAATGAAATAAACAAATATATCGACCCTGTGTGTCTATTGGTTGCTCGTACACCGGGTAACAGAACCCAGATTTTGGGACAACATCTCCAGTAGCTCCATTTCTCTTTCGTACTGGAGAGCCCAGAACTGGATGTAGCACTCAAGATGAAGTCTCACCAGGGCTGAGGAGAGTAGCAGGATCACCCCCCTCAACCTGCTCTTCCTAACGCACCCAGGATACCATTGGCTTTCTTGGCCACAAGGGCACGTTGTTGGTTCATAATCAGCTTCTCATCCACACGCACTCCCAGGTCCTTCTCTGCAGAGCTGCTTTCTAGCCGGTCAGCCCTCAGCCATGGAGTTATTCCTCCCTAAGTGCAGGACTCTGCGCTAGTCCTTGTTGAACCCCACCAGGTTTCTCTCTGCCCAACTCTCCAGCCTGTCCAGGTCTCTCTGAATGGCAGCACAGCCCACTCTTGTGTATCAGCCACTCCTCCCAGGTTGGTATCATTGGGAAACTTGTTGAGGAGGCACTCTGTCCCCTCCTTAGTTCCCCCCTTAGGTGGCTTGGGACAGGGCATTTGTGTGTCATGGCTCATGATCTACAGAAAAAGAGGAGAGAGTGGAAGACACAAGTTAGGGAGAGGCAAGTTAGACATTGCGTATGTTTTCAGGGAGCCCAGACTAGCCCCTTTCCTGCCCTCCTTTTGCAAGGGGAGCCCTGTATTCTTAACCTCTATGAAATCAATGGCCTGCATGAGCTTCTGAATTCCTTCTGTGGTGCCATCAACAGGGGCTTTATTGGGGGGGGGCACACCTTGTGCCACAGTAATGGCTGGAAATGCTGGAGAGGTCACAGCAGTCATAGGTGATGGGGACTCCCTCAAAGCTGAGGATGCTGCCAACAGCAGCAGAGGTGGAGGATCCCATGATGGTGTTCTGCAGGAAGGAGCTGAGGATAAAGCCGGGCAGGGCAAGAACGACGACAGGGAGCTCAGGGGCAATGGAGCAGTTGTGTCACTGCGTGATACAGCGCTCCTTGCAGCTGTTGGCCAGAGGGATGGGGATGGCATGGCAGACACTGCTGGTGGCATGACATATGTGGGGGCTGGAGATGTGCTTGTGGGAGAGGGCAGGGAGGAAGCGGAGCAGGAAGGTGTGTGAGCAACATCCTGTCACCTGCCCTGAATGTGTCAAGGCATCCACTTGGCTAGGATTGGCATCCTGTGAAGAAGCCATTCAGGCTTCTGGTCTGTCTTTGTGTCCTGCTAGGGCCCTGCAGGGAGCACGCATGCCTAGGAAGGCTCCTGTCTTGCCCATAACCCAGGACTCACTGCAGCCAAGCCCCAGCAGCACTCTAAGCTAAGTCTTCTTCCCCCTTCTCCCTCCCATGACAAGCAGCCCCAAGACCCAGCCTAGCAGGAGGGAGACAACCCAAAAGAGAAGGAGGAGGAGAAGGGGGCCTCAAATTCACCCGGCTCACACAGAGGAGGAGGTGAGGGAAGTGGATGAGAGAGCGAGGGAGTCACATTGGCTTTTATAGTGGGCCTGCAATGCCCCAGGCACAGCGGCACCCTTTGCAGAAGGGACAATTTTCTAAGATGCTCACAATGAATGGAAAACATCCCAGCTAATGACATGACCTGTGCTGCTGCTTCCCTCTAGGCTGCCTTTCCATTTCTGGGTTTACGCCCTGCTCATTCCCTCGCGGAGGGAGGCCTCTTCTGAGTGAAAGGATGGGCGATCCTATGATTTCCAGAGCAGAAATGTATCAGCATGGGAAGAGATGTGGAACAATTGCCAGAGGGGCCCCCTGCAGGCAGGTGACGTCAGACTTCAGCAATCCTGTGGGGCTGTTTGTGGCTCCATTCTCAGGAGGGGTACACCTTCTCCTCACCCTGCAAGCCCTGGATGGATGCCTATGGTCTCTTACGTGTGAGGCTGTGCCATGTCCTTCTCTCACCCTCCCTCCCAGCTCCCTCCAATGATCCCTAGTCCACTCCTCCACAAGCAGGTGAGCTGTGCTGCTGGATTTCCTGTCTCTTCCTCCTAATGCGTCTTGCAGGAGAAATCTGCTGACCTGTTGTTCTTCCTCCTCTCTCTGAGCAGGCAGTCCCTCTGAGTCCTCAAAGAGTGCTCTCAGCTTGTCTGGGGCCTTGTTCTGTGCAGAGTGCTCCATCCCTGCCCTGAAGGGGAGGTCCTCAACATCTCCTCACTGAGGTTCCCACAGGTCATGCCCAAAAGGACTCTGTGCTCCAGTTCCCACCAGAAATGACCATGCAGGCAGAACACAGTGCAACACTGCACTGCAATTTGTCCACCAGCTACACTTGTCTTTACGTCTTCTGATACCAGCAGTTCCTGACCCAGTCCCCTCAGATGCTGCTGCGTGTGGACAAATCCAAACCTCGTGTCGATTCAGGGGGGTTCTCTTCTGTGCTGTCTGCTGAGGACTCCCTAGTGTTTTTGCATGTGCGGGATTCTGAGCCGCAGGACGGTGCTGTCTATCTGTGTGCACTCTGGCCAAAGTAGCACAGAGCGAGAATATCCCTTCCTAGCCCTGCATCTGGCAATCAGCTAAGCCCTCAGGATGTGAGCAAGATCCATCAGCTGGACACTGGACAAGATTCCTCTTTCCACCCTCTCCCAGCTGCTGCCTCTGAGCACTCCCACTCCTTTCCATGTCTCTCCTCCAGGTCAGGAGAAACACCAGGGCTCAGCTTGGGGAATGTCCTGTGTCCCTGAGCTGGTGCGGATTTCTCTGCCCACCAGGAAACAGCTGGTCAACACATTTCTGGGAACTAGTTTGTTTCACTGTACATAGTGCTTTTTGTGCTAAATCTGATGGGAGGAGCAAAGAACTGGCCCTGGAAAGCAGGTGTGACTGCTTTCCAATCAGCTGTGGTGGCTGCAGGAAGCATTAGCTGGTATTTCCACCCTGAGGGAGTACATGTGCTAGTGTTTTCTCCTACTGCAGGGCACTGTGCCTTGTCCCTGACATGGGAGAGGCAGCTAGGGAGCCACCGTCACTTTCAAGCTCTGCTTCTCCAGGTATTGAATCAAGTAGCCAAGGAGAGAGGAGAGGAATGAGGGTGTAGGGACTGTGAGCATTAGACCTCCCTCTTCCTTTTCAGACTTGGGATTTCACCAGAGGTACCTTGACTCCCAGCACCACTTGCTCTAACCACTAGGCCAGGTGTCTCCTGCAGACGCTGGACACAGGGAAGTCCTACCCCTTTAACTGGAGCCCAGTAAACCCCTTTCCCAACCAAGGACTCAGCAGTCATGACTCTGTGGTCGCAGAGGCTCCTGGGATCTGCCCAGGCATGGGGTCAAAAAAGGGGAGTGGATTCCCAGAGGTGCACCTTCCTCACTCTCTATCATCTGGACATGGAGATGTGGTTAGTATAATTTTGACAGAATGGTTGAGGTTAGAGCGTGCCTCTAGAGATCATTGAGTGCAAGTCCTCTGCTCAAGCAGGATCACCTAGGAGGCTGTCCAGGCTGCCGAGGACCATGTCAAAATGGCTTTTGAATATCTCCAAGGGTGCCGACTCCACAGCCTTTCTGGGCAGCCTGCTCCAGTGCTCAATCACACTCACAGTGAAAAAAGCTTTTCCTTCAATTCAGATGCAACTTCCAGTGTTTCAGTGTTGTGCCCATTGCCTCTCATCCTGTCACTGGGCACCACTGGCAAGAGATCCTCTTTACGCCCTCCCTTCAGATATCTAAACACATTGATAAGATCCACCCTGAGCCTCCTCTTTTCCAGGCTAAACAACCCACAGCTTCCCCAGATCAGGCCCTAAATCTGTAGGAAGCAATGCCTTGTTCAGCTTGGGCACATGTTTGTCATGTCAGAACAGAATGGAACACCTGGATGAGTGTGGGAGCAAGGAAGTGACTGGGCAAATCCTTAGTCTTTGTTGGTGTCAGAGGGTGGCAACACTCCCACTGCTGCAAAATGTACTACTCAATTCACCACCATGGAGGTCTGACCCTGGCTTGGCTGCGGAGCAGGTGGTAGATGAGGGTGAAACCCGGGAGGGGAGGGCCCTGTAGCTCTTTCCTACACAGCTTGGGAGGCTATGGAAGGACAAAGTGCAGCCAGCTTGCTCTTGGAGGAGGCGGGTTGTAAGGTGAGAACTCCTTGGCGGGTCAAGGCTGTGCTGGTCCCAGGAGCTTCCAGCCAGAAAACCACAGCAGGGGCATTTCAGGCATGGTGAGAGAAAAATGTGCTTCCTTCTTTGCTCCTTTAGTGGCATCATTTCTGGCAGCTCTGCTCCCTTGTGGCTGGGAGATCGTTTTTTCGCTCTCTCTCACACAAAGTGGAGGTTGGGCTCAGCACGCACTTTGGGTATCTCTTCCTTGCTGCCTTCCTGTGGCAACCACTGGGCAAGCACTGGCTTCCACTAGAAGCATAGTTCCTCTTTTCTAAGGGAAACACTAGACCCCTCTCCACCTACCTCTGCAAATGTCTCTGCAGGGAGGTGGTCTTGTATGATGGGAAAATGCTGGGAAATGTTGGCTCATGTGTACTTTTGCATGAATATTCTCATGATGCTCTTACTTTTGGAAAAGAAAAGGCAAGACAGAGAGAGGAGAAACCTGCCCTGATCCCTATGACCCACCATCTTCTAATTTCCTTCCCACAGCCACCCATCTCTGTCTGCTTCTCTTTTCTGACCCATCTGGGACTGATGTTTCACAAATGTCTTGCCACAGAAGTTCTTAGTTGTTCTGCAGTCCCAAATTTCAGCCAAAAAGCGGATCTTATAGAGGCTGCTACAGGGCCTGGCATGACATTATTAGCTTGTCCCAGTCTCTCTCATGGCCAGCACAGCCCAGACCCTCCTACACATCATCACCGCTGGGGCTTCTTTTCTCTCCCGTGAGTTTTGGCTTCCATGCACTCTGGGACACAGGAACCATTGGAGAGAACAGGGTGTTGGAAGGAGGATGCATCTTTCTCACAGCAGCTCCCTGGACTCCTCACCACACTGAAGGAGTCCTGGTGCCGGCCCATAAGGGCCAGGTTTGACAGGACATTCCCTGAGATTCTGGGCAGCAGGAGAGCGGGGAGGAAGGACACAATAGAGCTGTCTTCCAGGGGCATCCTGGCAAGGGGGAGTGGGATTATCACAGTGTGTGTTGCACGCAGAGCCAAGAACTCTGTACTCCTGCTCCAAACTACTCACCACCTTGCTGTCCTCAGCTGTGGGGCTCCCGCTGCAGAGCAAGGCAGAGGGAGCCTTCTTCCCTGGGGGTTTGCATCCTGTCATGGTTTTCATCCCGAAGCTTTTCCCCACATGCTAACTCTCACTTTCTTCCAGGTGCCATGAGCTAGACCACTGCCACCGAGAAAGAGGGACCCTGGGGTGTTTTTATCCTGTTGGGGTCAGGAACACATCCGTGTGCTCAACAGGTCTCACTGAACTGCTTGGGGAGCTTCTCTGTGCTCAGGGACAGGCCTGTCAGGCAAGGTGTGCAAAGCTGAGGAGCTTTTGCTGCCAGCTCAGGAGATCTGTGGGCAGGCGCTGTGTGGCAAGGTGAGGAGCAGAAAAGGGCTGTGACGCTCCTCACCCATGTATGGTAGGAGGTTTCTTATGAAGGGGCCATGTTTGAGTGTCTGCTGAGCTGATCCTGAAGGCTGCCAGGGAAGCTGAGGTCTCCCATGCTCTGCCTGTGGAGGTGCAAGAGCCTTCTTGTTCCTCTGCTGAAGCTGCTTGTTACTTCTGTGCCCTGCCTTTCCTTTCTCCCAGGCACTTCCCAGCCACTCTCTCTGGCCCATCTGCTGATGTTCCTTAGACTTCATCTCCTTTCCCTTGGTGAGACCTCAGCCTCCCCTCTCTCTTGCTGCATCCCTTGGTTTACCCACCTCCCCACCTCACCTGTGAAGCAGGGCAGGTGATCTGGATCAAGCAAAGCCAAAATATCATGTCTACCCCATGTACAGCCTCAGTGCAGTAGCATGGACAGCCAAAATTCAGCCTGGGCCCCACGTCCTACTTTGGAGAAGGCTTAACAGCTAGTCTGTGTCGGAGGGTGTCCTCAGGAATGTGAGCAACCGGTAAAGGAAACCTTACAGCTCCCCTGTGGTGTTGTGATTTCCTTAGGGGTTACATGGGGGTCTGGGACCAGCTTCAGCTCCTGTGCAGGCAGCAGTGCTGCAGTGACATGCTTCCATGACCACAGAGGGTCATGTGTCGGGGACAAGCCAGACTCGCCACAGGCTGCAAGCACTGAGGCAGACAGGTAGGCAATGAGCCTGACAAGGCAGACTTCTCATCCCTGTGTTGGACTTTGAGAAAGAAAAGGACGAATACATTCAAACAGCTCTCTACACAGAAAGCTCTCCTACTAATTCCCCAGGGTCAACTTCAGTTTTGGATGTGAGTTACGTTTATTCTGATGCAATTGCTCTGGTGACAGTAATGTAGGAGGCTGGGCTTGCATGTGTGGTGGTTGCTTTCTGCTACTCTTTGCTCGATTTCCCTGCTGCCCATTGCATCTTCACATTTTCCTGCTGCTCTGGTGTTCTAGTGCACCTGCTCCAGCATGGGTTGCCCACAGGCTGTAGAATTCAAATCAATATAAAAAATATATATATATATCTCACGTGTCACGCTGTCTGTGCTGCCTCCTGGAATCACCTGCTGACAGCAATGTTAGGTAATGCTGAGATCCATGCTGCGTACCGAGGAGGAGATGCGTGGCCGTGTGCTGGGACTGGGAGGACATGCTCACCTGAATGCCCTCCAGCCTGGCCATCCTTGGAGCCCCTCTCCTGCCTTTCGTCCAGGGTTTCCCTCAAGCCTTCTTCTGTATGTTCTCCAGTGCAACCAGTCTGCACTGCTTGAGTCAAGAGCTCAGTGGGGAAGCAGAGCACCAGGCAGATGTGGGCACCTGCCCCTGCCAGGGAAGAGCTAGGCCCAGGGAAAGCTGCTTCATGGCTGTGGAAAGGCAGACACTAAAGAAGAGCCACAAGGGTTTGGGCATCTACTGCTGTCCTGTGGCATCCCTGGCTGATAAGGATTGGGGAGGTGTTAGGGAACGAGGACCCTAGTGTGTGGCTCAGCCAGATTGATTTCAATGTCAATCTTGTCTAGCACATCTGTGCAACAACTGGACAGTGCAAGGCTCTGTGTGAGGTGTGGGGGAGGATAGGGGACCTGCACGTGTTACGCATGCCCTTGGGTGCAGGCCACACTCTCTCATTCTGGTGATGGATGGGAGAGCGAGTAGAAGGAGCACCTGGGCTGTCACCAAGGCTGTTTCTCCCACCATACCCACCTCTGTCATCCTTCAGGACCATCACCTCCATGAGCCTCCTCCCCCACTCCAGCCCCATCCAGGCAAGAGAGAATCCCCTTCCCCAAGAGCTTGTGGGACTGCTCTCTTCCCAGGGCCTGCAGCAGTCCTGGGCTGCTCCTTCAGTGACTGCACTGGTCAGGCTCCCTACCTGCAGGACATGCTCCACAGCCAATGGAGTGTTTCTGGGTAGAGATTCAGTGAGGCAAGGACTGATGGCTACTGGCTCAGCAGTAGCTGGAGATGTCTTCCTCAGCTCCAAGGCACAGTGCCTGAAAGGGTCCCACTGCAGAGTGTCTGCCCCTGCCATTACTCTGGGAAGGGTGAAGGGTCACCTTGTTACCCTAATTTAACTCCTTGCCTGCCGTGGTCTGCACCTGCAACGCCTTTGTCCCTGTGCAGCTTGAGCTATGGTCCACAGAGGAAAATTCCACACAGATGCCTGGACTTGAATGCAGCAGAACTTTAGGGAGTCTAAAGAGGAAACTGTGGTTGCTCCAAGCTTAGTCCCCAGTGCAGGGAGCACCAGAGGCAGCCAAGAATGTGTGTCCCTTGAGCAGGGCAGAGTTTTCGCAGGATGTGTGTCTCCCACAGAAGGAGAGAGGCCAGCATGTCCCCTCTTGGCTGGCTTGGGACAGGGAGTAGGAGGGAAGAGTGCCATGGCCAGTGGAGGAGAAGACAACCAAGAGTGGGGGGGAGAGTGGAAGACAGGCAAGTTTGATACTGGCTGTGTTTTCAGGGAGCCCAGGCTAGCCCCTTTCCTGGCCTTTAGCAAGGGAAGCCCCATTGTCTCAGGCTCTATGAAATCAATGGCCTGCGTCAGCTTCTGAATTCCTTCTGTGGTGCCATAGGCACCAGAGGCTTTAGTAGGTGGGGACACCTTGTGCCACAGCAGTCGCTGGAAATGCTGGAGAGGTGACAGTGCCCAGAGGTGATGGAGAGTCCATGAGCTGCTCCTCACCCTGCAATCCCGGGATGGATGCCTGTGATCTCCTGTGTGTGAGGCTGTGCCACGTCCTTCTCTCATCCTCCCTCCCAGCTCCCTCCAATGATCCCCTAGTCCACTCCTCCACAAGCAGGTGAGCTACACTGCTGGGTTTTATGTCTCTTCCTCCTAATGCGTCTTGCAGGAGAAATCTGCTGACCTGTTGTTCTTCCTCCTCTCTCTGGGCAGGCAGTCCCTCTGAGTCCTCAAAGAGTGCTCTCAGCTTGTCTGGGGCCTTGTCCTGCACAGAGCACTCCAGCCCTGCCCTGAAGGGGAAGGCATCAGTATCTTCTCACTGAGGTCCCTTTGGTATTTGTCAGAGTCCAGTACTCTCTGACCAGATTCTTTTAGATATTCCACACATACAGAGAGTGCAATGTTTAATATAAAAATTTACTTTATATACATTTGATATTACACAGGATTTTTGATTTTGAAGAGTGATAGAGGAATATACTGGAATCATACTACAAGTGTAATTGTTATTTCCGGTCTCTATAATATGCTCACCACCATGATGCTGGGTGTCCCCAGTCACCGGGAAAGAATACGTGGCTTGAAACCAGCTCCAGCCCATTGCTCTCCTCAAAAATTCCTTTGTTGTTCGGATTTTGTGCTCTGTATTGGGCTGAGCTACATATACTCTTCCCCCATGCTAGTCTGGCAAACCTCAGGGAGACAGTCACATTCTTTGTTCAACTCAGAAAGGAACAAACGTATGGCTTCTTATCAAAAACAAGTGTCACTCTCCAGCTCTCTTTGTGTTAAGGTAGTTAAGTTAGTTAAGTTGAGTTTGTGGGCACTACTGGGGGTGGGGAGTGTGTTTGTGTAACAGCCTACCCTGCTGTGTAACTGACCATGGGGGCACATGCATGAGCTCCTGTTGCTGTGTATACCTGTGTTTGCATGTGCATGCATGAGTGTATTTATGTAACTCCATCTGCATGTGTGCTCATGCACATGTTTGCTCATGTCCATACATCTGCGTATGTATTTGTGCACATTTGTGCATCCTTGGTAGGGGCTAGTGTGTGTGCACCAGATTGCCACAGATTCCACGGATGTGACCAGCCAGTTCCAAGGCCCATAGTTACACCCTTCTGTGGCAGCGCCAGACTGAGGGAGAGGGACCATGCTGGAGAGCTCAAGTCTTCCTGAGAAGGATGCAGAGCACAGACCAAATCTTTCTGTGCTGCCTGCAGGCACCCCTTAGGGGCTGGCTTGTGTTCTTGAGGTGTCCGCAGCTCCTGGGGGAGTAAGAGTGGCACTGGTCTGGGACTTAGTTGCATCCTCAGGGATGGGAGAGTCCTCAGCCACAGCAGGCCCTTAGCCAGAGCCAGTAGCCACTGGGAGAGGCAACTCCAGCAGCAGCAGGCATCTACCCACAGGGAAAACACCCACTCAGTTAGCACTGGAAAGAATTCTCTTTAAAAAATGCCCTAACCAAATATTTTGGCATTTTCTTGGTGAAACCTTTCATTTGGAGGTGGTGCAGCCACATGCTCTGAGCTTTACAGTGTGAACCTCTGCCAAGTCTGTTGGGATATCATCAAAGTTTCCATCTGCTCCAATCCTCCCAGCACCAGCCGCAGAGAGCATGATGCGGGCAGGAGGCCTCTTTCAGGTGAGTGGAACATTCCCACTGACTTCTTCTGGGAACCCAGCAGGGAACTTGCTCCCCAGGTAATGGGAATACTTGTGACCAAGGTGTCCATGTCAGGGAGCAGACCCTGCCCACTCTCCTACACCCCCATGGTCGCTGCCAGCAGGCTTGCTCCCACAGGGCTCTCATGAGTATTTGTGTTCCAGGCCTGTGGCTGAGGGTAGGCTCCTGCTCGCTGCTGCTCATGGTTGCTGCTCCCAAGGCTGCTGTTCCCGGGGCTGCTGTTTCTGCAATTTCAGGGAAACATTCTCATGCCAGCAGCAGCTCCACAAGCAGCAACAGCCAGAGGCATTTTGGTGGTGGTGGTGGGGCGGGGGGGAGTTAGCGTCTTTTTCGGGCACGCTGTCCCTGTGCAGCAGTGCATGAGCTGTTACTGCAGGTGAGATGCAGGAGCTCCAGGAGCGCCGGCTGCCACTGCCACCGCGGCTTGTGGTGCTCTGCTTTGTGCATTGAGCACCAGGGCTTGTTTCTGCCATGATGCCCAGTCCCTGCCACTCCCCTCCTGCCTGGCCCCTGTCGCGGGCCCAGGAGCGCCATGCATGGTGCAGAGCCGCTGCCTTCATGTGCTGCCGTGCTGCCGACTGCCCCACTCTTGTCCTTCTCACCTCCCCGCTGTGGCCCAGGTTTGGGCAAGGGTAAGAAGAAAAGCTGAGAGCGAGGCCAGCACTGGGGTAGGGCGCAGCCCCAGGGCGGAGCCAGCACCGGTGGCAGCGTTGGAGTGGAGGCGCTGGTGCTGCAGCAGAGAGTCGGTGCAGGCAGGCGGACGCGATGCACGGGTGGCTGAGCAGTGCCATGTGGTGCAGTGTGATGCGGCAGTGCCAAGGCGCAGGGCTGGCGACGCTGGCCATGGTGCTCCTGGGTACGTGGGGCAGTGGCAAGGCGGGGGAGTTAGGGATGTGGGGCAGAGGCCAGGGGAAGGCATGTGGGTTCCGAGGTCCTTATGGCCACGGTCACCACTAGCCCTCAGGTTTTTACGCAGACCTCCTTTTGCTGGACATCCAGCCAGCTGCCCAAGCCTCTCTCCCTCCTTCATCTGTGCTGTCTCCACCAACCGATTCAGCCATGTCTCCCTCACTACAGCCCTTCCTGGCTGCGATCCTCCCTTCATCCTTCCATTCTCCCCTTCTTCCTGGGCAGGAAAGCCATTGTCGATGTGAATTTCTCCTCTCTTGGCAGTGGCTGTGGGCAGAGCCCAGGTGCAGCAGGAGCCATTGGCAGAGGCCACCGAGGGCACCAGCATCAACATCACCTGCTCACATCCTAGCATTGCTGCAGACTCAACTCAGTGGTACCGGCAACGTCTACACCAGCCGCCGCAGCTGATAGCAACGGGTGTCAGAGGCGAAAAAGTGGTGCTGGACCCACCAGGAACCCTGCTCATTGCGGCAGACCGTCTCTCCAACACCCTGCGCCTTGCCCAGCCCCGCTGGTGGGACACTGCACTGTATTACTGCGCTGTGAGAGACACAGTGAGACGAGCCGGTGCTGCTGCTGTGCGCAAACGCTGCAGGGAAGTGTTGGGGGTTGTGTGTGCCCAGGTGCCTCTCTGCTCTCCGCACAGCGGTGGCACCTGTGGCTGCCTGGCCAAGAGTGGGGCAGCGTGTTTTATCGGACGCTCTGGATGCTGGAGGTGGGAGCAGAGGAACCGGGTGGGCCTAACCTGAGCCATGGGCGGTCAGAGGAAAATCCTGCTTGACAGGGAGTGGTGAAGACATTGGTGCAGCGGTCACGGTAATGGAGCCAATGGTGGGCCACGAGGAGGCCATGTCCCACTCGCCCCCGGGGCACGGAGTCCTCCCCACAATGCAGCCCTCCTGGCCTGGCCCCACCTGTCTTGTCCAGCCTGGGAGTGGTGGTGCCGCAGACCCGCGCACTGTGCTGCTGGCTCCCATGGAGAAAAGGGTGCCGGAGAGCCAGCCAGGCCAAGCCACCGCCCAGGCAGAGCTGACGAGGGAGTGACCTGAGTGCTGGGAGCCACTTTCAGCCCCTGGTGCCCCAGCAGAAGCCCCCTGCAGTGCTACCACCTTCACAGCTCTGACGCCAGATTCTGGGACCCAGGGACATGGGTCTTAGTCACCGCTGGTCTCACCAGTGTTGGGGATGTACCATCCATCCACCGTCCCGCGGAGTGGTTTCCAGACCACTTGCTGACCCTCCTGCTGCCCCCTGCCCCCAGCCCAGTTATGCCTTGGTCTTTCCAGGCCACAGGTCGCTACTTGCCTGTGGGTAGCCCTTGTACTTGCCCAGACAGTCAAGTCCCAAGACACAGGGTGGCATAAGCAGTTGGAGGCTGTGTATGCAGATGAGTGAAGAGAGACTCTCTCTAAAACTTAAGGTTCTGATGGGATCTCTTTCCTCTTCCCTGAAAGTGTGTGGGGGTGTCTTTCTATCTCTGTGTGAGAAGCTCCCACAGTAGGTGCTATTCAGAGAAGCCCACTGGGGATACTGAGCTAGGCACCTGGTTCCAGGCACCTCTGTCTGTACCTGGTGCTACTTATATCCAGGGCCAAGGTGGATATGGGTAAGTGCAAGCATCCCTTCACCATTTCCTGCCGAGCTGGGTATAGGCTCATGTGTCTGGCTGGGTGCTAGATGACAGGAGATGTCAGAAACACTTCTCTTGTGCTGGGGGATGGTTTGTCTGGTTCTTATTTCTAGGAGGGACAAAGAGATGGAGGTCCCCAGCAACATCCTCCATGTCCTTTTGACTGACCACAGCATGCCTAAACTGTCCGTTAGGCTCATCCGTTAAGCAAGGACATTCAGTCACTGTCCATACAAACACAAGTCCATACTGCGAACTTCTCTCGCTTGCCTATATTTACCTTTCCGGATCCAACCTGGCACTCCCACTGCAGCTCTGTACTTCCCCTCACTTGCCTCCCCAAACTCACTCCTTCCAGAAGGGTAGGGTCCCAGCTACCTCTGGGGATCTCAGGGAAAGGTATGGTTCTCAGGCAAGAGAGGAAGAAAAGGGTAGAGTGGTAGAAATAATGTTGACATCCGTTCTCAGAAGAAATAGCACCATCTGCAGAGAACTGGGCACCCCTGGGGAAGGTGAGGAACTGCCAGTGGGGAAAACCCCTGAAATCCCCAAAGGACCAAGCAGTAGTGTGCAGGAGAGCATGTGTTTCTAGCTGGTGAAATGAGGCCTGCACTGGGACATCAGGCCAGGAACAGCCACTTCTTACCATGGGGAACCCAGAGCCCCCACGTCTTCCCCCATAGTGAAGACATTCAGTGGGCTGTTGCCTGGGGAGCAACATGTGTCACTGCCAGAAGAGGCTGAGCTGCAGATGGTGTGTTTCAGGAGTGACAAGAACAAACACTTTCTCTTCCCCCTTTCGTTCTTTGTTCCCCTTGCAGAGTCATTTCCGGCAGCTCAGCTCTCTTGGGGGTGGGAGGTGGTTTTTCGACACTCTCACACATAAACAGCAGGGTCAGCCTCAGCATGTACCTCCGATACCTCTTCCTCGCTGCCCTCCTGGGGAAATCGTTGTGGTTGCTCCAAGCTTAGGTCCCTAGTGCAGGGTGCACCAGAGGCAGCCAAGAATGTGTGTCCCTTGAGCATGGTAGAGTTTTTGCAAGGTGTATGTCTTCCACAGAAGGAGAGAGGCCAGCAGGTCCTCCCCTTGCCTGGCTTGGGGCAGGGAGTAGGAGGGGAGAGTGTCATGGCCAGTGGAGGAGAAGACAACCACGAGTTGTTGAGAGTGGGGAGAGAGTGGAAGACAGGCAAGTTTGATATTGGCTGTGTTTTCAGGGAGCCCAGGTTTCCTGGTTTCCTAGCCTTTCTTTTTATTTTTATTTATTTATTTATTTATTTATTTATTTGCAAGGGGAGTGCCATATTCTCAGCCTCTGTGAAATCAATAGCCTGAATCAGCTTCTCAAGTCCTTCTGTGTGCCATTACTAGAGGCTTTAGCAGGTGGGGACACCTTGTGCCACAACAGTCGCTGGAAATGCTGGAGGGGTCACAGTGCTCAGAGATGATGGATATTCCCTCAGCTGCTTCGCATCCTGCAGTCCTGAGATGGATGCCTACCATCTCCCATGTGTAAGGCTATGCCATGTCCTTCTCTCACCCTCCCTCCCAGCTCCCTCCAATGATCCCTAGTCCACTCCTCCACAAACAGGTGAGCAGCACTGCTGGGTTTTATGTCTCTTCCTCCTAATGCATCTTGCAGGAGAAATCTGCTGACCTGTTGTTCTTCCTCCTCTCTCTGAGCAGGCAGTCCCTCTGAGTCCTCAAAGAGTGCTCTCAGCTTGTCTGGGGCCTTGTCCTGCACAGAGCACTCCAGCCCTGCTCTGAAGGGGAGGTCCTCACTGAGGTTCCCTTGGTATTTGTCAGAGTCCAGTACTATCTGACCAGATTCTTTTAGATATTCCACACATACAGAGAGTGCAATGTTTAATATAAAAATTTAATTTAAATTTATGTGATGTTACATGGGATTTTTGATTTAGCAGACCTACTTGGAGGAATCACATGGGTTAAGGGCCTAGAAGGAAGGGGTCCAGGAGAGCTGGCTAGTATTCAAATATTGCCTCCTCCATGCTCAAGAGCGGTGCATCCAAAGGAGAAAGAAGTCTAGCAAAGAGGGCAGGAGACCGGCATGGATGAACAAGGAGCTCCTAGTCAAACTCAGGCAGAAGAAGAAGATACACAGAATGTTGAAGAGGGCACAGGCTACTTGGGAGAATTATAGGAATGCTGTCAGAGCATATAGAGATGCGGCGAGGAAGGCTAATGCCCATTTGGTATTAAGTCTGGCAAGGAATGTTAAGGACAGCAGGAAGGGTTTCTTCAAATACATCAGCAGCAAGAGGAGAACTGGGGAAAATGTGGGCCCACTACTGAATGAAGCATGGATTCAACAAGGGGAAATCCTGCTTAACCAACCTGATAGCCGTCGATGATGGGATGACTGGCTGGGTAGATGAGGGGAGAACAGTGGACGTTGCGTACCTTGACTTCAGCAAAGCTTTCAGCACTGTCTCCCATAACATCCTCCAAGGTAAGCTCAGGAACTGTGGGTTAGATGAGTGGAGTGTGAGGTGGACTGAGAACTGGCTGAGAGGCAGAGGTCAGAAGGTTGTCATCAGTGGCCGGGAGTCTAGTTGGAGGCCTCATCTCGAGTACTGCGTCCAGTTCTGGGCTCCCCAGTACAAGAGAGACATGGAACTACTGGAGAGAGTTCAGTGTAGGGCTACGAAGATGATCAAAGGGCTAGAGCACCTGCCCTATAAGGAATGGCTGTGAGAGCAGGGCCTGTTTAGCCTGGAGAAGAGAAGACTGAACCACAAGAAATTCCGCCGGAACGTGATGAAGAATTTCTTCACTGTGAGAGTGACAGAGCACTGGAAGAGGTTGCCCAGAGAAGTTGTGGAGTCTATTTCTCTGGAGATAGTCAAAACCTGCCTGGGTGCAACCCTGTCTAACATGCTCTATGTAACTCTGCTTGAGCAGGGTTTTTGGACTAGATGATCTCTAGAGGTTCCTTCCAGCCTAACCCATTCTGTGATTCTGTTAGTCTGTTCTTGTTCCCGACTCATCTGGGCTCTGGGAATACCTGTAACCAAGGTGCCCTTGTCAGGGGGCAGGCCCTACCCACTCTCCTGCATACCTATCGCTGCTACAAAGAGGTTTGCTCCTGCGGGGCTCTCGTGCACGTCTTCATTTAGGTCCTGTGGTTGAGGGGAGGCTCCTGCTCACTGCTGCTGTGGCTGCTGTTCTGGGGCTGCTCTTTCTGGTATTTCAGGGAAACATTCTCCTGAGGGCAGAAGCTCCATGAGCAGCAACGGCCAGCAGCATTTAAGCAGGGGGGGGGGGAAGGAAGCGTCAGTGTCCTTTTTGGGTGCGCTGTCCCTGTGCAGCAGAGCATGAGCCATTACTGTAGCTAGGATACAGGAACTCCAGGAGCACTGGCTGCCCACACCAGCACAGCTCGTGGTGCTCCATTTTCTGCTGCAGGCATCAGGGCTCATCCTCACTGCAATGCCTGGGCCTTGCCACTCCCCTGTTGCAGGCCTGGGAGCACTGTGCATGGCAGAGCCACCACCTCTGTGTGCCACCGCACCTCTGAGTGCCCTGTTCCCACCCTTCTCACCTGCCTGCCATGGCCCAGGACTGGGCTGGGGCAAGAAGCAAGGCCAAGAGTAAGGCCGGCGCTGGGACAGAGTGCAGCTCCAGGGCGGTGCTGGTACTGGTGGCAGTAGCTGAGGGGAGGTGCTGGTGCTGCAGCAGAGTCACTGCTGGCAGGCGTCCAAGTGGTGCCCTGCGGTGTGATGCAATGTGGCAGTGGGATTAGTAGCCCAAGGCAGCACTCAGAGGAAGCCACGCTGGGTCCAGAGGCCTTAGGGTCACCCTCCTGCTTGCCTTCAGGCTCCTACGCAGAACTCCTTTTGCTGGATCTCTAGCCCACCACCCAAGCCTCTCTCCCTCCTTCATCTGTGCTGTCTCCACCAACCGATTCAGCCATGCCACCCTCACTACAGCCCTTCCTGGCTGCGATCCTCCCTTCATCCTTCCATTCTCCCCTTCTTCCTGGGCAAGAAAGCTGTTGTTGATGTGAATTTCTCCTCTCTTGGCAGTGGCTGTGGGCAGAGCCCAGGTGCAGTAGGAGCTGTTGGCAGAGGCCACTGAGGGCACCAGTATCAATGTCAATGCTCACACCCCAACGTGCAGATGATCGCAATAGTATGCTGGTATTGGCAGCATCTACACCAGCCACCACAGTTGATAGCAACGGGTGTCAGAAGAGGGGAAAAAGCAGCGCTGGACCCACCGGGAACCCTGCTCATCACAACAGACTGCTGCTCCAGCCCTGCTGGTGGGACGCCGCGCTGTATTACTGCGCCATGAGAGACACAGTGAGACAAACCAGTGCTACCGCTGTGCACGAATGCCGTGGCTAAGTGTCAGGGGCTGTGCGTGCCCAGGTGCCTCTCTGCTCTTGGCACAGTGGTGGTGCCTGTGGCTGCCCGACTGGGAGTGGGGCAGCGTGTTGTGCCGGGCGCGCTGGGTGCTGGAGGCGGGAGCAGAGGAGACAGACGGGGCCCGGCTAGAACCACGGGTGGTCAGAGGAAAACGGTGCTCGACAGGGAGGGGCGGAGCCGTTGGTGCAGTCGTCACGGTGCCGGAGCTGGTGTTGGGGCCAGCAGGTGGCTGTGCCCCGCTTGCCCCAGGGACACAGAGCCCTCTCCATGCTGTGGCCCTCCTGGCCTGGCCCCGCCCATCTTGCGCAGCCCTGGAGCGGTGGAGTCACAGAACTGCATGCACACTGCACCACTGCACTGCCATCTCCTGTGGGGAAGAGGGTGCTAGGGAGCCCGCTGAGCCGAGCCACTGTCCAGTCAGAGCTGGTGCAAGAGTGGCCTGAGTGCTGGGAGCTCCTGCCATCCCCTGGCATCCGGGCAGAAGCCCCCCGCAGCGTGACCCAGCCTTGCAGCCCCGGCGCTGGGTTCCAGAACCTAGGGATGAGGGCCTTCTCCGTCACAGCTTGTCTCACCAATGTGGCCAACATGCCAGGCCATCCACTGTCCCACGGAATGGGCCACTGCTTGCCAACCCTCCTGCTGCTGAGCCTGGATAGGCCTTGTTCTTTCTGAGCAACATATGTCACTGCCAGAAGAGGCCGAGCTGCAGATGGCGTGTTTCAGGAGTGACAAGAACAAACACTTTCTCTTCCCTCTTTCCTTCTTTGCTCCCCTTGCAGAGTCATTTCCGGCAGCTCAGCTCTGTTGGGGCTGGGAGGTGGTTTTCTGACTCTCTCACACACAAACAGCAGGGTCAGCCTCAGCATGTACCTCCAATACCTCTTCCTCGCTGCCCTCCTGGGGAAATCGTTGGGTGAGAACAGTCTTTTACTCCTGGCAGAATCCTTTCTTTCCCACCTGATTAAACCCTGACCCCATCACCAGATCTCTGCAAGGATGTTCTCTTGAAAAGTGGACAGGTGTTGGGAAATACCAGATCACGTGGGTGTTTTGCACCTGTGTTCTGAAGAGGCTGTCACTGCTGGAAAGGAAAAAGATGAGATAGAAAGGAACACCTCATACCGTGATGAGCTAAGATCCCCTTTCTCCAGCTTTTCTTTCCCTACCAATCCATCTCTCTCTGTCTCTCTCCTCTGATGCACCTGGGCCTAGTGTTCCAGAGACGTGTCACTGCAGAAGCTCTCTGCTGTCTGTCGTGCCAAATGACTGCCTTGCAGCCCAGATATACGGGACTTTTCAAAGCTGATGCAGGTGCTGGGAAGCTCTTATGCCACGGACGTTATTAGGGTGTCCCAATCTCTGTTCTGGCTGGCAGGTGTAGTGCAGCATGCCCTGGCGACCCATTTTTTCCTGCATGTCAGCACAGCCAGGGCTTCCTTTTTCCTCATTTCCGAAGACCGGAGAGGCAGGCAAGATGTCAAGTAATGGAGAGAGGGATGCATCTTTCTGCAGCACCTCCTGGGAGCCCTCACCTCCCTAGAGGTGTTCTGGTGCCAGCACAGGAGGGCCAGGCAAGACAGCCTGTCCCCTGGGCAGCAGGAGAGTGGGAAGCTGGGCCACAGAAAAGCTCTAATCCAGGAGCATCTCAACAGGAGGTGATGGGATTGTCACTTCACTGGGGCAAGAAGGCCAATCTCCTGCCCAAAACCACTCACTAACTGCCTTGCTGCAGGGCCAGGGAGAGGACGCCTTCTTCCCTGTGGGTTTGCATCCTGAAGCCTTTCCCTGCACACTCACTGACTCCTGCTTTCTTCCAGATGCCATGGGCCAGACCACCGTGACTCAGAAAGATGGTCTAGTCACAGTGGAGGAGAGGGGCACTTTCCAGACCACCTCCACCTACCAGACCTCCAGCTTTAGAGCATTGCTTTGCTACCAGCAGAGGAGAGGCCAAGCCCCACAGCTGGTCTCCTATCAGGTGGGAGCTGGTCGCAAGGACAGCAGCCGATTCACCACACCACTGAACACCGCAGGGAAATACAGCCTCCTGCGGCTGGAGGAAGTCAAGGTCTCTGACACTGCCTTGTACCTCTGTGGTGTGGAAGACACTCTGGTGCAGGAAGCTTCCTTGGCTGTGCAAAAACCTGAGGCAGGGAGGAGGGTGAGGGTGCCTCTAGGCAAGGTGGAGCTCGGGGAACAGTGCTATTTCCCTTGTGCACTCAGGGATCTGCAGGCTAAGATCCTCTTCCTGAAAGGGACTGGTGTCCATGGCCTGACAGGGAGGAGAAGCTGGTGAAGGCGCCTCTGCCATGGAAGGGTTTTCCCTGTACACCCAGGGTAGGACCGCACGTGGCATGGGCTGTGCAGAGAGTCTATGTGCTCTTTTGATCTGATCTCTCGGCACAGCACCAGAGCTCAAAGGAATCACCCTGTGTCTCATCCAAGTCTTGCAGTCTCATTCCAAAACTCTCGTTCATTCTCTGCCCAGCACATTTGCCCAGATCACTGACAGGATGGACCTTCCCAGACTGGGTGCTTCAGAAGGACCTGCGGGGTGGTAGCACAGTGCTTGAGCAGGAACTGGAGCCATGACTTGTGAGGAGTGGGAATCTCTTGGTGTGTGGGGAGGAGCAATGGACAGAGTCCAAGGTTTCCTGGTGCATTTGCCAATGCCAGTGACAACCCACCTGTGTGTTGACCACAGTGTTGTGAGGCAGGGGGAGTGGTGGGAGGGATTCTTGTCTGACAACAACTCTTGCAGATAGTTTTCTTTCATCCTTACAGTTCTGGAGGCCAGAGGCAGGAAGGAGGGATGTTTCAATCCCCTGGGACATTAGCAGTTTCACAAAGGGCATTTTGATTGCAGCCCCTGCAGAGCGGAGGGCAAAGGAGCTGGAAGTGGAGCTGGGAATGGAAGGAGAGAGATCCCAAATTGGTGAACTGTATTTTATGCATTGAAATTGTATTCGAAGCAAAGCAAGGAAAGCAAAGCTGCCATGATTCTTGTCATCAAGTGGAGCAAGATTTTGCCAGGAGAGGAAAACCATCAACCCCTCACTTACCAACCCTGTGAGAAGCTGTTAGTGGGAAACACGGAGGGAGGGACCCTCCTCTTTGTGTACATAAAATGTGACTTTGTGAAGGAAGTGCTGATCTGGCCTAGAGAAACCTGGACTGATCCTGCACGTGGACGAGTGGCTCTGGCTGAGCAGGACAGCTTGCGCCCAGGACGTCTGTCTGTGCCTGCAGACAACTTCCTTTGGGCAGTCCTTGCAGGTCTGTGGGGAACAAATACCAGGCAGAGACTGCTTCGGGAAGCTCCTCTGTGCTCAGGGACAGGCCTCAGCCAGGCAGGCTGTGCACAGCTGGGGAGAAGGCTGTGCTGCTCCAGTCCTGTGCACGGCAGACCTTGAAGAATGCAGTGCTTGTGAGATCCCATCAAAACTGGCTGGGGCTCAGCAGAGTGTGTTCTGAGGGGCCACAGTGAAGGTACAGACCTTCCCAAAGCATGGGTTCAGTTTTACACTCTCCGAAGGGATGTTGATCCTGCCTGAAGGACCCAGCTGGCTGCTAAATGCCTTTAGAATGAAAACTAACCTGAAGAATTTTCCTACTTAAGAGCATGAGGAGCTACCCATAGATACTCACCTTTCTGGATCTGCTGCACAGCTCAAGGAGTGATCCCCATGTCAGGAGTAAATACAGGCTCACAGTAACCAGTCGCTCACAGGTAACAAACTGTATTCATATGGGATGTTTTAGTCATACGAAAAGTATCAGTATATGCTGGATCCTCTAGTGAGCTATACTGACAACAACCAGTGTGAGGCGTCTTTTACTGAAGCAAAGCTTTCCTGTGAACATGAACAAAGACACCATCTGGGAAGACATTGTCCTTGTGTCCATCCATAAAGATGTTTTTGGCAATATGATCAGGGGAGGTAATTTCTTCCCCCCCGCCAGGGTACTGTTTCTCTCAAAGAAAATGAGCATGTTGTTTCTTCTAAGCACTGCTACTTATCTATTCACATTCTACCTAGAGATTAGGGGTTTGGGTTTTGTTTTACTTATTAGTCTGTTTAAGAGATGCCACACCTCTAAGTCAAAGGAGTATGCCATTTCTGTACTGTCCACTGCATCCAAGGCACTGTTTCCAAACCTCCAGGTCTGGATACCAGGGGTGTGTGTAGAGAGGTCCCAGCATAGGCATCAGGCCTGCATCCCCTGCCAGAGGAATATCACATCACTGTCAAACACTCTTTCTGCATGCCCAAAGCAGCCAGTGGGTATGCCCGAGGCCCCACTAAGTGATCAGGAACATTTACTTTCCAAGAATGGCCTTGTCACCTAACAGCCATACCCTCATCCTTGGAGGTATTTCCCATTTGCTCTGTCTGTTTATCCATGCTGGCTATTTTGTATGTAGCATGTCTTGTTCAGTTGTTGATGCTCCCTCAGTTGGCTACACAAGCATAAATACCAGTGGTGATTGTCTTTAGTGGAGTGAAAAGAAGTGCCCTGATGAAAGAGGTGTGTCTGCCTTTTGGCAGCAAAGATCTTTTGCTGTTCAGTGTCTATTTTGTCTGCCCATGTGGAGGACTGTTGTCAGAGGCTGCCTTTTCTGTCCTCTGTGTGGTGGACTCTGAAAGGAGGTTATCAAGAACTTGATGCTCCAGGGAAGGTGTTTGCATGGGAGAGGGAGTTGCTGGGAGGGCCAGGATGCCAGGCTGCATGCTGCAGGGCACAGCCGTAGCCTAGGAGCAGCAGGGCCCTCTGCACACGCTGGTGTGGAGACCATATTCCCTGTGCTTGGGAGGGCAGAGCCATGCTGGGAAAGGGCAGAGACCTGCTCTCTGCAGCGATGCATGGTGATGCCCTCCCAAGCCAGTGCTGGGTGCCCAGCTGCATCTGCTGGGCAGACAGGAAGTTTGCGTGGAGTCTGCAATGCAGCCCCGCTTTTGAGGCAAGCTTGGTGCCACTGTGGCGAGGTTTGCATGTCTTCTGTTACTAGGCTGTGATGTGGGCAGGGGAGGGAGGGCTTTCTAGGGGACGGGGACAGTGTCTTTTCCCCTGGCGCCAGCGCAAGCCATCCGTACTAGGCAATGCTGCTGGATGCCTCTTGAGATCTAACCTGCCCTCTCTGACAGGACACACAAAAGGGGCAGTGCAGGCTCAGGGCATGCTGGGGGTCACCAAGGCAGCCCCAGCTGTTGGCATCATCATCTTATTCTGTGCTGCCCCACAGCAAATCTCCATCACCTGGATGATACTCCAGGAGCCCAGGCCTCCCCTAGCTGCAGCTCTCCTGCCTGCTGGGCTTGGAAGCATCACTCGAGGCCACAGTGGGGTGCATCAGACCTGAGCCTCTGCTCACTGCCTCTCTCTGTGGACAGCGGGATGTCGGGCTGTGCAGAGCAGAGAGCCAGAGTCAAGCTGGGCAAGGCCACACCAGGGGGAGCCGGGCCCCTTGGCACCTCAGTTCCCTCACTGCTGAGGGCTCACTGAAAGATGTTGATTTAAAGGTGGAATTGGTAGCTCCTAGGAGGTGGGACTGGGATCTCTGGCATAGGGTTGTGCAAATAGAGCCTAGGCAGCTGTGGACCTGAGATTTATAGACTGTTCAGAGAGGCACACAAACGTCTTTGCCTCAACTTGCCAGAGTCCTTGCAAAGAGCAGCCAGGCCCCGGGAGGCTCCTGCCTAGCCCAAAAGCCACAAGTCAGCTCTCAGCCAAGCTTCAGCCCCTCTCTCTGAGCAACACCTCCTCTTGCCTTCCCTCTCCCATGACAAGAAACTCTGACCCTCCACAGGGGACAGCCTTGATATCAGCTGAGATATCCACTGAGGTGAGAACTCATCTTGCAGGAGCAGGAGGAGGGTTAGGAGGAGGAGGAGAAAGGGCTTTGTATAGTTATATAGTTCTACTTACCTGATTCCCGAGGAGGAGGATGACAGAGAAGGGAGTGAGAGAGTGAGGAGCTGGGCTGGTTTTGTACCGATCCTGCACTTCCTCAGGCCCAGAGGCACACATTGCAGAGGCGGCAATTTTCTGGCAAGATTCTCTTCAGTGCAAAACATCCCTGCTAATGACACGGGCTGTCTTTTTTGTCTTCCATGTTGCTGCCTTTCCATTTCCCACTTTACACCATGCCCATTCTCCCCTGTAGGCTTGTTCTGAATACTTGGATGAAAGGCCCAAGGACTTCCGGGGCAAGAACACATTGGTTTCGGCAGAAGACTCAGCTCAAGTGCCAAAGGGGTCCAGCGGAGGCAAGTGATGTAGGCCTGGGTGATTCCTGTGTGCCTGCTTCTGGTCCTGTTTGATGGAAGGTGCCCAGCTGCTGAGGTCCTCAGTTGGATGCCTAAAGGCTCCCATACAAGAGGACGTACACCTCCTTTCTAACGCCCTCCCTCCCAGATCACTCTGTTGGTCACTTATTGTCACCTCCCCTGGTGAGTGGGCTCTGCTGCTAGATTTTGACCCTATGAGGCATAACACCATTCTCCAGAAAATTTTATAGGCCTGTTTTGTTATGGAACCTCTCTGTGGAGTCTCTGAGGATCCCCAAACAGCACCACGAGCATGTTTGGGGCCAAGTTCTTCCCAGGGTGCTCATGGCCTAGCCATGTTTACCAGCATATCCCGAGCTGAGACCACAGGTGCTGCTCCTGCTTAGGCACATGTTCTTTTCTAGTGTGTGCTTGTGGGCATGCTGGATTTGTGTGAGTGTAGGTGGGTGCACAAATTAGTGCATGATTCCATATAGGGGTGTGTTAGCAAGTGTAAGTCTGTCTCTACTTGCATGTACTTGCTCCCTCCCTGTGAGGGAGAAATCCTGCCCACCTCATGCTTGCCATGCCTGAGTGGATCTGCTGCCAATGCAGTGTCAGTGGATGGAATGCAGGCTCCTTGTGTCCAGGTGCCAATTCCAGCGGCACCGCTGCAGCTCATTGACCTGCCTCTAAGTCAGATAGACCTGGCGCTGAACAGGTATGGAAACAGAGGGACATGGGTCCTCATGTCACTGAGCTGTGAAAGGAAGGACAGAGCCCCTGCAAAGCATAGGGATGCACAAAGAGCTTATGACTCCTTTGCTGTTTGGGCACCAGGCCACTCCTGCCCCTCCTTGAAATCTGAGTCTGAGCGCTCAGCAGCTGTGCTGAGAGGGAAGGGAGGTCTGCTCCACATCCCCAAACCTGCTGCTGTGCCATGAACAAGCACCACAAAAAGATGCTCCTTGCAACAGGGTCTGAGTGGAATGCGTAAGCTCTGAGTGCATCTCCCCTCCTGGGGGCTGGTCTGCATGGGCTCAGGTCCAACTTACACCCGGTATAGCTGAGGGCTGCCCACCTTTCCTCTAAGCACCTTGGGGAGACAGATCAATGCCAGACAGCTCGGCTGGGAGGCCTCAGTCAGGTCTGAGCCCGCCTTTTGGTGGGAGCAGCATGAAGCTGAGGCCCTAGTGCTTGGCCCCCATCTGAGCTGCAAATCCAACTGCTTCACAGCCATACCCTGTGACTGGCCATGGATCTGGCCCGCTGATGTGGAGTCAGATTCTGACCTGTGGATGGCTTCTCACCCTGCTCTTGGAATGCCTCATCACTATGGACTTGTATGGCAATCCGGAGTGTGCCGTCATCTGATTTGTACCATTAGCCCTGATCCTGGCCCTGTCTTGCTGATTCACCTCCCTGTCTCAACCTCAGGCTTGCCAGAGACAAGAGCCTGAACCACACAAAGCACGGACAGACAGAGAGCATGGTCAAAGAGGCGGTAGAGGGAGGCAGTCAAGATGGGTGTGGCTGACAGATGGTGACTCCTGGAAACAGGACATAGGCTCCTGTTTAACGTGCAGGCCTGCAACTTCAGAAGAGGTGTAGTGTCCTTGGTACCTGTGAGGACAAACAAGACCCACTGGGGGATTCATTAGAAGGTGCTGAATCCAAATCTTGTACCTGTGTGAAGTAGGAAAGGCTTGTGATAGTCTGAAGAGATTCCCTCCTGTCCAGAGGCACCATACTGCTGATCTGACCTGTTGCCTTCGGTGGCCAGCTGAATGCCAACAGCTTTCTTCTCACTTCACTGATGAAGGAGGTGTCTCAGCATTTTCCCACCTCTCCTTCCTTTTCTCCTGTGCCCTGGGCTGTGCCGGAGGAAGGGGAATCTCCAGTTCCCAAGGGCCAGACTGCTGCCAATAAAGAGACACCTGTAACAAACATGACTGCAAACAGAGGTCTGGGGAGCCGGATGGGCTGGATGGGTTTTTTTTTTTTTTTTTTGTTTTGTTTTGTTTTTGATTTCCCCCTCCCTAAATGCCAGCTGGCAGAGACAGTACAGCAGTCAGTGGGGACCTGGGCAGTCACCACAACTTGCTCTCAGTGGGATGCCTGAGCCAATTCCTTTCAGATCATTAGCACACTAAGTGAATGAAGGGAATTATGCACACGCGTGCACACACACAGTCACACATATCCTGGAGCCTGGCCCTGGAGAGGCCTTGCTTGTCATGGGAGCCTATATTGCACCTCTGCCCTGGCAGCACCAAGGCAAGGGTTGCCTGAGCTTCTTTTGCCCTGACACTCCCACAGGCAGAGGCAGGGCAGTTACCCCCTGCCTCAGAAAGGATGAGTACCCGCCAATAGCCCTCTCTTCACACAGAGCTCTCCCCGTGGGGGCATTTGCAGCCCCACTGCTGCTGGCTGCATCATACTGCCCACACCTGGGATAGGATTTCCCTGCATGCGCACTTGAGGCTCCCATGACAAGCAAGGCCTCTCCAGGGCCAGGCTCCAGGATATATATGTCCCTGGGGGTGAATGCTGCTCGCTGTTCCCACCAGGAGGATAGATAGGCAGCAGCAATGACAGTTCTGCCACGGTTGAGAGACCTGCGGGCACCAGGAGAGCTCAGGGTACAGGGGGAAGGCATCCTGGCAGCCTGGCCACCACTGGCCACACAGAGCAGCACCAGGCTCAGGGCTCTGAGCAGGGGCAGAAACCCAGAAGGGGAGAGCAGTGCACAACGTATGTGGCCCTCGATCTTGAGGAAGCGACACTTTCCCTAGAGGCTCTGATCGATTTCATCCCATTACCTCAGTGCCTGCAGAGCTGCTCTCAAATATCCACACAAACACCCTGTGTGCACATGCTGCCTTTTCCCACCCCCTGGGGCACAGCTGCCCCCCATGCTGTGTGATCAGGTAAAGGACAGGCTTCTCTGGGAAACACTTCCAGACTTCCTTGATTTGCTTTGGGGGTCTTTCCTCTCTCTCACCTGAACTGCTTCTTCTATATTGGTGGCTTCACAAGCTGCTGGACCACATCTCCTGATCCTGCACTTTTTACAAAACTGTAGAGTTAAAAATGCTGTTACTTCCTATAATTTACAGCCTTTTTTCCTTTGGTTTCTTGGTCTTTCTTGGTAATTCTGCCTTCAGGGCTGCTCTGTTTTTGTGCTGTCATGATGCTCCCCACAGAGAACAGCGGACACCAGCGATCACTGCTCTCCCAGCAGCTCTCTTTTCTTCTGTTGCCTGCTCTACTTCTCCCTCTTTGGTTCTTCTGCAGTAAACACCCCTTCTCCTGCTACCAGCTCTTCAGCATTAGCTGCTTTCTGCATTTATCCTGGCCTGCTGCAGTTTGCTTTGCATCAGCTACAGCCTGCCTCTACGAGCTGTGGCTCTGCACTGTATGGAAATGCAAACATGAAGGAGAATCCAGAGACTCTTTATCTCCTGGGAAAGAACTCACATTTACTGCATTTCCAAAACCAAGAGCATAGGATGTAAACATGTGCATATGTTTAACTTTCCAAGGTTGCTGCCATTCACCTTTGCTCTGCCAGACCTCCACTGCTACTTTCCGGGCAGCCAGGGTGTCCGTGGCAAGGGGCCCAGGCCAGGGGCAGCCCCTGCCTGCATTGCCACACACTGCGGGTCACTGCAGCAGGTCTGCGTGGAGGCCTCGTGGCTGAGCTGTGCCGCTGTCTCACTCCCACTCACAGACACCTTTCCTGGTGCCTCTGTGGCTGGACTTTTACGGGACACCCACCCCGCAGTAGCAGCTCCTCGGGCAGCAGCAGCCTGCAGCATCTGGGGCAGTTGGTGTCCTTTTGGAGTGCACTATTCACGTACAGCAGCACATGAGCCGTTACTGCAGCCGGGATGCAGGAGCTCGGGGATCATCGGCTGCCCCCGCCACCGTGGCCTGTGGCACTCCGCTTTGCATCGGGGGCATCAGGGCTCGTCCCCATGACGACACTCGGCCCCGGTCGCTCCCGTCCTGCCTGGCCCCTGTCGCGGGCCTGGGAGTGTTGTGTGCAGTGTGGAGCAGCTGCCTTGGTGTGCTGCCATACCGCTGAGCACCCCACACCCGCCCCTCTTGCCTCCTAGCTGTGGCCTGGGACCAGGCGTGGGTGAGGCCGAGAGCGGTGCCGGTGCCAAGGCAGGGCGCAGCCCCGGGGCGGAGCTGCTGCAGACGGCGGTGGCCGAGAGGAGGCACCAGTGCCAGAGCACAGAGTCGGTGCCGGCGGGCGGCAGCGAGGCGTGGGGAGCCAAGCGGTGCAACACCGTGCGGGGTGGTGTGATGCGGCAGAGACAGAGCGCAGGGCTGGCGGCACTGGCCATGGTGCTCCTCGGTACGTGGGGCTGGCAGTGTCTCTGGGGCCCGGGGCAGTGCTGGGGATCACTTCCCCTGGGACCCTCAGAGCGGCCCTCACCTCTCGCCCTCAGGCTCCTTTGCACCCTCCTCACCCCCAGTCCCCTTCTCCTCTGCCTCTTTCCCTTCCATATTCCCAGCCATCCTTTCCTCTTCCAAACCCTCTTCTCTCACTACTTTCCTCCTCACCCATCAGTGGGCATCCTTCCATTCAATCCCTGTGTCTTCCTTCTTTGCTCTCTCCCTTACACTCTTCTCCATTTGGAGCAGCCCTCCAAACATCACTTGTCAGTTTTTCCCTCCAAGGAGCCACTCACTCATTGATAAAGCTGCTCTCCATCCTTTCTTCTCCAAAGAGTTTTCCACCAAACCTCAACAGTCTTCTCTCCTCTCCCTCTGCCTGACCTCTCGGGGAGCAAAGGAATTTTCTGAGATTTTTTGCCTTCTCCTTGGCAGTGGCTGTGGGCAGAGCCCAGGTGCAGCAGGAGTTGTCAGCAGAGGCCACAGAGGGCACCAGCATCAGCATCAGCTGCTCACACCCCAACATACAGACTAACGAGTACATCCACTGGTACCGGCACCTCCCGGGACGAGGTCCCATGTTCATTGTGAGTGCTCTCAAAGGGTCCAAAGAGGTGCAGGACCCTCCAGGAACCCTGCTCGTGGCTGCAGACCGCCGGTCCAGTGCCCTGCAGCTCACATGGCCCCAGCGGCGTGACACGGCGGTGTATTACTGCACCCTGAGAGACCCGGCGGGACAGGCTGGGGCTGCGGCTGTGCACAAACCCCCGTGGGTGAGGCAGGGTGGGAGTGGAGGTGGGTGCATGGCACCCTCGGGCCGCCAGGAGGCGCCACCCCACCTCCAGCTTGCCCAGTCGTGGATCGCCCTCTGCTGGGGCCTCAGTTGGCTGGAAGGCCCCTGGATTTAGCAAGAGGTGGTAGTACACAGATCTACACACACACACACACACACACACACACACAAACATACTGGGCATGCTGGATTCCTCTGGGAACTGGCCTCAGACGCTCAGGCCCATCGATAGATTGCACAGCATCACTAGGTCTCATAGTTGCCTCATGCACAAGACACACACACACAGTAGAGGCAAGGAGCTCTCTCTAGCAGGTGGCCCAGACCTGTGGCCTTTCGTGTAGCAGATTCCCAAACCCCATGGTTCCTCCAGTAGCCAATTCTCAGCCCACCCTTGTCTCTCTGATATCTGACTCAGATTTATGCCTTCTCCCTTACCTAGCACCCAGAGCTGTATCCTACTCGCCAGTTGGTCCAGCTTGCTAGAAGGCAGGAAAGGCTGTGCTGATCAGGTGCAGGGCGTGGCCAGAAAAGCATAAGGACCAGCCACCTGGCGCCTTCTCTTCCCTTCTCTGCCTCTTTCCACATGCTTGCTTCTTGACAAACTACCTTCATCTCTCCCTTGCCTGCCTTTGGACCTTTCCCCAAAGCATCCCACAGTATGTCTTGCCCAGTCCTGCAGTGCTCTCCCACTACAACCCACAACGCGTCCCATACTGCAGTAGACAGTGAGGCCCTAAGTTTGTCAGGTGATATGGGGAGAGCATCCTCAGCTGACTCATCCTGTGAAGCCCTCTCAGGCAAGGGTGCTGATTGTTCTTGCTGTGATTGCCCTGGAAAGAGTCAGGTCAGGGTGTGCTGCTGGCTCTGATGGGCTTGCTAATGTTCCTCTGCCTGCCACTGTTCCTCTGCTACTTAATATTTGAGACTTTAATCACATAAACTTACACCTGAGAAGGGACTGAAAATGGGTAGCATTTGTGCTCACCCAGGCAGTGGGAGCACAGCAACCAGATAAGGCCCTGCAGTTGGAGGCTGTGTGCATGAATACCTGAAGGGATGGAGAGGGCTTTTCAGCAAAGCAAATGGCGGTGCTGTGATTTTACGCTCTACTCCACCCCGCCAGAGGGGGCAGTGTGTCTGCCTCTGGTTGGGGGATTCTTGAGGAGCTGCTTCTCTGTCTGGAGGAGAACAGAAGGAAAATCCTTCTGGGGGAAGACAGCCTGGGTCCAGGTGCCTGGGTCTGTGTCTGGTCCTACCTCTGTTCAAACAGTACTGAGGCACAAGGCACAAGGGCATACAAGCAGGTGCAGAGGGGCCTCTGGGGTGGGTGGAAGCCTTGGTTTCGGGTTCAGCTCTGGATGGCAAGGGAAGATCACCATGGACACTTCTTCCTTTGCTGGGGGATAGCTGGGCTGCTTCTGATCTCCAGGAGGAGCAAAAGGCAGGAAGACACCCAGCAGCCTCCTGGTGCCTGACAGCAGGCTGCATAATCTTCGGCTGCTACATGATATTTTAGGTGCCCAAGGCCCCTTTGGCAATATGGCACAGAGTTCAAAGGCAGCAGTGCTACAGCTGGGTACCTCTGACTGAGAGGCTACCCAAGCAGCTTTGGACCTAGAGGGTTGTGAAAGAGCTCAGATGTGGCCTGACTGCACACAGGAACCTCCTAGTGCTGAAAAAGCCTCTCCTTGCCTCTTGGGAGCATGGAGCACAGCAAAGGGTGCAGCTTCATTGCTTTCCTTAGGTTGAGCATTTTAACAACTTCAGCTGCTTTGTCCAGAGAGCCAGAGGTGGGCAGAGGTGCAAGGTCCCAGGGAGATCTGTGTGGAGCAGCAGTGTGAGAGTTTTGCCCCACCCTCTGGGCTGAGGTCTGGAGGGTGCTTTGAGCTTGCAGAGGGAGGGGAAGGGAGGACCTGGTCTCATCAGCACCCTCTTTCTTGGAGACACCTGGACACCTCGTGTAGTGGAGATCATCACATGGTCCTGACTTTTCTGGCAGCCCTTGTGGGCCTGCCAGAGTTTGGTGAGACACAATTTTCCCTCTGCAGAGGATTGGAGCAAGAGAGTGTCCCATCAGTGCTGGGGGAAAATGCAAATTCTGACCTCATGGGGAACTGGCAGTCTTTCTGCAGGGAGATCAGGGGCTGCTGGTGCAGCATAGCAAGTACCCCATGGGATGTCAGGAGTAATGGGCATAAAAGGGGGAATAAGGCTCTGCACATCTCTTTCTCCGATAACGAGTGCCGTTATGTGTGCTGTATTTTCCATACCAATTCAGAGAGAGAAAGCTGCCAGGGGAGGGGCCAGTGCTAGACATGGGACACTCTCTGTTTGTGAGGGATTGGGATTTGAAGAAAATGTTGTCAGTCTATGCTGGAATGACAAAACCTTTGAAGGGCATTCAGAGAAGGCTAAGTGCCTGCTGGGAGAGAGGGAAAGCTTTATAAAGCAAGGGCATGGGCAAGCGCTGTAGTGTGACTTATGGAGGGCATGTGGTACTGAGAAGTATGGACAGAAGAAGGAGAGTTGAGAAGTTCATGTCTGCTATGGCAGAAGTTAATACAGCTGCTTCAGATCTCCAGGAGGGGCAAAAAGCCAGTGACAGATCCAGAAACACCTGATGGCCTCACAGCCTGATGAAGATACTGATGAAAAGCAGGATGAGCTCACAGACTGGCCTGTCTGTGAGGAGTAACAAGAACTTGCAGAAAGCAGAGCGTGCAGACAAACACCATATCTGCAAAAAGCAAAAAAATGGAGATGGGGGTATAGTGAGAGAGCTGATGAAGTGACAGATAGATGGATACACAGATAAGCAGTGCTGAAATGCCTTTGTGGCTTGTGAGGCCATGCACAAAAGGACTTGGTGCTGCAGTTCCCACCAGAAGTGACCATCCAGGTGGCACAGCACATAACACTGCACTGTAATTTCTCCTCCAGCTATTGCAATCCCCACGTCTTCTGGTGCCAGCAGCTCCCAAACCAGCCACCTAAGCTGTTGTTGCAAGTGGGAGAATGGAAACCTCAGGCACAGTCAGGGAGGTTCTCCTCTGGGCTGTCTGTGGAGAGCTCCCTGGTGCTTCTCTGTGTGCGGAATGCCAAGCCCAGGATAGTGCTGTCTATCTTTGTGCACTGAGCCCACATGGGTGCCCTCAGGGTGCAGCATTGCACAGAACAGCACGTAGAGTGCTCTGAGCAGTGTTTCTCTCCTTGCCTCTTTGCATGTACCTTTGAGGCTCAGCCTGCCCAGCAATGGCACCTGTGGTCTGTGGAGAGGCTGGATTGTTGCCTCCTCTGCCCACGCAGCCGAAAGAAGTGTCATTATGAACATGTCAGTGAGGCTTGAATGGATGTGTGTAGATACAAGGTCCTGAGAAATGACCAAAGTGGTGTGTCAATACTGACATCGTTTAAAGGGGAGACTAAGCCTGGGGGAGAGCTACTGCAGAGCTATTACCACATCAGTCACACTAGAGTCAGGACCACTCCTGAGCTGCAGAAACTAACTGGGTCACAGGGACGAGTATGCAGGAGAAGTATGCTACTTGCTTGTCCAGCTCTTATTCTTTCCTCAGCTGCCGCTGATGTCCGCTGTTGGAGAAGAGGACCCTTGGCGGACGACGTGACTGTCCTTACGGTTTTATACCACCTAGCCTAAGTAGCCTGAAGAGGGAAATCTCTTTCCTACCCCTGCATCTGGAGATGGGGGAAACTCTCAGAATTTGAGCAAGTTGCCACAGCCAGACTATGGAGAAGAGTCTCTGGTCCATTCCCCTCAAGTTGTCCCACTCTTTTTCCTGTGTCTCCAGCAGATTTGGGGAAGCACCAGTGCTTGGCCGGGGACAGTCCCTATGTCTCTGAGGTAGTGTGGGTTTCTCTGCCAAAGCAAAATCAGCTGGTCTCTCAATTTCTAGGAACTAGTTTGTCGCTCTGTGTACAGTGCTCTTGCTAAGTGTGTTTGGTGGGGCAAAGAGGTTGCCCTGGAGAGCGTCTGTGGCAGAAGGTGACAAAAACAGCCAGGGTGCCTGACAGGAGACACTGGCTGCATTTTTCCTCCCTGAGAGAGTAAATGTGCAGGTGTTTGCAGGGAGGCCTGCTGAGGTGGCACACAGAGCTCAGTCTTTGTGACAAGGAGAGGGTGGGAATGCATGAGAAGGAGAAACAGGGCAGAGGGAAAGGGAGGGAAGGAGAATGGGGCACCTGGAGATGATGTGCCTGCTTTTTCCTAAGCATGTTACATTGATTCTGATTGCCCAAGGGACTAATCTTTCCCTGTTCTTTCACAATCATACCTTCCCCAGGTGTGCTGAAAAGTGAATGCCATGACTTAGCATTGCGGAAGATGCTGTTGGTGGACCCTTCACAGACTGAGCAGACACTGAGAAGTACAGGCCGAGGACATGAAATAGTGTGCTGAGTTAATATGCTCACATCTGTTGTGTTTTCCTGGCCACATTTGGAGATGGAGAGTTGGATGCACAGTGTGGCTGGTGAGAGCTCAGAGGATGATTTTTCCATGGGGCTGTCTGCAGTATTTCTAGCACTACCGCCTGCCAGGAATGGCTCATCATCTCCAGTGGCTGCCTCCGGGACAGCAAGCCAGACTGGTGGTTTCTTGGGCCCAGGCATCAGACAGGAAGAGAGATGCTGCTTACCAGGGCATTTTCTCCCAAAGGCTTTGGCTCAAGAGACAACTTTTCCCCTAGGGAAAGGTGCCTTTCAGCTTCTTGAGTCACTGATATGCAGGAGTGAGTTTGGCAGAGGCCACCGAGCAGGGTCTTGGGGCTGGAGCACGTGTCACATGGGGAGAGGCTTGGCAGCCTGGGCTTCTTCAGCCTTGAAAAGAAAGAGCTCAAGGAAGACTTTCTTGCTGTCCACAGTAACCTGGCTGGAGGCTAAAAAGCCAGATGGAGGCAGAGTCTTTTCAGAGGTGCTCAGGAATAGAGTGAAAGGCAATGGACACAGGTAGGAACATGGGAAATTAGGATTAGAAATTCAGATTTTTTTTTTAGCATTACTATGATTGTTAGCTTTATCACTGTCATTGTCATTAGTATTATTTACCTGAGGGTGGATCAAGTTTGCCAGGGAGGTTGTAAAACAACAATCCTTGGAGATATTCAAGGCAACTGGGCAGAACCCTGAGCAACCTGATCTCATGACATCTGCTTGTGATGAGATGGCCTCCAGAGGTCTCCTCCAGCCTAACTCATTCAGCAATTCTGTGAGTCTATTGAAAGAGTGAGGAAAGGATTTCTGACAGCTAAAGAGGTAGATCAGGGCATATGCAGATCTAACTTGTGATGAAGAAGCCAAGCCTAGGAGTGACTGAAAAGGTGTGGTTTGTTTTCCCGTGAAATGACTTCTACAGAAATGTTTCCTGAAGTGCTCTATGATTGTTCTGAGGCTGGGATGGTGTGACAGGAAAAGGGATTCACTGTTTTGAAAGGGACCTTCTTGCAGACAGGAGAGATTTCACATTTCCTGAAAGGATGTGCAGGAACAGTTTGGGACTGCAAGGCTCAGGCATGGTGTTCCTTCAGATGTCTGAGAGCTGCAGCCTTGGGGTGTCCAGAGAGGGGGTTTGGCGGCAGACACTGTACAGGAGCCAGTTGCAGCCAATGCAGGCAAGGTCTTGGAGATGGAGAGAGGAGACATAGGAGTCAAGGAAGGAGAGTCTTTTCCATGAGAAAAGGCTGTGTCAGTGTCGGCAGCCCCCACATCTCTAGGAATCCCCTTCTACAGCCTGTGAGGTGCAGTAGTTTCGTGAGTTGGAGAAGCCTAGAAGAAAGCCTGCTGGCGTGACTGCCCCAGGTCTTAGAAGGTTAGAAATTATTATTATTATATTATTACTATTATTATTCATAGTAGTAGCAGTAGTAGTAATAATGCAGTAGATGTTGCTAACATTACCATGGTGGAGTTTTCTGGAGCAAAGCCTAAATGAGACTTTAAAAGAACAGAGCTTGTTCTGTCTCCTGTTGCTGGTACACAGGGTCACTCCAGAGTTGATCAGAAAAGGAGGGGGGAGGTGTGTTGCCATTGCATCACCCCACCCCTTCCCATCCCCTTCCTGTTGCAGGGTTCAGGGCTGCCCTAGCCACAGACTTCACAAACTAGCACCCCAAGGAGTGCCTCCTGTACACCCGGAGGAGGCAGCAGCTTACTCACTCCCAGCACTCCCCCCTCAGCCATGCAGTAAGATGTGCTTGTCACCTGAGCGTTTGTGGGAGTCCACAGCCCCCAGGTTCCCCTCTGAGGTGGCAGGATATCCTGCCAGAGCAGGACACAGCCAGGCTCCCTGGGGTGGTGCAGAGCAGGGTTGCTGAGGAACCAGAAGATGTGAATCCTCGGTGGGGAGGAGCGTCCTGAAGTCACAAGGAGCCAGGCAGAGGGTGTGCAGAAAAGCAAGTATTTCTAACTGATAAAGAGAGGACTGGAGTGGGGAACCCAGAGCTCACAGGTCTCCTCTGCTGTCAGGACATTCAGTGGCCTGTTGGCTGAGGGGGGTGGGCTTGACAGTGTGTTCTCTGGGTCTCTATGCAGCAGGAGAACTAGGAGCAGGGACACAGCAGAGTTCTCCTCCAGGGGCATCCTGGCAGCAGGGGATGGGTGTTACAGACCTGTGGGATCTACACTGAGCCAAGAACTCCGAGTTCCTGCCTCAGTCCACTCACCGCCTTACTGTTCCCCAGCCTGGGGCTCCTGTTGCAGAGCAAGGGAGAGGGAGCCTTCTTCCATGGGGGTTTGCATCCTGTCATGGTTTGTACCCTGAAGCCTTTCCCTTGTACAGTCGCTGACCCTTGCTTTCTTCCAGGTGCCATGGGCCACACACCCCTCACCCCATAAGAGGCACTAGTCCCAGTGGAGGAGACAGGCACCTTCCAGATCACCTAGACTTACCAGACATCCACCTTTGATGCCTTGCTCTGATCCCAGCACAGGAGAGGCCAGGCCCTCAGCCGGTCTCATATCAGGTGGCAGCTGGCCTGAAGGAGAGGGGCTGATTCACCACACTGCTGAACACCCCAGGAAAATATGCGTCTTCCAGCTGGAGGAAGTCAAGGTCTCTGGTAAGTCCTTGTAGCTGTGTTACACACAAGAAACCCTGGTGCAAGCACATTCCTTGGCTGTGCAGGAACCTGGGGAAGGGAAGACGTGTCTCCGTGCGAGGCTGAGCTCCAGCTCTCCCTTGGTAGCACCGTTTTCCCTCCACATCTGGGGATCTCCAGTCAAAGACTCTCTTTCTGAAAGGGGCTGGTGCCAGTGGCTTCATGGGAAGGAGGGAGGCAGTGAAAAAGCCTCTGCTGTACCATGTTGTCTCCACAGTCCAGGACAGGACCACACTCCGCACATACCTTTTGCATGATGCTGGTTGGGTATTCAGCTCTCTGTGAAGCACCAAGGGCTGGAAATAGTCAGGGACTCATGTGAGTCTCCAAGTCTCATAGCCCCATATATATATGTTTATATATATGTTTATATATGTGTGTGTATATGCACATTTATACATAGACTTTTTCTTTTCTTCACAGAACAGGAACAACCTGTTCTCCTCAGGAAAGGATTCCATGTCACCCCTAGGGCTGGTGGTGTCCTCAGAGGCATGATTGGGCTTGAGTGCTACACCAGCCTCAGCCCAAACAAGCTCAGCTGAGGGATGCTGGCATGTATTGCTGTGCCTTGAGGGACATGGGAAAGGAGCCTGTCTGGGTACAGCACAGAAACTCTCTGAGCTGCTTCCCTGCTAACCCTGCTTTCACCTTTGCTGGAAATGACTGAGTTTGGAGGACTCTGACTTTCCTGTGAGCCTGAAACAAGTGGTGGAGTCGGCAGGGGGAAGCAAATGCGGCTCGAGTCCCTGAGTATTGTCTTATAATCACAGCTGGCCTCCCTGTTCTTCCCCATCTTCAGCCTGCATCTGGAGTCAAGAGCAGTCCTTTGGGTCCCCATGCAGCAGCAGGACTCTGCACCACCCTGTCTCTCCCACAAGAACCAAGTAGCTCCAAGTATGACCACTCCAATCTCCTGGGAATCAGACTGAGGTGTGAGCTTGGCTCTTGGCCTGATGTCACCCACCCTGTCCCAGTGTGTGGGTCATGGGTTTTGTGTTGGCTGCGGAGAGATGGCTGAACTGGCTTACTGGCTGGGACACCACTGCCCTACTCCCCTGCCCTTGCTAGCTGGCTCAGCTGGGCAAACTCTGCTGGGAACCAGAACTCCTGGAGCCAGCCTGCAGCCCCTCTGGGCCACTCTTTGCAAGTTCCTGAAAGCCTGCTGTTGAGAAGGGAAATCAGGCCCTCGCCCAGCCCTGCCTAGCAGGCAGCAGATGGGTTGTGTGCCTGGAACAAGACAAACTCCCTGCAGGCTGCAAAAGCTGCATGTGAGACTCCAGAATCGAGGCTGTGGTATGTTGCTGTCTCCAGTGTCATGTACCATACTCATACACAGAGGTTTGTTATCCCCACAGCTGAAGAAGCCCTGCTACAGAAGAAGCCTTGTGTACAGTATCCTTATAAGGTCGAGCATGAAGGTGCAGTCTTGTCACTCCTGATGCTGTAAAGGTGCACTGAATGCTGCACAATCTACTGAAGTGCACGGTACTCTGGGAAATATTTCTAGACGTCATTGGTCCACATTTGTTCCTTGTAGCTTTCAAAATGTCATGCTCTGTCATTACAGAAAGTCACGTGTGTGCACACACAGACTCAGTCACATGCACAGTCATTGCACTCGGAAGATCCCTGTTCATAACAGGAGGCACATTGGTATTCACCGAAACAACATGGATAACACTCGTGTTACACAGGCTGTTCAGGTCGCAGAAGAGACTTTGGAGTGATCTTGAAAGGAACGCTTGTTCAATTTACTAGTTGTAGCGGCTTGAGAGAAGCGAGAGAGACTCCAGAAGTTGCCTTGGACTGCTGCAGACAGCCAGGTCCAGGGGCTGTTTCCCTGCAGGTGCACTCAGGTGCCTGTTGGGAGGGCCCAAGCCAGCGAAGGTGCCACAGGCACCGGGGCCGAATTCCCTTCCTGCCACCTGCATCAGGGCACTTCCTCCTCAGCTGCCCCTTCTGCAGCAGGCCAGGCCAGGCCAGGCCTGCTGCTCTGTGTCTGCCAGCAATGGCAACCCCTGCCAGCAGCAGCCCTGCCTGTGCTCCCAGGCCTGACTAGGCCCAGTTGCCTGAGAGCAAGCAGTGCTCAGCCCTGCTCCCTAGCACTCTTCGCCGGGCTCTGCCCATGACCTCTCGCCCTGCTCGGCATGGCGTTGGGCTGTGCAGTACCGAGCCGCCAAGCATGGCCAGAAACAGGCTGCCACCCAGGCAGGGAGCAGCTCTGGGTTGGCAGCACTGCGACCCCAGCACTAGTGGCGTGAGGGGTCAGGAAGCACATCTCAGCCCCGGACAGGGCGGTAGTAATCTCCACACATGAACTGTATTCATTTCACTTTATTGCCACTCAGCACAAACTTCTGATCACTCTTTAGGCTCTAAGAAAGAGAAGAACACACAGGTTCAAACATCCCTTTACACACAGAGCTCTCCTTCTTCTCCACTTTGATCTTCAGTTAAAGACCTGTTCTCCTCCCTTCCTAAACTCACCTTCCCTTGTTTTTGCTCTGGATTGTACTTATTCCCCACCCACCTTGTCACCCCTACCACCCTCATCCCTTCGGCTTCAGTGAAGTAAGGGGTAATGTAGGGTCTGCTTCAGTGAAGTAAGGGATAATGTAGGGTTTAGGTCTCATGTGTAAGGTGTTAGGTTATGCGATAAAAAGCTCACCTACACACATACAAAAGAGCACAGAGAATAATGGCAGGTGTGGCAAGCGTAATACCTTGCTCCAGTTACTCCAAGGCCCATCCCAAGAAAGCCTTCAGCTCATTAAGGACTTATCTCTGCAAGCACTAAGGAGCACAAGGGCAGGTGGGGGAACCCAGTCATATACTCAGAGGAAAAAACACCCTATCCAAGCTACTCTCAGGAATGTCCCACTGCCAAGGCTTGAAACCCATCAAGATGCATCATCCGAAGCAGCTCAGCAGAGCAGATTTCAGATAAAGTGTGTGTGCAGGGGGTAGTGGTGGTGGGCGGGGAGGAGGAGGGGAAGTGTGGTTACTGCCAAGGTGTTTGGGACACTAGGAGTTGCAGGGCAAGAGCATTTGGGGATTGCATAAGTTATTAATATTGCATAAGGGCTGTTTTGGGGCCTTAAAAGAAAAGCAGGAAAGGTGGGGATCAAGTGCCACTGATTGCTGTGTGCCTGTCCCAGGCTGCCCTGTGCTGTGAGATGGCCAGAAGATCCCAGGCAGGGCAGGATACCCGCTTTGTTTTTGCACCCTCAGCCCTTCTCGCCATGCTCATGTGCTAAGCCTTGTGCAGTGGCCACAGGCTTGTCCCTCTGTTGCATCTCTGCAGGAGCTGGGGATGTCTTCCTCAGCTCCAGGGGACTGTGCCTGAAAGGAGCTCACTGCAGTGTGTCTGCCCGTCCTCTTACTCTGGGAAAGAGTCACCTTGCTCCCTTACCTTAACTGCCCTCCCCACCCACTCTGTCAAGGAATGCCTTTGTCCCTGTGCAGCTTGAGATACTGTCCACAGAGGGAAAAATCACATGGACATCCAGGCTGGGATGCTGCAGTACTTTCACAGAATCACAGAATCACAGAATGGATTAGGTTGGAAGGGACCTCCTGAGATCATCTAGTCCAACCTCCCTGCTCAAGCAGGGTCACTTAGAGCATGTTAGACAAGATCGCATCCAGGTGGGTTTTGAATAACTCCAGAGAACGAGACTCCGCAGCCTCTCTGGTCAACCTGTCCCTGTGCTCTGCCACTTTCATGGGAAAGAAATTCCTCCTCATATTCAGGCGGAACTTCCTGTGCTTCAGCTTGTACATGTTGCCTCTAGTCCTGTTGCATGGCATTACTGAAAAGATTTAAGTCTCCCCCTCTTTGACACCCTCCCTTCAGATACATGCAGACATTGATAAGATTCCCCCCCCTCAGTCCTCTCTTCTCCACGATTAACAGGCCCAGCTCTTGCAGCCGTTCCTCATAGGGCAGGTGCTCCAGTCCTCTGATCATCTTTGTAGCCCCACGATGGACTCTCTCTGTTAGAGAAATACTGTGAGAAATGCCTTGCAAATAGTTAACAAGACTCAAGGACAAGGGGGAGAGAAAAACAATACTGCGAAGGATAACCAGCTCCGGCTAAATAACCTTGATGAAACCACAGCGCTTTGAAGATTGTGAGGGGTAGGTAAGACAAAAACAGCAGAATAACCCAGAAGTGACCTTAGGTTCATTAAGGCTTATTAACATACTAAATTTCACACCCCTAAATGGATAATGAGATGGAAATGACATGATAATGATGTTACCTCCTCTTCTTCGCTTCCTATGCTAATTAACAAGAATGTGAAAGTGCAAGCGCAGAGCGATTACCTGAGGTAATGAAACTGTAACCAATAGAAAGATTTGTATAAAATACTCCCTAAAAAGTGCGTATAAATCAAGAATGAGAGGGGGAGAAGGTGTGCTAGCTTTGTGGATTTACCACCAGGCACCCATCTTGTGCAGAAATGAAATAAACAAATATATCGACCCTGTGTGTCTATTGGTTGCTCGTACACCGGGTAACAGAACCCAGATTTTGGGACAACATCTCCAGTAGCTCCATTTCTCTTTCGTACTGGAGAGCCCAGAACTGGATGTAGCACTCAAGATGAAGTCTCACCAGGGCTGAGGAGAGTAGCAGGATCACCCCCCTCAACCTGCTCTTCCTAACGCACCCAGGATACCATTGGCTTTCTTGGCCACAAGGGCACGTTGTTGGTTCATAATCAGCTTCTCATCCACACGCACTCCCAGGTCCTTCTCTGCAGAGCTGCTTTCTAGCCGGTCAGCCCTCAGCCATGGAGTTATTCCTCCCTAAGTGCAGGACTCTGCGCTAGTCCTTGTTGAACCCCACCAGGTTTCTCTCTGCCCAACTCTCCAGCCTGTCCAGGTCTCTCTGAATGGCAGCACAGCCCACTCTTGTGTATCAGCCACTCCTCCCAGGTTGGTATCATTGGGAAACTTGTTGAGGAGGCACTCTGTCCCCTCCTTAGTTCCCCCCTTAGGTGGCTTGGGACAGGGCATTTGTGTGTCATGGCTCATGATCTACAGAAAAAGAGGAGAGAGTGGAAGACACAAGTTAGGGAGAGGCAAGTTAGACATTGCGTATGTTTTCAGGGAGCCCAGACTAGCCCCTTTCCTGCCCTCCTTTTGCAAGGGGAGCCCTGTATTCTTAACCTCTATGAAATCAATGGCCTGCATGAGCTTCTGAATTCCTTCTGTGGTGCCATCAACAGGGGCTTTATTGGGGGGGGGCACACCTTGTGCCACAGTAATGGCTGGAAATGCTGGAGAGGTCACAGCAGTCATAGGTGATGGGGACTCCCTCAAAGCTGAGGATGCTGCCAACAGCAGCAGAGGTGGAGGATCCCATGATGGTGTTCTGCAGGAAGGAGCTGAGGATAAAGCCGGGCAGGGCAAGAACGACGACAGGGAGCTCAGGGGCAATGGAGCAGTTGTGTCACTGCGTGATACAGCGCTCCTTGCAGCTGTTGGCCAGAGGGATGGGGATGGCATGGCAGACACTGCTGGTGGCATGACATATGTGGGGGCTGGAGATGTGCTTGTGGGAGAGGGCAGGGAGGAAGCGGAGCAGGAAGGTGTGTGAGCAACATCCTGTCACCTGCCCTGAATGTGTCAAGGCATCCACTTGGCTAGGATTGGCATCCTGTGAAGAAGCCATTCAGGCTTCTGGTCTGTCTTTGTGTCCTGCTAGGGCCCTGCAGGGAGCACGCATGCCTAGGAAGGCTCCTGTCTTGCCCATAACCCAGGACTCACTGCAGCCAAGCCCCAGCAGCACTCTAAGCTAAGTCTTCTTCCCCCTTCTCCCTCCCATGACAAGCAGCCCCAAGACCCAGCCTAGCAGGAGGGAGACAACCCAAAAGAGAAGGAGGAGGAGAAGGGGGCCTCAAATTCACCCGGCTCACACAGAGGAGGAGGTGAGGGAAGTGGATGAGAGAGCGAGGGAGTCACATTGGCTTTTATAGTTGGCCTGCAATGCCCCAGGCACAGCGGCACCCTTTGCAGAAGGGACAATTTTCTAAGATGCTCACAATGAATGGAAAACATCCCAGCTAATGACATGACCTGTGCTGCTGCTTCCCTCTAGGCTGCCTTTCCATTTCTGGGTTTACGCCCTGCTCATTCCCTCGTGGAGGGAGGCCTCTTCTGAGTGAAAGGATGGGCGATCCTATGATTTCCAGAGCAGAAATGTATCAGCATGGGAAGAGATGTGGAACAATTGCCAGAGGGGCCCCCTGCAGGCAGGTGACGTCAGACTTCAGCAATCCTGTGGGGCTGTTTGTGGCTCCATTCTCAGGAGGGGTACACCTTCTCCTCACCCTGCAAGCCCTGGATGGATGCCTATGGTCTCTTACGTGTGAGGCTGTGCCATGTCCTTCTCTCACCCTCCCTCCCAGCTCCCTCCAATGATCCCTAGTCCACTCCTCCACAAGCAGGTGAGCTGTGCTGCTGGATTTCCTGTCTCTTCCTCCTAATGCGTCTTGCAGGAGAAATCTGCTGACCTGTTGTTCTTCCTCCTCTCTCTGAGCAGGCAGTCCCTCTGAGTCCTCAAAGAGTGCTCTCAGCTTGTCTGGGGCCTTGTTCTGTGCAGAGTGCTCCATCCCTGCCCTGAAGGGGAGGTCCTCAACATCTCCTCACTGAGGTTCCCACAGGTCATGCCCAAAAGGACTCTGTGCTCCAGTTCCCACCAGAAATGACCATGCAGGCAGAACACAGTGCAACACTGCACTGCAATTTGTCCACCAGCTACACTTGTCTTTACGTCTTCTGATACCAGCAGTTCCTGACCCAGTCCCCTCAGATGCTGCTGCGTGTGGACAAATCCAAACCTCGTGTCGATTCAGGGGGGTTCTCTTCTGTGCTGTCTGCTGAGGACTCCCTAGTGTTTTTGCATGTGCGGGATTCTGAGCCGCAGGACGGTGCTGTCTATCTGTGTGCACTCTGGCCAAAGTAGCACAGAGCGAGAATATCCCTTCCTAGCCCTGCATCTGGCAATCAGCTAAGCCCTCAGGATGTGAGCAAGATCCATCAGCTGGACACTGGACAAGATTCCTCTTTCCACCCTCTCCCAGCTGCTGCCTCTGAGCACTCCCACTCCTTTCCATGTCTCTCCTCCAGGTCAGGAGAAACACCAGGGCTCAGCTTGGGGAATGTCCTGTGTCCCTGAGCTGGTGCGGATTTCTCTGCCCACCAGGAAACAGCTGGTCAACACATTTCTGGGAACTAGTTTGTTTCACTGTACATAGTGCTTTTTGTGCTAAATCTGATGGGAGGAGCAAAGAACTGGCCCTGGAAAGCAGGTGTGACTGCTTTCCAATCAGCTGTGGTGGCTGCAGGAAGCATTAGCTGGTATTTCCACCCTGAGGGAGTACATGTGCTAGTGTTTTCTCCTACTGCAGGGCACTGTGCCTTGTCCCTGACATGGGAGAGGCAGCTAGGGAGCCACCGTCACTTTCAAGCTCTGCTTCTCCACGTATTGAATCAAGTAGCCAAGGAGAGAGGAGAGGAATGAGGGTGTAGGGACTGTGAGCATTAGACCTCCCTCTTCCTTTTCAGACTTGGGATTTCACCAGAGGTACCTTGACTCCCAGCACCACTTGCTCTAACCACTAGGCCAGGTGTCTCCTGCAGACGCTGGACACAGGGAAGTCCTACCCCTTTAACTGGAGCCCAGTAAACCCCTTTCCCAACCAAGGACTCAGCAGTCATGACTCTGTGGTCGCAGAGGCTCCTGGGATCTGCCCAGGCATGGGGTCAAAAAAGGGGAGTGGATTCCCAGAGGTGCACCTTCCTCACTCTCTATCATCTGGACATGGAGATGTGGTTAGTATAATTTTGACAGAATGGTTGAGGTTAGAGCGTGCCTCTAGAGATCATTGAGTGCAAGTCCTCTGCTCAAGCAGGATCACCTAGGAGGCTGTCCAGGCTGCCGAGGACCATGTCGAAATGGCTTTTGAATATCTCCAAGGGTGCCGACTCCACAGCCTTTCTGGGCAGCCTGCTCCAGTGCTCAATCACACTCACAGTGAAAAAAGCTTTTCCTTCAATTCAGATGCAACTTCCAGTGTTTCAGTGTTGTGCCCATTGCCTCTCATCCTGTCACTGGGCACCACTGGCAAGAGATCCTCTTTACGCCCTCCCTTCAGATATCTAAACACATTGATAAGATCCACCCTGAGCCTCCTCTTTTCCAGGCTAAACAACCCACAGCTTCCCCAGATCAGGCCCTAAATCTGTAGGAAGCAATGCCTTGTTCAGCTTGGGCACATGTTTGTCATGTCAGAACAGAATGGAACACCTGGATGAGTGTGGGAGCAAGGAAGTGACTGGGCAAATCCTTAGTCTTTGTTGGTGTCAGAGGGTGGCAACACTCCCACTGCTGCAAAATGTACTACTCAATTCACCACCATGGAGGTCTGACCCTGGCTTGGCTGCGGAGCAGGTGGTAGATGAGGGTGAAACCCGGGAGGGGAGGGCCCTGTAGCTCTTTCCTACACAGCTTGGGAGGCTATGGAAGGACAAAGTGCAGCCAGCTTGCTCTTGGAGGAGGCGGGTTGTAAGGTGAGAACTCCTTGGCGGGTCAAGGCTGTGCTGGTCCCAGGAGCTTCCAGCCAGAAAACCACAGCAGGGGCATTTCAGGCATGGTGAGAGAAAAATGTGCTTCCTTCTTTGCTCCTTTAGTGGCATCATTTCTGGCAGCTCTGCTCCCTTGTGGCTGGGAGATCGTTTTTTCGCTCTCTCTCACACAAAGTGGAGGTTGGGCTCAGCACGCACTTTGGGTATCTCTTCCTTGCTGCCTTCCTGTGGCAACCACTGGGCAAGCACTGGCTTCCACTAGAAGCATAGTTCCTCTTTTCTAAGGGAAACACTAGACCCCTCTCCACCTACCTCTGCAAATGTCTCTGCAGGGAGGTGGTCTTGTATGATGGGAAAATGCTGGGAAATGTTGGCTCATGTGTACTTTTGCATGAATATTCTCATGATGCTCTTACTTTTGGAAAAGAAAAGGCAAGACAGAGAGAGGAGAAACCTGCCCTGATCCCTATGACCCACCATCTTCTAATTTCCTTCCCACAGCCACCCATCTCTGTCTGCTTCTCTTTTCTGACCCATCTGGGACTGATGTTTCACAAATGTCTTGCCACAGAAGTTCTTAGTTGTTCTGCAGTCCCAAATTTCAGCCAAAAAGCGGATCTTATAGAGGCTGCTACAGGGCCTGGCATGACATTATTAGCTTGTCCCAGTCTCTCTCATGGCCAGCACAGCCCAGACCCTCCTACACATCATCACCGCTGGGGCTTCTTTTCTCTCCCGTGAGTTTTGGCTTCCATGCACTCTGGGACACAGGAACCATTGGAGAGAACAGGGTGTTGGAAGGAGGATGCATCTTTCTCACAGCAGCTCCCTGGACTCCTCACCACACTGAAGGAGTCCTGGTGCCGGCCCATAAGGGCCAGGTTTGACAGGACATTCCCTGAGATTCTGGGCAGCAGGAGAGCGGGGAGGAAGGACACAATAGAGCTGTCTTCCAGGGGCATCCTGGCAAGGGGGAGTGGGATTATCACAGTGTGTGTTGCACGCAGAGCCAAGAACTCTGTACTCCTGCTCCAAACTACTCACCACCTTGCTGTCCTCAGCTGTGGGGCTCCCGCTGCAGAGCAAGGCAGAGGGAGCCTTCTTCCCTGGGGGTTTGCATCCTGTCATGGTTTTCATCCCGAAGCTTTTCCCCACATGCTAACTCTCACTTTCTTCCAGGTGCCATGAGCTAGACCACTGCCACCGAGAAAGAGGGACCCTGGGGTGTTTTTATCCTGTTGGGGTCAGGAACACATCCGTGTGCTCAACAGGTCTCACTGAACTGCTTGGGGAGCTTCTCTGTGCTCAGGGACAGGCCTGTCAGGCAAGGTGTGCAAAGCTGAGGAGCTTTTGCTGCCAGCTCAGGAGATCTGTGGGCAGGCGCTGTGTGGCAAGGTGAGGAGCAGAAAAGGGCTGTGACGCTCCTCACCCATGTATGGTAGGAGGTTTCTTATGAAGGGGCCATGTTTGAGTGTCTGCTGAGCTGATCCTGAAGGCTGCCAGGGAAGCTGAGGTCTCCCATGCTCTGCCTGTGGAGGTGCAAGAGCCTTCTTGTTCCTCTGCTGAAGCTGCTTGTTACTTCTGTGCCCTGCCTTTCCTTTCTCCCAGGCACTTCCCAGCCACTCTCTCTGGCCCATCTGCTGATGTTCCTTAGACTTCATCTCCTTTCCCTTGGTGAGACCTCAGCCTCCCCTCTCTCTTGCTGCATCCCTTGGTTTACCCACCTCCCCACCTCACCTGTGAAGCAGGGCAGGTGATCTGGATCAAGCAAAGCCAAAATATCATGTCTACCCCATGTACAGCCTCAGTGCAGTAGCATGGACAGCCAAAATTCAGCCTGGGCCCCACGTCCTACTTTGGAGAAGGCTTAACAGCTAGTCTGTGTCGGAGGGTGTCCTCAGGAATGTGAGCAACCGGTAAAGGAAACCTTACAGCTCCCCTGTGGTGTTGTGATTTCCTTAGGGGTTACATGGGGGTCTGGGACCAGCTTCAGCTCCTGTGCAGGCAGCAGTGCTGCAGTGACATGCTTCCATGACCACAGAGGGTCATGTGTCGGGGACAAGCCAGACTCGCCACAGGCTGCAAGCACTGAGGCAGACAGGTAGGCAATGAGCCTGACAAGGCAGACTTCTCATCCCTGTGTTGGACTTTGAGAAAGAAAAGGACGAATACATTCAAACAGCTCTCTACACAGAAAGCTCTCCTACTAATTCCCCAGGGTCAACTTCAGTTTTGGATGTGAGTTACGTTTATTCTGATGCAATTGCTCTGGTGACAGTAATGTAGGAGGCTGGGCTTGCATGTGTGGTGGTTGCTTTCTGCTACTCTTTGCTCGATTTCCCTGCTGCCCATTGCATCTTCACATTTTCCTGCTGCTCTGGTGTTCTAGTGCACCTGCTCCAGCATGGGTTGCCCACAGGCTGTAGAATTCAAATCAATATAAAAAATATATATATATATCTCACGTGTCACGCTGTCTGTGCTGCCTCCTGGAATCACCTGCTGACAGCAATGTTAGGTAATGCTGAGATCCATGCTGCGTACCGAGGAGGAGATGCGTGGCCGTGTGCTGGGACTGGGAGGACATGCTCACCTGAATGCCCTCCAGCCTGGCCATCCTTGGAGCCCCTCTCCTGCCTTTCGTCCAGGGTTTCCCTCAAGCCTTCTTCTGTATGTTCTCCAGTGCAACCAGTCTGCACTGCTTGAGTCAAGAGCTCAGTGGGGAAGCAGAGCACCAGGCAGATGTGGGCACCTGCCCCTGCCAGGGAAGAGCTAGGCCCAGGGAAAGCTGCTTCATGGCTGTGGAAAGGCAGACACTAAAGAAGAGCCACAAGGGTTTGGGCATCTACTGCTGTCCTGTGGCATCCCTGGCTGATAAGGATTGGGGAGGTGTTAGGGAACGAGGACCCTAGTGTGTGGCTCAGCCAGATTGATTTCAATGTCAATCTTGTCTAGCACATCTGTGCAACAACTGGACAGTGCAAGGCTCTGTGTGAGGTGTGGGGGAGGATAGGGGACCTGCACGTGTTACGCATGCCCTTGGGTGCAGGCCACACTCTCTCATTCTGGTGATGGATGGGAGAGCGAGTAGAAGGAGCACCTGGGCTGTCACCAAGGCTGTTTCTCCCACCATACCCACCTCTGTCATCCTTCAGGACCATCACCTCCATGAGCCTCCTCCCCCACTCCAGCCCCATCCAGGCAAGAGAGAATCCCCTTCCCCAAGAGCTTGTGGGACTGCTCTCTTCCCAGGGCCTGCAGCAGTCCTGGGCTGCTCCTTCAGTGACTGCACTGGTCAGGCTCCCTACCTGCAGGACATGCTCCACAGCCAATGGAGTGTTTCTGGGTAGAGATTCAGTGAGGCAAGGACTGATGGCTACTGGCTCAGCAGTAGCTGGAGATGTCTTCCTCAGCTCCAAGGCACAGTGCCTGAAAGGGTCCCACTGCAGAGTGTCTGCCCCTGCCATTACTCTGGGAAGGGTGAAGGGTCACCTTGTTACCCTAATTTAACTCCTTGCCTGCCGTGGTCTGCACCTGCAACGCCTTTGTCCCTGTGCAGCTTGAGCTATGGTCCACAGAGGAAAATTCCACACAGATGCCTGGACTTGAATGCAGCAGAACTTTAGGGAGTCTAAAGAGGAAACTGTGGTTGCTCCAAGCTTAGTCCCCAGTGCAGGGAGCACCAGAGGCAGCCAAGAATGTGTGTCCCTTGAGCAGGGCAGAGTTTTCGCAGGATGTGTGTCTCCCACAGAAGGAGAGAGGCCAGCATGTCCCCTCTTGGCTGGCTTGGGACAGGGAGTAGGAGGGAAGAGTGCCATGGCCAGTGGAGGAGAAGACAACCAAGAGTGGGGGGGAGAGTGGAAGACAGGCAAGTTTGATACTGGCTGTGTTTTCAGGGAGCCCAGGCTAGCCCCTTTCCTGGCCTTTAGCAAGGGAAGCCCCATTGTCTCAGGCTCTATGAAATCAATGGCCTGCGTCAGCTTCTGAATTCCTTCTGTGGTGCCATAGGCACCAGAGGCTTTAGTAGGTGGGGACACCTTGTGCCACAGCAGTCGCTGGAAATGCTGGAGAGGTGACAGTGCCCAGAGGTGATGGAGAGTCCATGAGCTGCTCCTCACCCTGCAATCCCGGGATGGATGCCTGTGATCTCCTGTGTGTGAGGCTGTGCCACGTCCTTCTCTCATCCTCCCTCCCAGCTCCCTCCAATGATCCCCTAGTCCACTCCTCCACAAGCAGGTGAGCTACACTGCTGGGTTTTATGTCTCTTCCTCCTAATGCGTCTTGCAGGAGAAATCTGCTGACCTGTTGTTCTTCCTCCTCTCTCTGGGCAGGCAGTCCCTCTGAGTCCTCAAAGAGTGCTCTCAGCTTGTCTGGGGCCTTGTCCTGCACAGAGCACTCCAGCCCTGCCCTGAAGGGGAAGGCATCAGTATCTTCTCACTGAGGTCCCTTTCGTATTTGTCAGAGTCCAGTACTCTCTGACCAGATTCTTTTAGATATTCCACACATACAGAGAGTACAATGTTTAATATAAAAATTTACTTTATATACATTTGATATTACACAGGATTTTTGATTTTGAAGAGTGATAGAGGAATATACTGGAATCATACTACAAGTGTAATTGTTATTTCCGGTCTCTATAATATGCTCACCACCATGATGCTGGGTGTCCCCAGTCACCGGGAAAGAATACGTGGCTTGAAACCAGCTCCAGCCCATTGCTCTCCTCAAAAATTCCTTTGTTGTTCGGATTTTGTGCTCTGTATTGGGCTGAGCTACATATACTCTTCCCCCATGCTAGTCTGGCAAACCTCAGGGAGACAGTCACATTCTTTGTTCAACTCAGAAAGGAACAAACGTATGGCTTCTTATCAAAAACAAGTGTCACTCTCCAGCTCTCTTTGTGTTAAGGTAGTTAAGTTAGTTAAGTTGAGTTTGTGGGCACTACTGGGGGTGGGGAGTGTGTTTGTGTAACAGCCTACCCTGCTGTGTAACTGACCATGGGGGCACATGCATGAGCTCCTGTTGCTGTGTATACCTGTGTTTGCATGTGCATGCATGAGTGTATTTATGTAACTCCATCTGCATGTGTGCTCATGCACATGTTTGCTCATGTCCATACATCTGCGTATGTATTTGTGCACATTTGTGCATCCTTGGTAGGGGCTAGTGTGTGTGCACCAGATTGCCACAGATTCCACGGATGTGACCAGCCAGTTCCAAGGCCCATAGTTACACCCTTCTGTGGCAGCGCCAGACTGAGGGAGAGGGACCATGCTGGAGAGCTCAAGTCTTCCTGAGAAGGATGCAGAGCACAGACCAAATCTTTCTGTGCTGCCTGCAGGCACCCCTTAGGGGCTGGCTTGTGTTCTTGAGGTGTCCGCAGCTCCTGGGGGAGTAAGAGTGGCACTGGTCTGGGACTTAGTTGCATCCTCAGGGATGGGAGAGTCCTCAGCCACAGCAGGCCCTTAGCCAGAGCCAGTAGCCACTGGGAGAGGCAACTCCAGCAGCAGCAGGCATCTACCCACAGGGAAAACACCCACTCAGTTAGCACTGGAAAGAATTCTCTTTAAAAAATGCCCTAACCAAATATTTTGGCATTTTCTTGGTGAAACCTTTCATTTGGAGGTGGTGCAGCCACATGCTCTGAGCTTTACAGTGTGAACCTCTGCCAAGTCTGTTGGGATATCATCAAAGTTTCCATCTGCTCCAATCCTCCCAGCACCAGCCGCAGAGAGCATGATGCGGGCAGGAGGCCTCTTTCAGGTGAGTGGAACATTCCCACTGACTTCTTCTGGGAACCCAGCAGGGAACTTGCTCCCCAGGTAATGGGAATACTTGTGACCAAGGTGTCCATGTCAGGGAGCAGACCCTGCCCACTCTCCTACACCCCCATGGTCGCTGCCAGCAGGCTTGCTCCCACAGGGCTCTCATGAGTATTTGTGTTCCAGGCCTGTGGCTGAGGGTAGGCTCCTGCTCGCTGCTGCTCATGGTTGCTGCTCCCAAGGCTGCTGTTCCCGGGGCTGCTGTTTCTGCAATTTCAGGGAAACATTCTCATGCCAGCAGCAGCTCCACAAGCAGCAACAGCCAGAGGCATTTTGGTGGTGGTGGTGGGGCGGGGGGGAGTTAGCGTCTTTTTCGGGCACGCTGTCCCTGTGCAGCAGTGCATGAGCTGTTACTGCAGGTGAGATGCAGGAGCTCCAGGAGCGCCGGCTGCCACTGCCACTGCGGCTTGTGGTGCTCTGCTTTGTGCATTGAGCACCAGGGCTTGTTTCTGCCATGATGCCCAGTCCCTGCCACTCCCCTCCTGCCTGGCCCCTGTCGCGGGCCCAGGAGCGCCATGCATGGTGCAGAGCCGCTGCCTTCATGTGCTGCCGTGCTGCCGACTGCCCCACTCTTGTCCTTCTCACCTCCCCGCTGTGGCCCAGGTTTGGGCAAGGGTAAGAAGAAAAGCTGAGAGCGAGGCCAGCACTGGGGTAGGGCGCAGCCCCAGGGCGGAGCCAGCACCGGTGGCAGCGTTGGAGTGGAGGCGCTGGTGCTGCAGCAGAGAGTCGGTGCAGGCAGGCGGATGCGATGCACGGGTGGCTGAGCAGTGCCATGTGGTGCAGTGTGATGCGGCAGTGCCAAGGCGCAGGGCTGGCGACGCTGGCCATGGTGCTCCTGGGTACGTGGGGCAGTGGCAAGGCGGGGGAGTTAGGGATGTGGGGCAGAGGCCAGGGGAAGGCATGTGGGTTCCGAGGTCCTTATGGCCACGGTCACCACTAGCCCTCAGGTTTTTACGCAGACCTCCTTTTGCTGGACATCCAGCCAGCTGCCCAAGCCTCTCTCCCTCCTTCATCTGTGCTGTCTCCACCAACCGATTCAGCCATGTCTCCCTCACTACAGCCCTTCCTGGCTGCGATCCTCCCTTCATCCTTCCATTCTCCCCTTCTTCCTGGGCAGGAAAGCCATTGTCGATGTGAATTTCTCCTCTCTTGGCAGTGGCTGTGGGCAGAGCCCAGGTGCAGCAGGAGCCATTGGCAGAGGCCACCGAGGGCACCAGCATCAACATCACCTGCTCACATCCTAGCATTGCTGCAGACTCAACTCAGTGGTACCGGCAACGTCTACACCAGCCGCCGCAGCTGATAGCAACGGGTGTCAGAGGCGAAAAAGTGGTGCTGGACCCACCAGGAACCCTGCTCATTGCGGCAGACCGTCTCTCCAACACCCTGCGCCTTGCCCAGCCCCGCTGGTGGGACACTGCACTGTATTACTGCGCTGTGAGAGACACAGTGAGACGAGCCGGTGCTGCCGCTGTGCGCAAACGCTGCAGGGAAGTGTTGGGGGTTGTGTGTGCCCAGGTGCCTCTCTGCTCTCCGCACAGCGGTGGCACCTGTGGCTGCCTGGCCAAGAGTGGGGCAGCGTGTTTTATCGGACGCTCTGGATGCTGGAGGTGGGAGCAGAGGAACCGGGTGGGCCTAACCTGAGCCATGGGCGGTCAGAGGAAAATCCTGCTTGACAGGGAGTGGTGAAGACATTGGTGCAGCGGTCACGGTAATGGAGCCAATGGTGGGCCACGAGGAGGCCATGTCCCACTCGCCCCCGGGGCACGGAGTCCTCCCCACAATGCAGCCCTCCTGGCCTGGCCCCACCTGTCTTGTCCAGCCTGGGAGTGGTGGTGCCGCAGACCCGCGCACTGTGCTGCTGGCTCCCGTGGAGAAAAGGGTGCCGGAGAGCCAGCCAGGCCAAGCCACCGCCCAGGCAGAGCTGACGAGGGAGTGACCTGAGTGCTGGGAGCCACTTTCAGCCCCTGGTGCCCCAGCAGAAGCCCCCTGCAGTGCTACCACCTTCACAGCTCTGACGCCAGATTCTGGGACCCAGGGACATGGGTCTTAGTCACCGCTGGTCTCACCAGTGTTGGGGATGTACCATCCATCCACCGTCCCGCGGAGTGGTTTCCAGACCACTTGCTGACCCTCCTGCTGCCCCCTGCCCCCAGCCCAGTTATGCCTTGGTCTTTCCAGGCCACAGGTCGCTACTTGCCTGTGGGTAGCCCTTGTACTTGCCCAGACAGTCAAGTCCCAAGACACAGGGTGGCATAAGCAGTTGGAGGCTGTGTATGCAGATGAGTGAAGAGAGACTCTCTCTAAAACTTAAGGTTCTGATGGGATCTCTTTCCTCTTCCCTGAAAGTGTGTGGGGGTGTCTTTCTATCTCTGTGTGAGAAGCTCCCACAGTAGGTGCTATTCAGAGAAGCCCACTGGGGATACTGAGCTAGGCACCTGGTTCCAGGCACCTCTGTCTGTACCTGGTGCTACTTATATCCAGGGCCAAGGTAGATATGGGTAAGTGCAAGCATCCCTTCACCATTTCCTGCCGAGCTGGGTATAGGCTCATGTGTCTGGCTGGGTGCTAGATGACAGGAGATGTCAGAAACACTTCTCTTGTGCTGGGGGATGGTTTGTCTGGTTCTTATTTCTAGGAGGGACAAAGAGATGGAGGTCCCCAGCAACATCCTCCATGTCCTTTTGACTGACCACAGCATGCCTAAACTGTCCGTTAGGCTCATCCGTTAAGCAAGGACATTCAGTCACTGTCCATACAAACACAAGTCCATACTGCGAACTTCTCTCGCTTGCCTATATTTACCTTTCCGGATCCAACCTGGCACTCCCACTGCAGCTCTGTACTTCCCCTCACTTGCCTCCCCAAACTCACTCCTTCCAGAAGGGTAGGGTCCCAGCTACCTCTGGGGATCTCAGGGAAAGGTATGGTTCTCAGGCAAGAGAGGAAGAAAAGGGTAGAGTGGTAGAAATAATGTTGACATCCGTTCTCAGAAGAAATAGCACCATCTGCAGAGAACTGGGCACCCCTGGGGAAGGTGAGGAACTGCCAGTGGGGAAAACCCCTGAAATCCCCAAAGGACCAAGCAGTAGTGTGCAGGAGAGCATGTGTTTCTAGCTGGTGAAATGAGGCCTGCACTGGGACATCAGGCCAGGAACAGCCACTTCTTACCATGGGGAACCCAGAGCCCCCACGTCTTCCCCCATAGTGAAGACATTCAGTGGGCTGTTGCCTGGGGAGCAACATGTGTCACTGCCAGAAGAGGCTGAGCTGCAGATGGTGTGTTTCAGGAGTGACAAGAACAAACACTTTCTCTTCCCCCTTTCGTTCTTTGTTCCCCTTGCAGAGTCATTTCCGGCAGCTCAGCTCTCTTGGGGGTGGGAGGTGGTTTTTCGACACTCTCACACATAAACAGCAGGGTCAGCCTCAGCATGTACCTCCGATACCTCTTCCTCGCTGCCCTCCTGGGGAAATCGTTGTGGTTGCTCCAAGCTTAGGTCCCTAGTGCAGGGTGCACCAGAGGCAGCCAAGAATGTGTGTCCCTTGAGCATGGTAGAGTTTTTGCAAGGTGTATGTCTTCCACAGAAGGAGAGAGGCCAGCAGGTCCTCCCCTTGCCTGGCTTGGGGCAGGGAGTAGGAGGGGAGAGTGTCATGGCCAGTGGAGGAGAAGACAACCACGAGTTGTTGAGAGTGGGGAGAGAGTGGAAGACAGGCAAGTTTGATATTGGCTGTGTTTTCAGGGAGCCCAGGTTTCCTGGTTTCCTAGCCTTTCTTTTTATTTTTATTTATTTATTTATTTATTTATTTATTTGCAAGGGGAGTGCCATATTCTCAGCCTCTGTGAAATCAATAGCCTGAATCAGCTTCTCAAGTCCTTCTGTGTGCCATTACTAGAGGCTTTAGCAGGTGGGGACACCTTGTGCCACAACAGTCGCTGGAAATGCTGGAGGGGTCACAGTGCTCAGAGATGATGGATATTCCCTCAGCTGCTTCGCATCCTGCAGTCCTGAGATGGATGCCTACCATCTCCCATGTGTAAGGCTATGCCATGTCCTTCTCTCACCCTCCCTCCCAGCTCCCTCCAATGATCCCTAGTCCACTCCTCCACAAACAGGTGAGCAGCACTGCTGGGTTTTATGTCTCTTCCTCCTAATGCATCTTGCAGGAGAAATCTGCTGACCTGTTGTTCTTCCTCCTCTCTCTGAGCAGGCAGTCCCTCTGAGTCCTCAAAGAGTGCTCTCAGCTTGTCTGGGGCCTTGTCCTGCACAGAGCACTCCAGCCCTGCTCTGAAGGGGAGGTCCTCACTGAGGTTCCCTTGGTATTTGTCAGAGTCCAGTACTATCTGACCAGATTCTTTTAGATATTCCACACATACAGAGAGTGCAATGTTTAATATAAAAATTTAATTTAAATTTATGTGATGTTACATGGGATTTTTGATTTAGCAGACCTACTTGGAGGAATCACATGGGTTAAGGGCCTAGAAGGAAGGGGTCCAGGAGAGCTGGCTAGTATTCAAATATTGCCTCCTCCATGCTCAAGAGCGGTGCATCCAAAGGAGAAAGAAGTCTAGCAAAGAGGGCAGGAGACCGGCATGGATGAACAAGGAGCTCCTAGTCAAACTCAGGCAGAAGAAGAAGATACACAGAATGTTGAAGAGGGCACAGGCTACTTGGGAGAATTATAGGAATGCTATCAGAGCATATAGAGATGCGGCGAGGAAGGCTAATGCCCATTTGGTATTAAGTCTGGCAAGGAATGTTAAGGACAGCAGGAAGGGTTTCTTCAAATACATCAGCAGCAAGAGGAGAACTGGGGAAAATGTGGGCCCACTACTGAATGAAGCATGGATTCAACAAGGGGAAATCCTGCTTAACCAACCTGATAGCCGTCGATGATGGGATGACTGGCTGGGTAGATGAGGGGAGAACAGTGGACGTTGCGTACCTTGACTTCAGCAAAGCTTTCAGCACTGTCTCCCATAACATCCTCCAAGGTAAGCTCAGGAACTGTGGGTTAGATGAGTGGAGTGTGAGGTGGACTGAGAACTGGCTGAGAGGCAGAGGTCAGAAGGTTGTCATCAGTGGCCGGGAGTCTAGTTGGAGGCCTCATCTCGAGTACTGCGTCCAGTTCTGGGCTCCCCAGTACAAGAGAGACATGGAACTACTGGAGAGAGTTCAGTGTAGGGCTACGAAGATGATCAAAGGGCTAGAGCACCTGCCCTATAAGGAATGGCTGTGAGAGCAGGGCCTGTTTAGCCTGGAGAAGAGAAGACTGAACCACAAGAAATTCCGCCGGAACGTGAGGAAGAATTTCTTCACTGTGAGAGTGACAGAGCACTGGAAGAGGTTGCCCAGAGAAGTTGTGGAGTCTATTTCTCTGGAGATAGTCAAAACCTGCCTGGGTGCAACCCTGTCTAACATGCTCTATGTAACTCTGCTTGAGCAGGGTTTTTGGACTAGATGATCTCTAGAGGTTCCTTCCAGCCTAACCCATTCTGTGATTCTGTTAGTCTGTTCTTGTTCCCGACTCATCTGGGCTCTGGGAATACCTGTAACCAAGGTGCCCTTGTCAGGGGGCAGGCCCTACCCACTCTCCTGCATACCTATCGCTGCTACAAAGAGGTTTGCTCCTGCGGGGCTCTCGTGCACGTCTTCATTTAGGTCCTGTGGTTGAGGGGAGGCTCCTGCTCACTGCTGCTGTGGCTGCTGTTCTGGGGCTGCTCTTTCTGGTATTTCAGGGAAACATTCTCCTGAGGGCAGAAGCTCCATGAGCAGCAACGGCCAGCAGCATTTAAGCAGGGGGGGGGGGGAAGGAAGCGTCAGTGTCCTTTTTGGGTGCGCTGTCCCTGTGCAGCAGAGCATGAGCCATTACTGTAGCTAGGATACAGGAACTCCAGGAGCACTGGCTGCCCACACCAGCACAGCTCGTGGTGCTCCATTTTCTGCTGCAGGCATCAGGGCTCATCCTCACTGCAATGCCTGGGCCTTGCCACTCCCCTGTTGCAGGCCTGGGAGCACTGTGCATGGCAGAGCCACCACCTCTGTGTGCCACCGCACCTCTGAGTGCCCTGTTCCCACCCTTCTCACCTGCCTGCCATGGCCCAGGACTGGGCTGGGGCAAGAAGCAAGGCCAAGAGTAAGGCCGGCGCTGGGACAGAGTGCAGCTCCAGGGCGGTGCTGGTACTGGTGGCAGTAGCTGAGGGGAGGTGCTGGTGCTGCAGCAGAGTCACTGCTGGCAGGCGTCCAAGTGGTGCCCTGCGGTGTGATGCAATGTGGCAGTGGGATTAGTAGCCCAAGGCAGCACTCAGAGGAAGCCACGCTGGGTCCAGAGGCCTTAGGGTCACCCTCCTGCTTGCCTTCAGGCTCCTACGCAGAACTCCTTTTGCTGGATCTCTAGCCCACCACCCAAGCCTCTCTCCCTCCTTCATCTGTGCTGTCTCCACCAACCGATTCAGCCATGTCTCCCTCACTACAGCCCTTCCTGGCTGCGATCCTCCCTTCATCCTTCCATTCTCCCCTTCTTCCTGGGCAAGAAAGCTGTTGTTGATGTGAATTTCTCCTCTCTTGGCAGTGGCTGTGGGCAGAGCCCAGGTGCAGTAGGAGCTGTTGGCAGAGGCCACTGAGGGCACCAGTATCAATGTCAATGCTCACACCCCAACGTGCAGATGATCGCAATAGTATGCTGGTATTGGCAGCATCTACACCAGCCACCACAGTTGATAGCAACGGGTGTCAGAAGAGGGGAAAAAGCAGCGCTGGACCCACCGGGAACCCTGCTCATCACAACAGACTGCTGCTCCAGCCCTGCTGGTGGGACGCCGCGCTGTATTACTGCGCCATGAGAGACACAGTGAGACAAACCAGTGCTACCGCTGTGCACGAATGCCGTGGCTAAGTGTCAGGGGCTGTGCGTGCCCAGGTGCCTCTCTGCTCTTGGCACAGTGGTGGTGCCTGTGGCTGCCCGACTGGGAGTGGGGCAGCGTGTTGTGCCGGGCGCGCTGGGTGCTGGAGGCGGGAGCAGAGGAGACAGACGGGGCCCGGCTAGAACCACGGGTGGTCAGAGGAAAACGGTGCTCGACAGGGAGGGGCGGAGCCGTTGGTGCAGTCGTCACGGTGCCGGAGCTGGTGTTGGGGCCAGCAGGTGGCTGTGCCCCGCTTGCCCCAGGGACACAGAGCCCTCTCCATGCTGTGGCCCTCCTGGCCTGGCCCCGCCCATCTTGCGCAGCCCTGGAGCGGTGGAGTCACAGAACTGCATGCACACTGCACCACTGCACTGCCATCTCCTGTGGGGAAGAGGGTGCTAGGGAGCCCGCTGAGCCGAGCCACTGTCCAGTCAGAGCTGGTGCAAGAGTGGCCTGAGTGCTGGGAGCTCCTGCCATCCCCTGGCATCCGGGCAGAAGCCCCCCGCAGCGTGACCCAGCCTTGCAGCCCCGGCGCTGGGTTCCAGAACCTAGGGATGAGGGCCTTCTCCGTCACAGCTTGTCTCACCAATGTGGCCAACATGCCAGGCCATCCACTGTCCCACGGAATGGGCCACTGCTTGCCAACCCTCCTGCTGCTGAGCCTGGATAGGCCTTGTTCTTTCTGAGCAACATATGTCACTGCCAGAAGAGGCCGAGCTGCAGATGGCGTGTTTCAGGAGTGACAAGAACAAACACTTTCTCTTCCCTCTTTCCTTCTTTGCTCCCCTTGCAGAGTCATTTCCGGCAGCTCAGCTCTGTTGGGGCTGGGAGGTGGTTTTCTGACTCTCTCACACACAAACAGCAGGGTCAGCCTCAGCATGTACCTCCAATACCTCTTCCTCGCTGCCCTCCTGGGGAAATCGTTGGGTGAGAACAGTCTTTTACTCCTGGCAGAATCCTTTCTTTCCCACCTGATTAAACCCTGACCCCATCACCAGATCTCTGCAAGGATGTTCTCTTGAAAAGTGGACAGGCGTTGGGAAATACCAGATCACGTGGGTGTTTTGCACCTGTGTTCTGAAGAGGCTGTCACTGCTGGAAAGGAAAAAGATGAGATAGAAAGGAACACCTCATACCGTGATGAGCTAAGATCCCCTTTCTCCAGCTTTTCTTTCCCTACCAATCCATCTCTCTCTGTCTCTCTCCTCTGATGCACCTGGGCCTAGTGTTCCAGAGACGTGTCACTGCAGAAGCTCTCTGCTGTCTGTCGTGCCAAATGACTGCCTTGCAGCCCAGATATACGGGACTTTTCAAAGCTGATGCAGGTGCTGGGAAGCTCTTATGCCACGGACGTTATTAGGGTGTCCCAATCTCTGTTCTGGCTGGCAGGTGTAGTGCAGCATGCCCTGGCGACCCATTTTTTCCTGCATGTCAGCACAGCCAGGGCTTCCTTTTTCCTCATTTCCGAAGACCGGAGAGGCAGGCAAGATGTCAAGTAATGGAGAGAGGGATGCATCTTTCTGCAGCACCTCCTGGGAGCCCTCACCTCCCTAGAGGTGTTCTGGTGCCAGCACAGGAGGGCCAGGCAAGACAGCCTGTCCCCTGGGCAGCAGGAGAGTGGGAAGCTGGGCCACAGAAAAGCTCTAATCCAGGAGCATCTCAACAGGAGGTGATGGGATTGTCACTTCACTGGGGCAAGAAGGCCAATCTCCTGCCCAAAACCACTCACTAACTGCCTTGCTGCAGGGCCAGGGAGAGGACGCCTTCTTCCCTGTGGGTTTGCATCCTGAAGCCTTTCCCTGCACACTCACTGACTCCTGCTTTCTTCCAGATGCCATGGGCCAGACCACCGTGACTCAGAAAGATGGTCTAGTCACAGTGGAGGAGAGGGGCACTTTCCAGACCACCTCCACCTACCAGACCTCCAGCTTTAGAGCATTGCTTTGCTACCAGCAGAGGAGAGGCCAAGCCCCACAGCTGGTCTCCTATCAGGTGGGAGCTGGTCGCAAGGACAGCAGCCGATTCACCACACCACTGAACACCGCAGGGAAATACAGCCTCCTGCGGCTGGAGGAAGTCAAGGTCTCTGACACTGCCTTGTACCTCTGTGGTGTGGAAGACACTCTGGTGCAGGAAGCTTCCTTGGCTGTGCAAAAACCTGAGGCAGGGAGGAGGGTGAGGGTGCCTCTAGGCAAGGTGGAGCTCGGGGAACAGTGCTATTTCCCTTGTGCACTCAGGGATCTGCAGGCTAAGATCCTCTTCCTGAAAGGGACTGGTGTCCATGGCCTGACAGGGAGGAGAAGCTGGTGAAGGCGCCTCTGCCATGGAAGGGTTTTCCCTGTACACCCAGGGTAGGACCGCACGTGGCATGGGCTGTGCAGAGAGTCTATGTGCTCTTTTGATCTGATCTCTCGGCACAGCACCAGAGCTCAAAGGAATCACCCTGTGTCTCATCCAAGTCTTGCAGTCTCATTCCAAAACTCTCGTTCATTCTCTGCCCAGCACATTTGCCCAGATCACTGACAGGATGGACCTTCCCAGACTGGGTGCTTCAGAAGGACCTGCGGGGTGGTAGCACAGTGCTTGAGCAGGAACTGGAGCCATGACTTGTGAGGAGTGGGAATCTCTTGGTGTGTGGGGAGGAGCAATGGACAGAGTCCAAGGTTTCCTGGTGCATTTGCCAATGCCAGTGACAACCCACCTGTGTGTTGACCACAGTGTTGTGAGGCAGGGGGAGTGGTGGGAGGGATTCTTGTCTGACAACAACTCTTGCAGATAGTTTTCTTTCATCCTTACAGTTCTGGAGGCCAGAGGCAGGAAGGAGGGATGTTTCAATCCCCTGGGACATTAGCAGTTTCACAAAGGGCATTTTGATTGCAGCCCCTGCAGAGCGGAGGGCAAAGGAGCTGGAAGTGGAGCTGGGAATGGAAGGAGAGAGATCCCAAATTGGTGAACTGTATTTTATGCATTGAAATTGTATTCGAAGCAAAGCAAGGAAAGCAAAGCTGCCATGATTCTTGTCATCAAGTGGAGCAAGATTTTGCCAGGAGAGGAAAACCATCAACCCCTCACTTACCAACCCTGTGAGAAGCTGTTAGTGGGAAACACGGAGGGAGGGACCCTCCTCTTTGTGTACATAAAATGTGACTTTGTGAAGGAAGTGCTGATCTGGCCTAGAGAAACCTGGACTGATCCTGCACGTGGACGAGTGGCTCTGGCTGAGCAGGACAGCTTGCGCCCAGGACGTCTGTCTGTGCCTGCAGACAACTTCCTTTGGGCAGTCCTTGCAGGTCTGTGGGGAACAAATACCAGGCAGAGACTGCTTCGGGAAGCTCCTCTGTGCTCAGGGACAGGCCTCAGCCAGGCAGGCTGTGCACAGCTGGGGAGAAGGCTGTGCTGCTCCAGTCCTGTGCACGGCAGACCTTGAAGAATGCAGTGCTTGTGAGATCCCATCAAAACTGGCTGGGGCTCAGCAGAGTGTGTTCTGAGGGGCCACAGTGAAGGTACAGACCTTCCCAAAGCATGGGTTCAGTTTTACACTCTCCGAAGGGATGTTGATCCTGCCTGAAGGACCCAGCTGGCTGCTAAATGCCTTTAGAATGAAAACTAACCTGAAGAATTTTCCTACTTAAGAGCATGAGGAGCTACCCATAGATACTCACCTTTCTGGATCTGCTGCACAGCTCAAGGAGTGATCCCCATGTCAGGAGTAAATACAGGCTCACAGTAACCAGTCGCTCACAGGTAACAAACTGTATTCATATGGGATGTTTTAGTCATACGAAAAGTATCAGTATATGCTGGATCCTCTAGTGAGCTATACTGACAACAACCAGTGTGAGGCGTCTTTTACTGAAGCAAAGCTTTCCTGTGAACATGAACAAAGACACCATCTGGGAAGACATTGTCCTTGTGTCCATCCATAAAGATGTTTTTGGCAATATGATCAGGGGAGGTAATTTCTTCCCCCCCGCCAGGGTACTGTTTCTCTCAAAGAAAATGAGCATGTTGTTTCTTCTAAGCACTGCTACTTATCTATTCACATTCTACCTAGAGATTAGGGGTTTGGGTTTTGTTTTACTTATTAGTCTGTTTAAGAGATGCCACACCTCTAAGTCAAAGGAGTATGCCATTTCTGTACTGTCCACTGCATCCAAGGCACTGTTTCCAAACCTCCAGGTCTGGATACCAGGGGTGTGTGTAGAGAGGTCCCAGCATAGGCATCAGGCCTGCATCCCCTGCCAGAGGAATATCACATCACTGTCAAACACTCTTTCTGCATGCCCAAAGCAGCCAGTGGGTATGCCCGAGGCCCCACTAAGTGATCAGGAACATTTACTTTCCAAGAATGGCCTTGTCACCTAACAGCCATACCCTCATCCTTGGAGGTATTTCCCATTTGCTCTGTCTGTTTATCCATGCTGGCTATTTTGTATGTAGCATGTCTTGTTCAGTTGTTGATGCTCCCTCAGTTGGCTACACAAGCATAAATACCAGTGGTGATTGTCTTTAGTGGAGTGAAAAGAAGTGCCCTGATGAAAGAGGTGTGTCTGCCTTTTGGCAGCAAAGATCTTTTGCTGTTCAGTGTCTATTTTGTCTGCCCATGTGGAGGACTGTTGTCAGAGGCTGCCTTTTCTGTCCTCTGTGTGGTGGACTCTGAAAGGAGGTTATCAAGAACTTGATGCTCCAGGGAAGGTGTTTGCATGGGAGAGGGAGTTGCTGGGAGGGCCAGGATGCCAGGCTGCATGCTGCAGGGCACAGCCGTAGCCTAGGAGCAGCAGGGCCCTCTGCACACGCTGGTGTGGAGACCATATTCCCTGTGCTTGGGAGGGCAGAGCCATGCTGGGAAAGGGCAGAGACCTGCTCTCTGCAGCGATGCATGGTGATGCCCTCCCAAGCCAGTGCTGGGTGCCCAGCTGCATCTGCTGGGCAGACAGGAAGTTTGCGTGGAGTCTGCAATGCAGCCCCGCTTTTGAGGCAAGCTTGGTGCCACTGTGGCGAGGTTTGCATGTCTTCTGTTACTAGGCTGTGATGTGGGCAGGGGAGGGAGGGCTTTCTAGGGGACGGGGACAGTGTCTTTTCCCCTGGCGCCAGCGCAAGCCATCCGTACTAGGCAATGCTGCTGGATGCCTCTTGAGATCTAACCTGCCCTCTCTGACAGGACACACAAAAGGGGCAGTGCAGGCTCAGGGCATGCTGGGGGTCACCAAGGCAGCCCCAGCTGTTGGCATCATCATCTTATTCTGTGCTGCCCCACAGCAAATCTCCATCACCTGGATGATACTCCAGGAGCCCAGGCCTCCCCTAGCTGCAGCTCTCCTGCCTGCTGGGCTTGGAAGCATCACTCGAGGCCACAGTGGGGTGCATCAGACCTGAGCCTCTGCTCACTGCCTCTCTCTGTGGACAGCGGGATGTCGGGCTGTGCAGAGCAGAGAGCCAGAGTCAAGCTGGGCAAGGCCACACCAGGGGGAGCCGGGCCCCTTGGCACCTCAGTTCCCTCACTGCTGAGGGCTCACTGAAAGATGTTGATTTAAAGGTGGAATTGGTAGCTCCTAGGAGGTGGGACTGGGATCTCTGGCATAGGGTTGTGCAAATAGAGCCTAGGCAGCTGTGGACCTGAGATTTATAGACTGTTCAGAGAGGCACACAAACGTCTTTGCCTCAACTTGCCAGAGTCCTTGCAAAGAGCAGCCAGGCCCCGGGAGGCTCCTGCCTAGCCCAAAAGCCACAAGTCAGCTCTCAGCCAAGCTTCAGCCCCTCTCTCTGAGCAACACCTCCTCTTGCCTTCCCTCTCCCATGACAAGAAACTCTGACCCTCCACAGGGGACAGCCTTGATATCAGCTGAGATATCCACTGAGGTGAGAACTCATCTTGCAGGAGCAGGAGGAGGGTTAGGAGGAGGAGGAGAAAGGGCTTTGTATAGTTATATAGTTCTACTTACCTGATTCCCGAGGAGGAGGATGACAGAGAAGGGAGTGAGAGAGTGAGGAGCTGGGCTGGTTTTGTACCGATCCTGCGCTTCCTCAGGCCCAGAGGCACGCATTGCAGAGGCGGCAATTTTCTGGCAAGATTCTCTTCAGTGCAAAACATCCCTGCTAATGACACGGGCTGTCTTTTTTGTCTTCCATGTTGCTGCCTTTCCATTTCCCACTTTACACCATGCCCATTCTCCCCTGTAGGCTTGTTCTGAATACTTGGATGAAAGGCCCAAGGACTTCCGGGGCAAGAACACATTGGTTTCGGCAGAAGACTCAGCTCAAGTGCCAAAGGGGTCCAGCGGAGGCAAGTGATGTAGGCCTGGGTGATTCCTGTGTGCCTGCTTCTGGTCCTGTTTGATGGAAGGTGCCCAGCTGCTGAGGTCCTCAGTTGGATGCCTAAAGGCTCCCATACAAGAGGACGTACACCTCCTTTCTAACGCCCTCCCTCCCAGATCACTCTGTTGGTCACTTATTGTCACCTCCCCTGGTGAGTGGGCTCTGCTGCTAGATTTTGACCCTATGAGGCATAACACCACTCTCCAGAAAATTTTATAGGCCTGTTTTGTTATGGAACCTCTCTGTGGAGTCTCTGAGGATCCCCAAACAGCACCACGAGCATGTTTGGGGCCAAGTTCTTCCCAGGGTGCTCATGGCCTAGCCATGTTTACCAGCATATCCCGAGCTGAGACCACAGGTGCTGCTCCTGCTTAGGCACATGTTCTTTTCTAGTGTGTGCTTGTGGGCATGCTGGATTTGTGTGAGTGTAGGTGGGTGCACAAATTAGTGCATGATTCCATATAGGGGTGTGTTAGCAAGTGTAAGTCTGTCTCTACTTGCATGTACTTGCTCCCTCCCTGTGAGGGAGAAATCCTGCCCACCTCATGCTTGCCATGCCTGAGTGGATCTGCTGCCAATGCAGTGTCAGTGGATGGAATGCAGGCTCCTTGTGTCCAGGTGCCAATTCCAGCGGCACCGCTGCAGCTCATTGACCTGCCTCTAAGTCAGATAGACCTGGCGCTGAACAGGTATGGAAACAGAGGGACATGGGTCCTCATGTCACTGAGCTGTGAAAGGAAGGACAGAGCCCCTGCAAAGCATAGGGATGCACAAAGAGCTTATGACTCCTTTGCTGTTTGGGCACCAGGCCACTCCTGCCCCTCCTTGAAATCTGAGTCTGAGCGCTCAGCAGCTGTGCTGAGAGGGAAGGGAGGTCTGCTCCACATCCCCAAACCTGCTGCTGTGCCATGAACAAGCACCACAAAAAGATGCTCCTTGCAACAGGGTCTGAGTGGAATGCGTAAGCTCTGAGTGCATCTCCCCTCCTGGGGGCTGGTCTGCATGGGCTCAGGTCCAACTTACACCCGGTATAGCTGAGGGCTGCCCACCTTTCCTCTAAGCACCTTGGGGAGACAGATCAATGCCAGACAGCTCGGCTGGGAGGCCTCAGTCAGGTCTGAGCCCGCCTTTTGGTGGGAGCAGCATGAAGCTGAGGCCCTAGTGCTTGGCCCCCATCTGAGCTGCAAATCCAACTGCTTCACAGCCATACCCTGTGACTGGCCATGGATCTGGCCCGCTGATGTGGAGTCAGATTCTGACCTGTGGATGGCTTCTCACCCTGCTCTTGGAATGCCTCATCACTATGGACTTGTATGGCAATCCGGAGTGTGCCGTCATCTGATTTGTACCATTAGCCCTGATCCTGGCCCTGTCTTGCTGATTCACCTCCCTGTCTCAACCTCAGGCTTGCCAGAGACAAGAGCCTGAACCACACAAAGCACGGACAGACAGAGAGCATGGTCAAAGAGGCGGTAGAGGGAGGCAGTCAAGATGGGTGTGGCTGACAGATGGTGACTCCTGGAAACAGGACATAGGCTCCTGTTTAACGTGCAGGCCTGCAACTTCAGAAGAGGTGTAGTGTCCTTGGTACCTGTGAGGACAAACAAGGTAATGAATCCCACTGGGGGATTCATTAGAAGGTGCTGAATCCAAATCTTGTACCTGTGTGAAGTAGGAAAGGCTTGTGATAGTCTGAAGAGATTCCCTCCTGTCCAGAGGCACCATACTGCTGATCTGACCTGTTGCCTTCGGTGGCCAGCTGAATGCCAACAGCTTTCTTCTCACTTCACTGATGAAGGAGGTGTCTCAGCATTTTCCCACCTCTCCTTCCTTTTCTCCTGTGCCCTGGGCTGTGCCGGAGGAAGGGGAATCTCCAGTTCCCAAGGGCCAGACTGCTGCCAATAAAGAGACACCTGTAACAAACATGACTGCAAACAGAGGTCTGGGGAGCCGGATGGGCTGGATGGGTTTTTTTTTTTTTTTTGTTTTGTTTTGTTTTTGATTTCCCCCTCCCTAAATGCCAGCTGGCAGAGACAGTACAGCAGTCAGTGGGGACTTGGGCAGTCACCACAACTTGCTCTCAGTGGGATGCCTGAGCCAATTCCTTTCAGATCATTAGCACACTAAGTGAATGAAGGGAATTATGCACACGCGTGCACACACACAGTCACACATATCCTGGAGCCTGGCCCTGGAGAGGCCTTGCTTGTCATGGGAGCCTATATTGCACCTCTGCCCTGGCAGCACCAAGGCAAGGGTTGCCTGAGCTTCTTTTGCCCTGACACTCCCACAGGCAGAGGCAGGGCAGTTACCCCCTGCCTCAGAAAGGATGAGTACCCGCCAATAGCCCTCTCTTCACACAGAGCTCTCCCCGTGGGGGCATTTGCAGCCCCACTGCTGCTGGCTGCATCATACTGCCCACACCTGGGATAGGATTTCCCTGCATGCGCACTTGAGGCTCCCATGACAAGCAAGGCCTCTCCAGGGCCAGGCTCCAGGATATATATGTCCCTGGGGGTGAATGCTGCTCGCTGTTCCCACCAGGAGGATAGATAGGCAGCAGCAATGACAGTTCTGCCACGGTTGAGAGACCTGCGGGCACCAGGAGAGCTCAGGGTACAGGGGGAAGGCATCCTGGCAGCCTGGCCACCACTGGCCACACAGAGCAGCACCAGGCTCAGGGCTCTGAGCAGGGGCAGAAACCCAGAAGGGGAGAGCAGTGCACAACGTATGTGGCCCTCGATCTTGAGGAAGCGACACTTTCCCTAGAGGCTCTGATCGATTTCATCCCATTACCTCAGTGCCTGCAGAGCTGCTCTCAAATATCCACACAAACACCCTGTGTGCACATGCTGCCTTTTCCCACCCCCTGGGGCACAGCTGCCCCCCATGCTGTGTGATCAGGTAAAGGACAGGCTTCTCTGGGAAACACTTCCAGACTTCCTTGATTTGCTTTGGGGGTCTTTCCTCTCTCTCACCTGAACTGCTTCTTCTATATTGGTGGCTTCACAAGCTGCTGGACCACATCTCCTGATCCTGCACTTTTTACAAAACTGTAGAGTTAAAAATGCTGTTACTTCCTATAATTTACAGCCTTTTTTCCTTTGGTTTCTTGGTCTTTCTTGGTAATTCTGCCTTCAGGGCTGCTCTGTTTTTGTGCTGTCATGATGCTCCCCACAGAGAACAGCGGACACCAGCGATCACTGCTCTCCCAGCAGCTCTCTTTTCTTCTGTTGCCTGCTCTACTTCTCCCTCTTTGGTTCTTCTGCAGTAAACACCCCTTCTCCTGCTACCAGCTCTTCAGCATTAGCTGCTTTCTGCATTTATCCTGGCCTGCTGCAGTTTGCTTTGCATCAGCTACAGCCTGCCTCTACGAGCTGTGGCTCTGCACTGTATGGAAATGCAAACATGAAGGAGAATCCAGAGACTCTTTATCTCCTGGGAAAGAACTCACATTTACTGCATTTCCAAAACCAAGAGCATAGGATGTAAACATGTGCATATGTTTAACTTTCCAAGGTTGCTGCCATTCACCTTTGCTCTGCCAGACCTCCACTGCTACTTTCCGGGCAGCCAGGGTGTCCGTGGCAAGGGGCCCAGGCCAGGGGCAGCCCCTGCCTGCATTGCCACACACTGCGGGTCACTGCAGCAGGTCTGCGTGGAGGCCTCGTGGCTGAGCTGTGCCGCTGTCTCACTCCCACTCACAGACACCTTTCCTGGTGCCTCTGTGGCTGGACTTTTACGGGACACCCACCCCGCAGTAGCAGCTCCTCGGGCAGCAGCAGCCTGCAGCATCTGGGGCAGTTGGTGTCCTTTTGGAGTGCACTATTCACGTACAGCAGCACATGAGCCGTTACTGCAGCCGGGATGCAGGAGCTCGGGGATCATCGGCTGCCCCCGCCACCGTGGCCTGTGGCACTCCGCTTTGCATCGGGGGCATCAGGGCTCGTCCCCATGACGACACTCGGCCCCGGTCGCTCCCGTCCTGCCTGGCCCCTGTCGCGGGCCTGGGAGTGTTGTGTGCAGTGTGGAGCAGCTGCCTTGGTGTGCTGCCATACCGCTGAGCACCCCACACCCGCCCCTCTTGCCTCCTAGCTGTGGCCTGGGACCAGGCGTGGGTGAGGCCGAGAGCGGTGCCGGTGCCAAGGCAGGGCGCAGCCCCGGGGCGGAGCTGCTGCAGACGGCGGTGGCCGAGAGGAGGCACCAGTGCCAGAGCACAGAGTCGGTGCCGGCGGGCGGCAGCGAGGCGTGGGGAGCCAAGCGGTGCAACACCGTGCGGGGTGGTGTGATGCGGCAGAGACAGAGCGCAGGGCTGGCGGCACTGGCCATGGTGCTCCTCGGTACGTGGGGCTGGCAGTGTCTCTGGGGCCCGGGGCAGTGCTGGGGATCACTTCCCCTGGGACCCTCAGAGCGGCCCTCACCTCTCGCCCTCAGGCTCCTTTGCACCCTCCTCACCCCCAGTCCCCTTCTCCTCTGCCTCTTTCCCTTCCATATTCCCAGCCATCCTTTCCTCTTCCAAACCCTCTTCTCTCACTACTTTCCTCCTCACCCATCAGTGGGCATCCTTCCATTCAATCCCTGTGTCTTCCTTCTTTGCTCTCTCCCTTACACTCTTCTCCATTTGGAGCAGCCCTCCAAACATCACTTGTCAGTTTTTCCCTCCAAGGAGCCACTCACTCATTGATAAAGCTGCTCTCCATCCTTTCTTCTCCAAAGAGTTTTCCACCAAACCTCAACAGTCTTCTCTCCTCTCCCTCTGCCTGACCTCTCGGGGAGCAAAGGAATTTTCTGAGATTTTTTGCCTTCTCCTTGGCAGTGGCTGTGGGCAGAGCCCAGGTGCAGCAGGAGTTGTCAGCAGAGGCCACAGAGGGCACCAGCATCAGCATCAGCTGCTCACACCCCAACATACAGACTAACGAGTACATCCACTGGTACCGGCACCTCCCGGGACGAGGTCCCATGTTCATTGTGAGTGCTCTCAAAGGGTCCAAAGAGGTGCAGGACCCTCCAGGAACCCTGCTCGTGGCTGCAGACCGCCGGTCCAGTGCCCTGCAGCTCACATGGCCCCAGCGGCGTGACACGGCGGTGTATTACTGCACCCTGAGAGACCCGGCGGGACAGGCTGGGGCTGCGGCTGTGCACAAACCCCCGTGGGTGAGGCAGGGTGGGAGTGGAGGTGGGTGCATGGCACCCTCGGGCCGCCAGGAGGCGCCACCCCACCTCCAGCTTGCCCAGTCGTGGATCGCCCTCTGCTGGGGCCTCAGTTGGCTGGAAGGCCCCTGGATTTAGCAAGAGGTGGTAGTACACAGATCTACACACACACACACACACACACACACACACAAACATACTGGGCATGCTGGATTCCTCTGGGAACTGGCCTCAGACGCTCAGGCCCATCGATAGATTGCACAGCATCACTAGGTCTCATAGTTGCCTCATGCACAAGACACACACACACAGTAGAGGCAAGGAGCTCTCTCTAGCAGGTGGCCCAGACCTGTGGCCTTTCGTGTAGCAGATTCCCAAACCCCATGGTTCCTCCAGTAGCCAATTCTCAGCCCACCCTTGTCTCTCTGATATCTGACTCAGATTTATGCCTTCTCCCTTACCTAGCACCCAGAGCTGTATCCTACTCGCCAGTTGGTCCAGCTTGCTAGAAGGCAGGAAAGGCTGTGCTGATCAGGTGCAGGGCGTGGCCAGAAAAGCATAAGGACCAGCCACCTGGCGCCTTCTCTTCCCTTCTCTGCCTCTTTCCACATGCTTGCTTCTTGACAAACTACCTTCATCTCTCCCTTGCCTGCCTTTGGACCTTTCCCCAAAGCATCCCACAGTATGTCTTGCCCAGTCCTGCAGTGCTCTCCCACTACAACCCACAACGCGTCCCATACTGCAGTAGACAGTGAGGCCCTAAGTTTGTCAGGTGATATGGGGAGAGCATCCTCAGCTGACTCATCCTGTGAAGCCCTCTCAGGCAAGGGTGCTGATTGTTCTTGCTGTGATTGCCCTGGAAAGAGTCAGGTCAGGGTGTGCTGCTGGCTCTGATGGGCTTGCTAATGTTCCTCTGCCTGCCACTGTTCCTCTGCTACTTAATATTTGAGACTTTAATCACATAAACTTACACCTGAGAAGGGACTGAAAATGGGTAGCATTTGTGCTCACCCAGGCAGTGGGAGCACAGCAACCAGATAAGGCCCTGCAGTTGGAGGCTGTGTGCATGAATACCTGAAGGGATGGAGAGGGCTTTTCAGCAAAGCAAATGGCGGTGCTGTGATTTTACGCTCTACTCCACCCCGCCAGAGGGGGCAGTGTGTCTGCCTCTGGTTGGGGGATTCTTGAGGAGCTGCTTCTCTGTCTGGAGGAGAACAGAAGGAAAATCCTTCTGGGGGAAGACAGCCTGGGTCCAGGTGCCTGGGTCTGTGTCTGGTCCTACCTCTGTTCAAACAGTACTGAGGCACAAGGCACAAGGGCATACAAGCAGGTGCAGAGGGGCCTCTGGGGTGGGTGGAAGCCTTGGTTTCGGGTTCAGCTCTGGATGGCAAGGGAAGATCACCATGGACACTTCTTCCTTTGCTGGGGGATAGCTGGGCTGCTTCTGATCTCCAGGAGGAGCAAAAGGCAGGAAGACACCCAGCAGCCTCCTGGTGCCTGACAGCAGGCTGCATAATCTTCGGCTGCTACATGATATTTTAGGTGCCCAAGGCCCCTTTGGCAATATGGCACAGAGTTCAAAGGCAGCAGTGCTACAGCTGGGTACCTCTGACTGAGAGGCTACCCAAGCAGCTTTGGACCTAGAGGGTTGTGAAAGAGCTCAGATGTGGCCTGACTGCACACAGGAACCTCCTAGTGCTGAAAAAGCCTCTCCTTGCCTCTTGGGAGCATGGAGCACAGCAAAGGGTGCAGCTTCATTGCTTTCCTTAGGTTGAGCATTTTAACAACTTCAGCTGCTTTGTCCAGAGAGCCAGAGGTGGGCAGAGGTGCAAGGTCCCAGGGAGATCTGTGTGGAGCAGCAGTGTGAGAGTTTTGCCCCACCCTCTGGGCTGAGGTCTGGAGGGTGCTTTGAGCTTGCAGAGGGAGGGGAAGGGAGGACCTGGTCTCATCAGCACCCTCTTTCTTGGAGACACCTGGACACCTCGTGTAGTGGAGATCATCACATGGTCCTGACTTTTCTGGCAGCCCTTGTGGGCCTGCCAGAGTTTGGTGAGACACAATTTTCCCTCTGCAGAGGATTGGAGCAAGAGAGTGTCCCATCAGTGCTGGGGGAAAATGCAAATTCTGACCTCATGGGGAACTGGCAGTCTTTCTGCAGGGAGATCAGGGGCTGCTGGTGCAGCATAGCAAGTACCCCATGGGATGTCAGGAGTAATGGGCATAAAAGGGGGAATAAGGCTCTGCACATCTCTTTCTCCGATAACGAGTGCCGTTATGTGTGCTGTATTTTCCATACCAATTCAGAGAGAGAAAGCTGCCAGGGGAGGGGCCAGTGCTAGACATGGGACACTCTCTGTTTGTGAGGGATTGGGATTTGAAGAAAATGTTGTCAGTCTATGCTGGAATGACAAAACCTTTGAAGGGCATTCAGAGAAGGCTAAGTGCCTGCTGGGAGAGAGGGAAAGCTTTATAAAGCAAGGGCATGGGCAAGCGCTGTAGTGTGACTTATGGAGGGCATGTGGTACTGAGAAGTATGGACAGAAGAAGGAGAGTTGAGAAGTTCATGTCTGCTATGGCAGAAGTTAATACAGCTGCTTCAGATCTCCAGGAGGGGCAAAAAGCCAGTGACAGATCCAGAAACACCTGATGGCCTCACAGCCTGATGAAGATACTGATGAAAAGCAGGATGAGCTCACAGACTGGCCTGTCTGTGAGGAGTAACAAGAACTTGCAGAAAGCAGAGCGTGCAGACAAACACCATATCTGCAAAAAGCAAAAAAATGGAGATGGGGGTATAGTGAGAGAGCTGATGAAGTGACAGATAGATGGATACACAGATAAGCAGTGCTGAAATGCCTTTGTGGCTTGTGAGGCCATGCACAAAAGGACTTGGTGCTGCAGTTCCCACCAGAAGTGACCATCCAGGTGGCACAGCACATAACACTGCACTGTAATTTCTCCTCCAGCTATTGCAATCCCCACGTCTTCTGGTGCCAGCAGCTCCCAAACCAGCCACCTAAGCTGTTGTTGCAAGTGGGAGAATGGAAACCTCAGGCACAGTCAGGGAGGTTCTCCTCTGGGCTGTCTGTGGAGAGCTCCCTGGTGCTTCTCTGTGTGCGGAATGCCAAGCCCAGGATAGTGCTGTCTATCTTTGTGCACTGAGCCCACATGGGTGCCCTCAGGGTGCAGCATTGCACAGAACAGCACGTAGAGTGCTCTGAGCAGTGTTTCTCTCCTTGCCTCTTTGCATGTACCTTTGAGGCTCAGCCTGCCCAGCAATGGCACCTGTGGTCTGTGGAGAGGCTGGATTGTTGCCTCCTCTGCCCACGCAGCCGAAAGAAGTGTCATTATGAACATGTCAGTGAGGCTTGAATGGATGTGTGTAGATACAAGGTCCTGAGAAATGACCAAAGTGGTGTGTCAATACTGACATCGTTTAAAGGGGAGACTAAGCCTGGGGGAGAGCTACTGCAGAGCTATTACCACATCAGTCACACTAGAGTCAGGACCACTCCTGAGCTGCAGAAACTAACTGGGTCACAGGGACGAGTATGCAGGAGAAGTATGCTACTTGCTTGTCCAGCTCTTATTCTTTCCTCAGCTGCCGCTGATGTCCGCTGTTGGAGAAGAGGACCCTTGGCGGACGACGTGACTGTCCTTACGGTTTTATACCACCTAGCCTAAGTAGCCTGAAGAGGGAAATCTCTTTCCTACCCCTGCATCTGGAGATGGGGGAAACTCTCAGAATTTGAGCAAGTTGCCACAGCCAGACTATGGAGAAGAGTCTCTGGTCCATTCCCCTCAAGTTGTCCCACTCTTTTTCCTGTGTCTCCAGCAGATTTGGGGAAGCACCAGTGCTTGGCCGGGGACAGTCCCTATGTCTCTGAGGTAGTGTGGGTTTCTCTGCCAAAGCAAAATCAGCTGGTCTCTCAATTTCTAGGAACTAGTTTGTCGCTCTGTGTACAGTGCTCTTGCTAAGTGTGTTTGGTGGGGCAAAGAGGTTGCCCTGGAGAGCGTCTGTGGCAGAAGGTGACAAAAACAGCCAGGGTGCCTGACAGGAGACACTGGCTGCATTTTTCCTCCCTGAGAGAGTAAATGTGCAGGTGTTTGCAGGGAGGCCTGCTGAGGTGGCACACAGAGCTCAGTCTTTGTGACAAGGAGAGGGTGGGAATGCATGAGAAGGAGAAACAGGGCAGAGGGAAAGGGAGGGAAGGAGAATGGGGCACCTGGAGATGATGAGCTTGCTTTTTCCTAAGCATGTTACATTGATTCTGATTGCCCAAGGGACTAATCTTTCCCTGTTCTTTCACAATCATACCTTCCCCAGGTGTGCTGAAAAGTGAATGCCATGACTTAGCATTGCGGAAGATGCTGTTGGTGGACCCTTCACAGACTGAGCAGACACTGAGAAGTACAGGCCGAGGACATGAAATAGTGTGCTGAGTTAATATGCTCACATCTGTTGTGTTTTCCTGGCCACATTTGGAGATGGAGAGTTGGATGCACAGTGTGGCTGGTGAGAGCTCAGAGGATGATTTTTCCATGGGGCTGTCTGCAGTATTTCTAGCACTACCGCCTGCCAGGAATGGCTCATCATCTCCAGTGGCTGCCTCCGGGACAGCAAGCCAGACTGGTGGTTTCTTGGGCCCAGGCATCAGACAGGAAGAGAGATGCTGCTTACCAGGGCATTTTCTCCCAAAGGCTTTGGCTCAAGAGACAACTTTTCCCCTAGGGAAAGGTGCCTTTCAGCTTCTTGAGTCACTGATATGCAGGAGTGAGTTTGGCAGAGGCCACCGAGCAGGGTCTTGGGGCTGGAGCACGTGTCACATGGGGAGAGGCTTGGCAGCCTGGGCTTCTTCAGCCTTGAAAAGAAAGAGCTCAAGGAAGACTTTCTTGCTGTCCACAGTAACCTGGCTGGAGGCTAAAAAGCCAGATGGAGGCAGAGTCTTTTCAGAGGTGCTCAGGAATAGAGTGAAAGGCAATGGACACAGGTAGGAACATGGGAAATTAGGATTAGAAATTCAGATTTTTTTTTTAGCATTACTATGATTGTTAGCTTTATCACTGTCATTGTCATTAGTATTATTTACCTGAGGGTGGATCAAGTTTGCCAGGGAGGTTGTAAAACAACAATCCTTGGAGATATTCAAGGCAACTGGGCAGAACCCTGAGCAACCTGATCTCATGACATCTGCTTGTGATGAGATGACCTCCAGAGGTCTCCTCCAGCCTAACTCATTCAGCAATTCTGTGAGTCTATTGAAAGAGTGAGGAAAGGATTTCTGACAGCTAAAGAGGTAGATCAGGGCATATGCAGATCTAACTTGTGATGAAGAAGCCAAGCCTAAGAGTGACTGAAAAGGTGTGGTTTGTTTTCCCGTGAAATGACTTCTACAGAAATGTTTCCTGAAGTGCTCTATGATTGTTCTGAGGCTGGGATGGTGTGACAGGAAAAGGGATTCACTGTTTTGAAAGGGACCTTCTTGCAGACAGGAGAGATTTCACATTTCCTGAAAGGATGTGCAGGAACAGTTTGGGACTGCAAGGCTCAGGCATGGTGTTCCTTCAGATGTCTGAGAGCTGCAGCCTTGGGGTGTCCAGAGAGGGGGTTTGGCGGCAGACACTGTACAGGAGCCAGTTGCAGCCAATGCAGGCAAGGTCTTGGAGATGGAGAGAGGAGACATAGGAGTCAAGGAAGGAGAGTCTTTTCCATGAGAAAAGGCTGTGTCAGTGTCGGCAGCCCCCACATCTCTAGGAATCCCCTTCTACAGCCTGTGAGGTGCAGTAGTTTCGTGAGTTGGAGAAGCCTAGAAGAAAGCCTGCTGGCGTGACTGCCCCAGGTCTTAGAAGGTTAGAAATTATTATTATTATATTATTACTATTATTATTCATAGTAGTAGCAGTAGTAGTAATAATGCAGTAGATGTTGCTAACATTACCATGGTGAAGTTTTCTGGAGCAAAGCCTAAATGAGACTTTAAAAGAACAGAGCTTGTTCTGTCTCCTGTTGCTGGTACACAGGGTCACTCCAGAGTTGATCAGAAAAGGAGGGGGGAGGTGTGTTGCCATTGCATCACCCCACCCCTTCCCATCCCCTTCCTGTTGCAGGGTTCAGGGCTGCCCTAGCCACAGACTTCACAAACTAGCACCCCAAGGAGTGCCTCCTGTACACCCGGAGGAGGCAGCAGCTTACTCACTCCCAGCACTCCCCCCTCAGCCATGCAGTAAGATGTGCTTGTCACCTGAGCGTTTGTGGGAGTCCACAGCCCCCAGGTTCCCCTCTGAGGTGGCAGGATATCCTGCCAGAGCAGGACACAGCCAGGCTCCCTGGGGTGGTGCAGAGCAGGGTTGCTGAGGAACCAGAAGATGTGAATCCTCGGTGGGGAGGAGCGTCCTGAAGTCACAAGGAGCCAGGCAGAGGGTGTGCAGAAAAGCAAGTATTTCTAACTGATAAAGAGAGGACTGGAGTGGGGAACCCAGAGCTCACAGGTCTCCTCTGCTGTCAGGACATTCAGTGGCCTGTTGGCTGAGGGGGGTGGGCTTGACAGTGTGTTCTCTGGGTCTCTATGCAGCAGGAGAACTAGGAGCAGGGACACAGCAGAGTTCTCCTCCAGGGGCATCCTGGCAGCAGGGGATGGGTGTTACAGACCTGTGGGATCTACACTGAGCCAAGAACTCCGAGTTCCTGCCTCAGTCCACTCACCGCCTTACTGTTCCCCAGCCTGGGGCTCCTGTTGCAGAGCAAGGGAGAGGGAGCCTTCTTCCATGGGGGTTTGCATCCTGTCATGGTTTGTACCCTGAAGCCTTTCCCTTGTACAGTCTCTGACCCTTGCTTTCTTCCAGGTGCCATGGGCCACACACCCCTCACCCCATAAGAGGCACTAGTCCCAGTGGAGGAGACAGGCACCTTCCAGATCACCTAGACTTACCAGACATCCACCTTTGATGCCTTGCTCTGATCCCAGCACAGGAGAGGCCAGGCCCTCAGCCGGTCTCATATCAGGTGGCAGCTGGCCTGAAGGAGAGGGGCTGATTCACCACACTGCTGAACACCCCAGGAAAATATGCGTCTTCCAGCTGGAGGAAGTCAAGGTCTCTGGTAAGTCCTTGTAGCTGTGTTACACACAAGAAACCCTGGTGCAAGCACATTCCTTGGCTGTGCAGGAACCTGGGGAAGGGAAGACGTGTCTCCGTGCGAGGCTGAGCTCCAGCTCTCCCTTGGTAGCACCGTTTTCCCTCCACATCTGGGGATCTCCAGTCAAAGACTCTCTTTCTGAAAGGGGCTGGTGCCAGTGGCTTCATGGGAAGGAGGGAGGCAGTGAAAAAGCCTCTGCTGTACCATGTTGTCTCCACAGTCCAGGACAGGACCACACTCCGCACATACCTTTTGCATGATGCTGGTTGGGTATTCAGCTCTCTGTGAAGCACCAAGGGCTGGAAATAGTCAGGGACTCATGTGAGTCTCCAAGTCTCATAGCCCCATATATATATGTTTATATATATGTTTATATATGTGTGTGTATATGCACATTTATACATAGACTTTTTCTTTTCTTCACAGAACAGGAACAACCTGTTCTCCTCAGGAAAGGATTCCATGTCACCCCTAGGGCTGGTGGTGTCCTCAGAGGCATGATTGGGCTTGAGTGCTACACCAGCCTCAGCCCAAACAAGCTCAGCTGAGGGATGCTGGCATGTATTGCTGTGCCTTGAGGGACATGGGAAAGGAGCCTGTCTGGGTACAGCACAGAAACTCTCTGAGCTGCTTCCCTGCTAACCCTGCTTTCACCTTTGCTGGAAATGACTGAGTTTGGAGGACTCTGACTTTCCTGTGAGCCTGAAACAAGTGGTGGAGTCGGCAGGGGGAAGCAAATGCGGCTCGAGTCCCTGAGTATTGTCTTATAATCACAGCTGGCCTCCCTGTTCTTCCCCATCTTCAGCCTGCATCTGGAGTCAAGAGCAGTCCTTTGGGTCCCCATGCAGCAGCAGGACTCTGCACCACCCTGTCTCTCCCACAAGAACCAAGTAGCTCCAAGTATGACCACTCCAATCTCCTGGGAATCAGACTGAGGTGTGAGCTTGGCTCTTGGCCTGATGTCACCCACCCTGTCCCAGTGTGTGGGTCATGGGTTTTGTGTTGGCTGCGGAGAGATGGCTGAACTGGCTTACTGGCTGGGACACCACTGCCCTACTCCCCTGCCCTTGCTAGCTGGCTCAGCTGGGCAAACTCTGCTGGGAACCAGAACTCCTGGAGCCAGCCTGCAGCCCCTCTGGGCCACTCTTTGCAAGTTCCTGAAAGCCTGCTGTTGAGAAGGGAAATCAGGCCCTCGCCCAGCCCTGCCTAGCAGGCAGCAGATGGGTTGTGTGCCTGGAACAAGACAAACTCCCTGCAGGCTGCAAAAGCTGCATGTGAGACTCCAGAATCGAGGCTGTGGTATGTTGCTGTCTCCAGTGTCATGTACCATACTCATACACAGAGGTTTGTTATCCCCACAGCTGAAGAAGCCCTGCTACAGAAGAAGCCTTGTGTACAGTATCCTTATAAGGTCGAGCATGAAGGTGCAGTCTTGTCACTCCTGATGCTGTAAAGGTGCACTGAATGCTGCACAATCTACTGAAGTGCACGGTACTCTGGGAAATATTTCTAGACGTCATTGGTCCACATTTGTTCCTTGTAGCTTTCAAAATGTCATGCTCTGTCATTACAGAAAGTCACGTGTGTGCACACACAGACTCAGTCACATGCACAGTCATTGCACTCGGAAGATCCCTGTTCATAACAGGAGGCACATTGGTATTCACCGAAACAACATGGATAACACTCGTTTTGAGAGTGAGACCATTTAAAATTAGATTCATTTCAGTGTCTTATTTTCCCTTGTCCTTCAACTGCAGCCATGAGAGCTGACCTAGAGAGAACCTGTCCCACTTTTTCCTTCTTGTATGTACATGTATGACAATAACACAAAGGAAGAGAGCGATAAAGCAAAGTTAAGCAACAGTTACATGTATTTGTGGGTCAATAACTCATCCTTACCATTATGGGCATTTATCTGAGGATGTGATGAAATGCTTTAGGAGGTGGGTGGCTGGGGGAGAGAGAGACAGAGAGGGAGAGAGGCAAAAGACATTGATCAAGAGGAACTGCAAAAAATATGGACAATAAGAATCACAGGACATATTCACCAGCTGTGGTTTGGTTGACAGAGCTCCACACACTAGCTCCATCACACTGTTCTCCACCATTTTCATTCACCATTTCTCCTTCCTTCCTTCTTTTCTTTTTTTTTTTCATTATTTTTTAAAGAAAGCTCTCTTAACTCTCTTCTTATTCTGTGAAAGCATAGCTTATTTCTCCCCTCTCTGTAAAGCCTACAGTGATAAGCCTCTGCTTACACTCTTGAGCCCATCCCCCAGGCCACAGGCTGTTCAGGTCGCAGAAGAGACTTTGGAGTGATCTTGAAAGGAACGCTTGTTCAATTTACTAGTTGTAGCGGCTTGAGAGAAGCGAGAGAGACTCCAGAAGTTGCCTTGGACTGCTGCAGACAGCCAGGTCCAGGGGCTGTTTCCCTGCAGGTGCACTCAGGTGCCTGTTGGGAGGGCCCAAGCCAGCGAAGGTGCCACAGGCACCGGGGCCGAATTCCCTTCCTGCCACCTGCATCAGGGCACTTCCTCCTCAGCTGCCCCTTCTGCAGCAGGCCAGGCCAGGCCAGGCCTGCTGCTCTGTGTCTGCCAGCAATGGCAACCCCTGCCAGCAGCAGCCCTGCCTGTGCTCCCAGGCCTGACTAGGCCCAGTTGCCTGAGAGCAAGCAGTGCTCAGCCCTGCTCCCTAGCACTCTTCGCCGGGCTCTGCCCATGACCTCTCGCCCTGCTCGGCATGGCGTTGGGCTGTGCAGTACCGAGCCGCCAAGCATGGCCAGAAACAGGCTGCCACCCAGGCAGGGAGCAGCTCTGGGTTGGCAGCACTGCGACCCCAGCACTAGTGGCGTGAGGGGTCAGGAAGCACATCTCAGCCCCGGACAGGGCGGTAGTAATCTCCACACATGAACTGTATTCATTTCACTTTATTGCCACTCAGCACAAACTTCTGATCACTCTTTAGGCTCTAAGAAAGAGAAGAACACAGAGGTTCAAACATCCCTTTACACACAGAGCTCTCCTTCTTCTCCACTTTGATCTTCAGTTAAAGACCTGTTCTCCTCCCTTCCTAAACTCACCTTCCCTTGTTTTTGCTCTGGATTGTACTTATTCCCCACCCACCTTGTCACCCCTACCACCCTCATCCCTTCGGCTTCAGTGAAGTAAGGGGTAATGTAGGGTCTGCTTCAGTGAGGTAAGGGATAATGTAGGGTTTAGGTCTCATGTGTAAGGTGTTAGGTTATGCGATAAAAAGCTCACCTACACACATACAAAAGAGCACAGAGAATAATGGCAGGTGTGGCAAGCGTAATACCTTGCTCCAGTTACTCCAAGGCCCATCCCAAGAAAGCCTTCAGCTCATTAAGGACTTATCTCTGCAAGCACTAAGGAGCACAAGGGCAGGTGGGGGAACCCAGTCATATACTCAGAGGAAAAAACACCCTATCCAAGCTACTCTCAGGAATGTCCCACTGCCAAGGCTTGAAACCCATCAAGATGCATCATCCGAAGCAGCTCAGCAGAGCAGATTTCAGATAAAGTGTGTGTGCAGGGGGTAGTGGTGGTGGGCGGGGAGGAGGAGGGGAAGTGTGGTTACTGCCAAGGTGTTTGGGACACTAGGAGTTGCAGGGCAAGAGCATTTGGGGATTGCATAAGTTATTAATATTGCATAAGGGTTGTTTTGGGGCCTTAAAAGAAAAGCAGGAAAGGTGGGGATCAAGTGCCACTGATTGCTGTGTGCCTGTCCCAGGCTGCCCTGTGCTGTGAGATGGCCAGAAGATCCCAGGCAGGGCAGGATACCCGCTTTGTTTTTGCACCCTCAGCCCTTCTCGCCATGCTCATGTGCTAAGCCTTGTGCAGTGGCCACAGGCTTGTCCCTCTGTTGCATCTCTGCAGGAGCTGGGGATGTCTTCCTCAGCTCCAGGGGACTGTGCCTGAAAGGAGCTCACTGCAGTGTGTCTGCCCGTCCTCTTACTCTGGGAAAGAGTCACCTTGCTCCCTTACCTTAACTGCCCTCCCCACCCACTCTGTCAAGGAATGCCTTTGTCCCTGTGCAGCTTGAGATACTGTCCACAGAGGGAAAAATCACATGGACATCTGTCGGAGGCGGGCTTGCGGAATCATAAGACGACCCAATATGAGCTAGCAATATGATCCGTTTATTTCAGAAACTTAACCTGCTTATATACCATTGTATGCTGTTCACATGCTCAAGCATCCAGCTGGCTATATCTAATTGGCTTACTACTATAGTTCACGCCGCAACGCTCTGTGCTATTGGCTATCCACATATTCACTGTCCCATCTCGCCAACCCGTTTATCCTGTTTTTACACAGCATTCATTCTTACTCCCTCATTACTTGTCCCTCAAGGTGTCTCCAAGGTTACTCCATATCAGCAAGTCAGGGTTGCTCATTTGCACGGCCTGATATCCATGCTCAGGCAGCCAATTCTCTACAATTCCCCCGTTTTTCTTTTGAGCAACCCAAACTTGTTGAAGAGCCTTGGAGAACATCCGCTTAACACAACTAAAAGTAATACAGAGGAATACACCCAGCAAGCACAGCAGAACTGCTATCTGCAATAGTTCTTTGATCAAACTTAACAACCATTGAGGCAAAGGGCCAAACAAACCCTGTAGCCACTCGTCCAAAAGTCCATGCTCTTGTTGTATTTTCTTCGTATGATCTTGTAGCCACCGAATCTTCCTGTGGATAGATTCACTGTGATCTGACAGGTTCAAGCAACACATTCCCTCAAAGTCCTCACATCCATGTCCTTGCGCCAATAGTAAAAAATCAATTGCTGCACAATGGCTTACGTTTAGGGATTGACTACAGTTGTGAACGCTAAATGGCTTAAAATACTAGATCCTAAAAGTGGGAACTCCTACCAGACACGTTCTAAAGGGATCTGTAGCCCAAGTAACCTACAGATTCTGTCTCACATCAATGTTTGTTAGTGCCTCAACAAGCAGCGTCTGGGCCTCCAAGCAGATGAGCCAGAGTATCAACAGATTGACCCAGCCCATCGTGGTCGGAGACGTCCGCTTGATGCCTTTCAGTGGTGGAGGCCTTAGTCCATTTGCTGGGCACCCATAGTGGACCTGAGGGGGTAGAAACACACATGTAACCTCTTCCAACATACACAGCCTCTGCAGGTCCTTCCCAAATTCCAGTTCGTGGATTCCGATACAACACCTTGGCCACCCGTGGTGTCACCACTTGTTGTACATGCTGATTGTGAACCACCACAGGAGGAACCTCGGAATCCCCAAAAACGCACAAGTGATTCAACACAAACAAGGTCTCATCCAACCGCTCTTTAGCGTCTGTTACGTCAGAATACTTTTGCAGATAGGTTTTCAGGGTTCTATTAGCCCGTTCAACGATAGCTTGGCCTGTTGGTGAATTTGGTAGCCCTGTCGTATGCCTAATTCCCCAGTGCATCATAAATTGACGCGTGCTATTACTAGTGTAGGCAGGGCCATTATCAGTCTTTATATGTTGTGGAACATATAAGAGTTTTACGGACATGTAAGGTTTTTTCTCCCGGCTGTGCTGTGGCCCAAATGAATCTCGAAAATGTATCTACCGTAACATGCACATATTTCAGTCTCCCAAAGCTAACAATATGGGTAATATCCATTTGCCAAAGCTCCAGGGCTTTCAAACCTCTCGGATTGACGCCTTTCCCTAATCCCGGTCCATGATGGCTGCATTGTGGACAGGTACGCACAATGCCCTGTGCCTCGGTAATCGTGAGAGAGAATTGTCTACTAAGGCCTTTGGCATTCTGATGAAACTGATTGTGTGAGGCCCGCGCCGCCTCAAACTGATTTAGGGGTTGAATAGCCATGCTAACCAATTGATCTGCCAGGTGATTACCTAACCCTAAACCTTCCATCGTTTGATCACTCCGTACATGAATAATACAATATGGTTGTGATCTTTGCCGTAAGGCTTGTTGCAACTGCATAAATAGGGCAAGCAACCTAGCGTTATGTACCTGCCTGAGCACAGCATCTTCAGTCCGCTGAACAACACCAGCTACGTACAATGAATCCGTAACCACATTTAGTGGTACGTGCATCCAGTGAGTCACTGCCCAACAAACTGCTGCTAACTAACTCCAATGCCTGCAAACTGTCTCCCACCACTGCCGGGAGGACCTGATGCTGCCAACGCCCCTTGTCCTGCCACACAACGGCAGCCATTCTGCTGGCTTTTCCTGCATCTGTGAAGGCGGTAGCGGCATTTTGAAGTGGCCGCTCCGAAAATAGCGGCTTGCCCGCCCATGTTTGTGACTGCAAAAATCCGCTATCCTTCCCATTAGGCACATGGGTAGACAGTAATCCTGGCCAGCCTAGGAGTGACAGTTGCAGTGCCGTGGAGTGGCACAGCGCCCATTCCAAATCTGCTTGTGCCATTGGTATGTGAATTGTATCGGGCTCCTGTCCGGTGATGGCCACCAGCCTATCCCGTCCTTTTCTAATCACTTCCCCTACTTGCTCCAGGCACATAACAATACTACGCTTCAGTTGGAGAGGGAGAAATATCCATTCCAAAACCACTATCACATCTCCCCCCCCCCCTTTTTTTTTTTTTTGCCACTGCATGGTGACTGCACACACTGAGGTCGCAGATAACAATACAACAAGCCTATATGGCTCATCTTCAAACCAACGAGATGCCCATCGTGCCGTGACTAAATCCGTTAAGTGCTGTAAACAAGCCTGTTGTGCCGTAGACAAACGGAGCCCTTTAATAAGGGGCGAAGAGGCTCCAGCTCCTCATTTCGAATGCCTACTACGGCCCTGACCCATTGTAAATCTCCCATAAGTTTCTGTGCATCCCGTAGGGTGTGGACGGCAGTCGTCAGTGTAAACTTTTGTGGTCTGACCATAGTATCACTAATGTGCCATCCCAAATATTTCCATGGGCTGGTAACCTGTATCTTTTCTGGAGCAACCTGTAATCCTCTGGCCAGTAACGTATCATGCAAATATTTGCTTTGATGGTTTGAAAAGGGAGCAGCCTGGGCTACTAAAATGTCATCCATATAATGATAAATAATTGCTTGCAGCCATGCTTGACGGATGGGCTGCAAGGCGGCTGCTACAAACAACTCCCCACTGTGTGAGGCACTCCCGTCCCACCAGCACATTGACCCCTTCAGGTAGTGGCAGGACAGTAAGGAGTACCCGGGCCCTGCGTTGCTCAAGGATCAGCTCCGCAGGCTGCAAAGTTACCATGGCTTGAGCTGATCCCCCCACACTCGCAATTGCATCCGGAGACGGATGAACTGGCCAGAGTGTGGGCCAAACCGTGGCAGACATGATCGTAACATCAGCTCCTGTGTCCAACAGTAGGCGAAAGTACCGCTGCTCACCGGCATAATTTACCTGCACCGAGACCGTCGGTCTACGGTTCATGTTTAGAGTTAGACAAGCTAGTGGGTCAGTACTTCCAAACCCAGCATTTCCCCGCTGGGGCAACTCTCGAAGTTAAGCAGGATTGGTCAATTCTGCTAATAACTGCGGAAATGGGACTATTTGGGCAATTTTACTTCCCCTTGGTATAAAAATGGGAGGAGTTAGAGTGTATGCTACTATCCAAACTTGACCCGTATAATCAGCATCAAGAACCCCAGGGCATACAATGATGCCCTTCAATCCGGCCGAGGAGCGGCCTAACAAAAGGCCGCACACTCGATCAGGCGGCTTGTGCCACCCTGTTGGAATTTTCTGTGGCCTGGTGTCAATCAGGGTGATTTCTACTGCTGTTGCCAGGTCGCACCCCAAGCTCCCGGCAGTGGCTGGAGTCCTCCAAACACCGTAGCCAGGGGAGGGGTTATTGTTGTCTGCATGTGACCCCCCTTCGCGCTCCGCAAGCTGTTCCCGGGTGCCGACATGCAGCAGAGGCGTGAGTGTTGCTTTGACAGTCCTCACACCACACTGTGCCTCCCTGCATTGTTTCCGGGTGTGACCCTGTTTCCCACAGCGGAAGCAAGCCCCGAAGTTACGAGGCCTCTGCTGCTGGGTCGGGCCCTGTAAGGCAGCGGCAAGTGCCTGTGTCTGCTGTGCCACTGCTTCCGCAAGCGATTTGCTCTGCTGTTTAACAGCAGCGGCGACCGCCTCAGACACAAACGCAGCTTGCTGCTCGCATTCGCATTCTCAAACGCAAAAGCACGCAACAACTGTTCCTTGACCCCCTCCCTGATCTCGTGAGATGCCTCAATAGACGCCACGAGATTGTTGATAAAGGAGTCAAAGGGCTCCTGGACTCCTTGACGCAATGTAGCCCAACTGGGTGGCCTCTTTTCCATCGGCACCCTCCACAGCACGTTTTTAGCTGCTTCGGCAGAGGCGTTGTGGAAATCCGCCGGAAACTGCAGTTGTTGAGCAGCGGCAGCATAAATTCCTTTGCCCATCAGCATATCCAAGGTGACATCTCGCAGGGGATCAGTTTGTGGCCTCGGCGTGTTGACCACCTTGCGACAGCCCTCCTCCCAATATCGTTCCCACAGGAGAAACTGCGCTGGGGTCAACACCAGTTTTGCCACCGAAACACGGTCATCTGGTGTCATGACATTTGATGCAAACAAATACGTAATCATTTGTCGTGACGGCTCTCCGTGTAATCCGTAGGTAGCGACTGCATTGCGAATTTGCTGCATCAACTTCCACTCGAAGGGGTGACATCTAGCAGTGGCTTGACCACCTCCATTCGTAATAGTCACAGGGAAGGCAGAGGGAGGAAAGGCAGCGGCGGCCTGCCACTCACCCTCCAAAAGGACATCGCGGATCACCCCTGATCACCGATGTTGTGTATTCAAGGGCTTTAATTGCACTCCGCCAGAAGAGATAACAAGCACATCACCCACTTCTCCGGCTCGCAAATTGCTCATGCGCCGAGTAACTTCCTCCAACAGATGGTCTGAAGGCTGAGGCCCTGAGCGGCGCGACCGCGGCGAAGGAGGTGGGTCAAGGAAGCAGTCCTCCTCCTCAGTTTCCGCATGCGTACTCCTTGCCCCAGCTGTTTTCCCTTCATTATCACTATTCTCGTTCTCTGGCAGAGGTGGTGCAGAGGGATGGCAACAATGGCCCCCTTGGCTTTCGTCCAAACGAGAAGTCTGCCCCTCCTGCTCTGCCTGGCTCTGAGCCGCTTTTGCCCTTATCTCCGCTGCGCTCTCAGCCACAGGAACCTCCATTCCTCCTGCGGAGGACGGGCTCGCAAAAAGCCGTGAGGGAGTAACTGCGGGAGAGGTTTCCGAGGGGCGATCCCCCAGCATTGCCGATGCGGCACATGCGACCCTTTTTTCTTCCTGATATTTCTGCAGGGCATTAATCACCTCCCGCCATTCGCCAACACTAAATACCAAGGTGGGGTCACTTAAATGTCCATGCCCCCTAGCCCACTCACAGAGGGCAAGTAACTTCTTAGTAGAGACGGGCGCCTCTCGCTTAGCGAGGAATTCCGTCAATAACTGTATTGCCGCTTCTCGTTCTATCTCTATGGCAAGGATCAGCGGTCTTATCGGCACTTGGAGGGCAGCTGCACGAATTCCTCTTTAGTGCGCACACGGCCTTTCCTCCAGCTCTCATAGAAGGCAGGTTCACTTATATCTTCGGGGTCCCTATTTGGGCGCCACTTGTCGGAGGCGGGCTTGCGGAATCATAAGACGACCCAATATGAGCTAGCAATATGATCCGTTTATTTCAGAAACTTAACCTGCTTATATACCATCGTATGCTGTTCACATGCTCAAGCATCCAGCTGGCTATATCTAATTGGCTTACTACTATAGTTCACGCCGCAACGCTCTGTGCTATTGGCTATCCACATATTCACTGTCCCGTCTCGCCAACCCCTTCATCCTGTTTTTACACAGCATTCATTCTTACTCCCTCATTACTTGTCCTTCAAGGTGTCTCCAAGGTTACTCCATATCAGCAAGTCAGGGTTGCTCATTTGCACGGCCTGATATCCATGCTCAGGCAGGCAATTCTCTACAGACATCCAGGCTGGGATGCTGCAGTACTTTCACAGAATCACAGAATCACAGAATGGATTAGGTTGGAAGGGACCTCCTGAGATCATCTAGTCCAACCTCCCTGCTCAAGCAGGGTCACTTAGAGCATGTTAGACAAGATCGCATCCAGGTGGGTTTTGAATAACTCCAGAGAACGAGACTCCACGGCCTCTCTGGGCAACCTCTCCCTGTGCTCTGCCACTTTCATGGGAAAGAAATTCCTCCTCATATTCAGGCGGAACTTCCTGTGCTTCAGCTTGTGCGTGTTGCCTCTAGTCCTGTTGCATGGCATTACTGAAAAGATTTAAGTCTCCCCCTCTTTGACACCCTCCCTTCAGATACATGCAGACATTGATAAGATTCCCCCCCCTCAGTCCTCTCTTCTCCACGATTAACAGGCCCAGCTCTTGCAGCCGTTCCTCATAGGGCAGGTGCTCCAGTCCTCTGATCATCTTTGTAGCCCCACGATGGACTCTCTCTGTTAGAGAAATACTGTGAGAAATGCCTTGCAAATAGTTAACAAGACTCAAGGACAAGGGGGAGAGAAAAACAATACTGCGAAGGATAACCAGCTCCGGCTAAATAACCTTGATGAAACCACAGCGCTTTGAAGATTGTGAGGGGTAGGTAAGACAAAAACAGCAGAATAACCCAGAAGTGACCTTAGGTTCATTAAGGCTTATTAACATACTAAATTTCACACCCCTAAATGGATAATGAGATGGAAATGACATGATAATGATGTTACCTCCTCTTCTTCGCTTCCTATGCTAATTAACAAGAATGTGAAAGCGCAAGCGCAGAGCGATTACCTGAGGTAATGAAACTGTAACCAATAGAAAGATTTGTATAAAATACTCCCTAAAAAGTGCGTATAAATCAAGAATGAGAGGGGGAGAAGGTGTGCTAGCTTTGTGGATTTACCACCAGGCACCCATCCTGTGCAGAAATGAAATAAACAAATATATCGACCCTGTGTGTCTATTGGTTGCTCGTACACCGGGTAACAGAACCCAGATTTTGGGACAACATCTCCAGTAGCTCCATGTCTCTTTCGTACTGGAGAGCCCAGAACTGGATGTAGCACTCAAGATGAAGTCTCACCAGGGCTGAGGAGAGTAGCAGGATCACCCCCCTCAACCTGCTCTTCCTAACGCACCCAGGATACCATTGGCTTTCTTGGCCACAAGGGCACGTTGTTGGTTCATAATCAGCTTCTCATCCACACGCACTCCCAGGTCCTTCTCTGCAGAGCTGCTTTCTAGCCGGTCAGCCCTCAGCCATGGAGTTATTCCTCCCTAAGTGCAGGACTCTGCGCTAGTCCTTGTTGAACCCCACCAGGTTTCTCTCTGCCCAACTCTCCAGCCTGTCCAGGTCTCTCTGAATGGCAGCACAGCCCACTCTTGTGTATCAGCCACTCCTCCCAGGTTGGTATCATTGGGAAACTTGTTGAGGAGGCACTCTGTCCCTTCATCCAGGTCACTGATGAAGAAGTTAACCAGGATGGGACCCAGTACTGAGCCCTGGTGAACTCCACTAGCCACAGGCCTCCAGCTAGACTCTGTACCACTGAGTGCAACCCTCCGAGCTCTGCCATTCAGCCAGCTCTCAATCCACCTCACACTCCACTCGTCTAACCCACACTTGCTGAGCTTGCCTAGGGGGATGTTATGGGAGACAGTGTGGAAAGCCTTGCTGAAGTCAAGGTACACAATGTCCTCTGCTCTCCCCTCATCTACCCAGCCAGTCATCCCATCACAGAAGGCTATCAGATTGGTTAAGCAGGATTTCCCCATGGTGAATCCATGCTGACTACTCCTGATCACCTTCTTTTCCTCCACTTGCTTGGAGATGACATCCAGAATGATCTGTTCCATCACCTTTGCAGGGATGGAGATGAGGCTGACGGGCCTAGAGTTGCCAGGGTCCTCCTTCTTGCCCTTTTTTGAAGACGGGAGTGACACTCACTGGCTTTCTTCCAGTCCTCAGGCACCTCTCCTATTCTCCAGGAACTTTCCAAGATGATGGAGAGCAGTCTGTCAACAACATCCACCAGCTCCCTCGGTACCCGTGGGTGCATCCCATCAGGGCCCATGGGTTAGTGAATGTCTGAATGTAGTGAGTGTAAAGAGGGAAATGTGGTTGTTCCAAGCTGAGGTCCCCAGTGTGGGGAGCACCAGAAGCAGCCAAGAATCTGCATCCCTTCAGCATGGCAGAGTTCTGCAAGGTATGTGTGTGCAGGCCCCACAGAAAGCACAGGGCCGGGAGTTCCCCCCTTAGGTGGCTTGGGACAGGGCATGCGTGTGTCATGGCTCATGATCTACAGAGAAAGAGGAGAGAGTGGAGGACACAAGTTAGGGAGAGGCAAGTTAGACATTGCGTATGTTTTCAGGGAGCCCAGACTAGCCCCTTTCCTGCCCTCCTTTTGCAAGGGGAGCCCTGTATTCTTAACCTCTGTGAAATCAATGGCCTGCATGAGCTTCTGAATTCCTTCTGTGGTGCCATCAACAGGGGCTTTATTGGGGGGGGGCACACCTTGTGCCACAGTAATGACTGGAAATGCTGGAGAGGTCACAGCAGTCATAGGTGATGGGGACTCCCTCAAAGTTGAGGATGCTGCCAACAGCAGCAGAGGTGGAGGATCCCATGATGGTGTTCTGCAGGAAGGAGCTGAGGATAAAGCCGGGCAGGGCAAGAATGACGACAGGGAGCTCAGGGGCAATGGAGCAGTTGTGTCACTGCGTGATACAGCGCTCCTTGCAGCTGTTGGCCAGAGGGATGGGAGAAGAAGGGGGCCTCAAATTCACCCGGCTCACACAGAGGAGGAGGTGAGGGAAGTGGATGAGAGAGCGAGGGAGTCACATTGGCTTTTATAGTGGGCCTGCAATGCCCCAGGCACAGCGGCACCCTTTGCAGAAGGGACAATTTTCTAAGATGCTCACAATGAATGGAAAACATCCCAGCTAATGACATGACCTGTGCTGCTGCTTCCCTCTAGGCTGCCTTTCCATTTCTGGGTTTACGCCCTGCTCATTCCCTTGCGGAGGGAGGCCTCTTCTGAGTGAAAGGATGGGCGATCCTATGATTTCCAGAGCAGAAATGTACCAGCATGGGAAGAGATGTGGAACAATTGCCAGAGGGGCCCCCTGCAGGCAGGTGACGTCAGACTTCAGCAATCCTGTGGGGCTGTTTGTGGCTCCATTCTCAGGAGGGGTACACCTTCTCCTCACCCTGCAAGCCCTGGATGGATGCCTATGGTCTCTTACGTGTGAGGCTGTGCCATGTCCTTCTCTCACCCTCCCTCCCAGCTCCCTCCAATGATCCCTAGTCCACTCCTCCACAAGCAGGTGAGCTGTGCTGCTGGATTTCCTGTCTCTTCCTCCTAATGCGTCTTGCAGGAGAAATCTGCTGACCTGTTGTTCTTCCTCCTCTCTCTGAGCAGGCAGTCCCTCTGAGTCCTCAAAGAGTGCTCTCAGCTTGTCTGGGGCCTTGTTCTGTGCAGAGTGCTCCATCCCTGCCCTGAAGGGGAGGTCCTCAACATCTCCTCACTGAGGTTCCCACAGGTCATGCCCAAAAGGACTCTGTGCTCCAGTTCCCACCAGAAATGACCATGCAGGCAGAACACAGTGCAACACTGCACTGCAATTTGTCCACCAGCTACACTTGTCTTTACGTCTTCTGATACCAGCAGTTCCTGACCCAGTCCCCTCAGATGCTGCTGCGTGTGGACAAATCCAAACCTCGTGTCGATTCAGGGGGGTTCTCTTCTGTGCTGTCTGCTGAGGACTCCCTAGTGTTTTTGCATGTGCGGGATTCTGAGCCGCAGGACGGTGCTGTCTATCTGTGTGCACTCTGGCCAAAGTAGCACAGAGCGAGAATATCCCTTCCTAGCCCTGCATCTGGCAATCAGCTAAGCCCTCAGGATGTGAGCCAGATCCATCAGCTGGACACTGGACAAGATTCCTCTTTCCACCCTCTCCCAGCTGCTGCCTCTGAGCACTCCCACTCCTTTCCATGTCTCTCCTCCAGGTCAGGAGAAACACCAGGGCTCGGCTTGGGGAATGTCCTGTGTCCCTGTGCTGGTGCGGATTTCTCTGCCCACCAGGAAACAGCTGGTCACCGCATTTCTGGGAACTAGTTTGTCTCACTGTACATAGTGCTTTTTTGTGCTAAATCTGATGGGAGGAGCAAAGAACTGGCCCTGGAAAGCAGGTGTGACTGCTTTCCAATCAGCTGTGGTGGCTGCAGGAAGCATTAGCTGGTATTTCCACCCTGAGGGAGTACATGTGCTAGTGTTTTCTCCTACTGCAGGGCACTGTGCCTTGTCCCTGACATGGGAGAGACAGCTAGGGAGCCACCGTCACTTTCAAGCTCTGCTTCTCCAGGTATTGAATCAAGTAGCCAAGGAGAGAGGAGAGGAATGAGGGTGTAGGGACTGTGAACATCAGACCTCCTTCTTCCGTTTCAGACTTGGGATTTCACCAGAGGCACCTTGACTCCCAGCACCACTTGCTCTAACCACTAGGCCAGGTGTCTCCTGCAGACGCTGGACACAGGGATGTCCTACCCCTTTAACTGGAGCCCAATAAACCCCTTTCCCAACCAAGGACTCAGCAGTCATGACTCTGTGGTCGCAGAGGCTCCTGGGATCTGCCCAGGCATGGGGTCAAAAAAGGGGAATGGATTCCCAGAGGTGCACCTTCCTCGCGCTCTATCATCTGGGCATGGAGATGTGGTTAGTATAATTTTGACAGAATGGTTGAGGTTAGAGCGAGCCTCTAGAGATCATCGAGTGCAAGTCCTCTGCTCAAGCAGGGTCACCTAGGAGGCTGTCCAGGCTGCCGAGGACCATGTCGAAATGGCTTTTGAATATCTCCAAGGGTGCCGACTCCACAGCCTTTCTGGGCAGCCTGCTCCAGTGCTCAATCACACTCACAGTGAAAAAAGCTTTTCCTTCAAATCAGATGCAACTTCCAGTGTTTCAGTGCGTTCCCATTGCCTCTCATCCTGTCACTGGGCACCACTGGCAATAGATCCTCTTTACACCCTCCCTTCAGATATCTAAACACATTGATAAGATCCACCCTGAGCCTCCTCTTTTCCAGGCTAAACAACCCGCAGCTGCCCCAGATCAGGCCCTAAATCTGTAGGAAGCAATGCCTTGTTCAGCTTGGGCACATGTTTGTCATGTCAGAACAGAATGGAACACCTGGATGAGTGTGGGAGCAAGGAAGTGACTGGGCAAATCCTTAGTCTTTGTTGGTGTCAGAGGGTGGCAACACTCCCACTGCTGCAAAATGTACTACTCAATTCACCACCATGGAGGTCTGACCCTGGCTTGGCTGCGGAGCAGGTGGTAGATGAGGGTGAAACCCGGGAGGGGAGGGCCCTGTAGCTCTTTCCTACACAGCTTGGGAGGCTATGGAAGGACAAAGTGCAGCCAGCTTGCTCTTGGAGGAGGCGGGTTGTAAGGTGAGAACTCCTTGGCTGGTCAAGGCTGTGCTGGTCCCAGGAGCTTCCAGCCAGAAAACCACAGCAGGGGCATTTCAGGCATGGTGAGAGAAAAATGTGCTTCCTTCTTTGCTCCTTTAGTGGCATCATTTCTGGCAGCTCTGCTCCCTTGTGGCTGGGAGATCGTTTTTTCGCTCTCTCTCACACAAAGTGGAGGTTGGGCTCAGCACGCACTTTGGGTATCTCTTCCTTGCTGCCTTCCTGTGGCAACCACTGGGCAAGCACTGGCTTCCACTAGAAGCATAGTTCCTCTTTTCTAAGGGAAACACTAGACCCCTCTCCACCTACCTCTGCACATGTCTCTGCAGGGAGGTGGTCTTGTATGATGGGAAAATGCTGGGAAATGTTGGCTCATGTGTACTTTTGCATGAATATTCTCATGATGCTCTTACTTTTGGAAAAGAAAAGGCAAGACAGAGAGAGGAGAAACCTGCCCTGATCCCTATGACCCACCATCTTCTAATTTCCTTCCCACAGCCACCCATCTCTGTCTGCTTCTCTTTTCTGACCCATCTGGGACTGATGTTTCACAAATGTCTTGCCACAGAAGTTCTTAGTTGTTCTGCAGTCCCAAATTTCAGCCAAAAAGCGGATCTTATAGAGGCTGCTACAGGGCCTGGCATGACATTATTAGCTTGTCCCAGTCTCTCTCATGGCCAGCACAGCCCAGACCCTCCTACACATCATCACCGCTGGGGCTTCCTTTCTCTCCCATGAGTTTTGGCTTCCATGCACTCTGGGACACAGGAACCATTGGAGAGAACAAGGTGTTGGAAGGAGGATGCATCTTTCTCACAGCAGCTCCCTGGACTCCTCACCACACTGAAGGAGTCCTGGTGCCGGCCCATAAGGGCCAGGTTTGACAGGACATTCCCTGAGATTCTGGGCAGTAGGAGAGCGGGGAGGAAGGACACAATAGAGCTGTCTCCCAGGGGCATCCTGGCAAGGGGGAGTGGGATTATCACAGTGTGTGTTGCATGCAGAGCCAAGAACTCTGTACTCCAGCTCCAAACTACTCACCACCTTGCTGTCCTCAGCTGTGGGGCTCCCTCTGCAGAGCAAGGCAGAGGGAGCCTTCTTCCCTGGGGGTTTGCATCCTGTCATGGTTTTCACCCCGAAGCTTTTCCCCACATGCTAACTCTCACTTTCTTCCAGGTGCCATGAGCTAGACCACTGCCACCGAGAAAGAGGGACCCTGGGGTGTTTTTATCCTGTTGGGGTCAGGAACACATCCGTGTGCTCAACAGGTCTTACTGAACTGCTTGGGGAGCTTCTCTGTGCTCAGGGACAGGCCTGTCAGGCAAGGTGTGCAAAGCTGAGGAGCTTTTGCTGCCAGCTCAGGAGATCTGTGGGCAGGCGCTGTGTGGCAAGGTGAGGAGCAGAAAAGGGCTGTGACGCTCCTCACTCATGTATGGTAGGAGGTTTCTTATGAAGGGGCCATGTTTGAGTGTCTGCTGAGCTGATCCTGAAGGCTGCCAGGGAAGCTGAGGTCTCCCATGCTCTGCCTGTGGAGGTGCAAGAGCCTTCTTGTTCCTCTGCTGAAGCTGCTTGTTACTTCTGTGCCCTGCCTTTCCTTTCTCCCAGGCACTTCCCAGCCACTCTCTGGCCCATCTGCTGATGTTCCTTAGACTTCATCTCCTTTCCCTTGGTGAGACCTCAGCCTCCCCTCTCTCTTGCTGCATCCCTTGGTTTACCCGCCTCCCCACCTCACCTGTGAAGCAGGGCAGGTGATCTGGATCAAGCAAAGCCAAAATATCATGTCTACCCCATGTACAGCCTCAGTGCAGTAGCATGGACAGCCAAAATTCAGCCTGGGCCCCACGTCCTACTTTGGAGAAGGCTTAACAGCTAGTCTGTGTCGGAGGGTGTCCTCAGGAATGTGAGCAACCGGTAAAGGAAACCTTACAGCTCCCCTGTGGTGTTGTGATTTCCTTAGGGGTTACATGGGGGTCTGGGACCAGCCTCAGCTCCTGTGCAGGCAGCAGTGCTGCAGTGACATGCTTCCATGACCACAGAGGGTCATGTGTCGGGGACAAGCCAGACTCGCCACAGCCTGCAAGCACTGAGGCAGACAGGTAGGCAATGAGCCTGACAAGGCAGACTTCTCATCCCTGTGTTGGGCTTTGAGAAAGAAAAGGACGAATACATTCAAACAGCTCTCTACACAGAAAGCTCTCCTACTAATTCCCCAGGGTCAACTTCAGTTTTGGATGTGAGTTACGTTTATTCTGATGCAATTGCTCTGGTGTGGTGACAGTAATGTAGGAGGCTGGGCTTGCATGTGTGGTGGTTGCTTTCTGCTACTCTTTGCTCGATTTCCCTGCTGCCCGTTGCTTCTTCACATTTTCCTGCTGCTCTGGTGTTCTAGTGCACCTGCTCCAGCATGGGTTGCCCACAGGCTGTAGAATTCAAATCAATATAAAAAATATATATATATATCTCACGTGTCACGCTGTCTGTGCTGCCTCCTGGAATCACCTGCTGACAGCAATGTTAGGTAATGCTGAGATCCATGCTGCATACCGAGGAGGAGATGCGTGGCCGTGTGCTGGGACTGGGAGGACATGCTCACCTGAATGCCCTCCAACCTGGCCATCCTTGGAGCCCCTCTCCTGCCTTTCGTCCAGGGTTTCCCTCAAGCCTTCTTCCGTATGTTCTCCAGTGCAACCAGTCTGCACTGCTTGAGTCAAGAGCTCAGTGGGGAAGCAGAGCACCAGGCAGATGTGGGCACCTGCCCCTGCCAGGGAAGAGCTAGGCCCAGGGAAAGCTGCTTCATGGCTGTGGAAAGGCAGACACTACAGAAGAGCCACAAGGGTTTGGGCATCTACTGCTGTCCTGTGGCATCCCTGGCTGATAAGGATTGGGGAGGTGTTAGGGAACGAGGACCCTAGTGTGTGGCTCAGCCAGATTGATTTCAATGTCAATCTTGTCTAGCACATCTGTGCAACAACTGGACAGTTCAAGGCTCTGTGTGAGGTGTGGGGGAGGATAGGGGACCTGCACGTGTTACGCATGCCCTTGGGTGCAGGCCACACTCTCTCATTCTGGTGATGGATGGGAGAGCGAGTAGAAGGAGCACCTGGGCTGTCACCAAGGCTGTTTCTCCCACCATACCCACCTCTGTCATCCTTCAGGACCATCACCTCCATGAGCCTCCTCCCCCACTCCAGCCCCATCCAGGCAAGAGAGAATCCCCTTCCCCAAGAGCTTGTGGGACTGCTCTCTTCCCAGGGCCTGCAGCAGTCCTGGGCTGCTCCTTCAGTGACTGCACTGGTCAGGCTCCCTACCTGCAGGACATGCTCCACAGCCAATGGAGTGTTTCTGGGTAGAGATTCAGTGAGGCAAGGACTGATGGCTACTGGCTCAGCAGTAGCTGGAGATGTCTTCCTCAGCTCCAAGGCACAGTGCCTGAAAGGGTCCCACTGCAGAGTGTCTGCCCCTGCCATTACTCTGGGAAGGGTGAAGGGTCACCTTGTTACCCTAATTTAACTCCTTGCCCGCCGTGGTCTGCACTTGCAATGCCTTTATCCCTGTGCAGCTTGAGCTATGGTCCACAGAGGAAAATTCCACACAGATGCCTGGACTTGAATGCAGCAGAACTTTAGGGAGTCTAAAGAGGAAACTGTGGTTGCTCCAAGCTTAGTCCCCAGTGCAGGGAGCACCAGAGGCAGCCAAGAATGTGTGTCCCTTGAGCAGGGCAGAGTTTTCGCAGGATGTGTGTCTCCCACAGAAGGAGAGAGGCCAGCATGTCCCCTCTTTGCTGGCTTGGGACAGGGTGTAGGAGGGAAGAGTGCCATGGCCAGTGGAGGAGAAGACAACCAAAAGTGGGGGGGAGAGTGGAAGACAGGCAAGTTTGATACTGGCTGTGTTTTCAGGGAGCCCAGGCTAGCCCCTTTCCTGGCCTTTAGCAAGGGAAGCCCCATTTTCTCAGGCTCTATGAAATCAATGGCCTGCGTCAGCTTCTGAATTCCTTCTGTGGTGCCATAGGCACCAGGGGCTTTAGTAGGTGGGGACACCTTGTGCCACAGCAGTCGCTGGAAATGCTGGAGAGGTGACAGTGCCCAGAGGTGATGGAGAGTCCATGAGCTGCTCCTCACCCTGCAATCCCGGGATGGATGCCTGTGATCTCCTGTGTGTGAGGCTGTGCCACGTCCTTCTCTCATCCTCCCTCCCAGCTCCCTCCAATGATCCCCTAGTCCACTCCTCCACAAGCAGGTGAGCTACACTGCTGGGTTTTATGTCTCTTCCTCCTAATGCGTCTTGCAGGAGAAATCTGCTGACCTGTTGTTCTTCCTCCTCTCTCTGAGCAGGCAGTCCCTCTGAGTCCTAACAGAGTGCTGTCAGCTTGTCCGGGGCCTTGTCCTGCACAGAGCACTCCAGCCCTGCCCTGAAGGGGAAGGCATCAGTATCTTCTCACTGAGGTCCCTTTCGTATTTGTCAGAGTCCAGTACTCTCTGACCAGATTCTTTTAGATATTCCACACATACAGAGAGTGCAATGTTTAATATAAAAATTTACTTTATATACATTTGATATTACACAGGATTTTTGATTTTGAAGAGTGATAGAGGAATATACTGGAATCATACTACAAGTGTAATTGTTATTTCCGGTCTCTATAATATGCTCACCACCATGATGCTGGGTGTCCCCAGTCACCGGGAAAGAATACGTGGCTTGAAACCAGCTCCAGCCCATTGCTCTCCTCAAAAATTCCTTTGTTGTTCAGATTTTATACTCTGTATTGGGCTGAGCTACATATACTCTTCCCCCATGCTAGTCTGGCAAACCTCAGGGAGACAGTCACATTCTTTGTTCAACTCAGAAAGGAACAAATGTATGGCTTCTTATCAAAAACAAGTGTCACTCTCCAGCTCCCTTTGTGTTAAGGTAGTTAAGTTAGTTAAGTTGAGTTTGTGGGCACTACTGGGGGTGGGGAGTGTTTGTGTAACAGCCTACCCTGCTGTGTAACTGACCATGGGGGCACATGCATGAGCTCCTGTTGCTGTGTATACCTGTGTTTGCATGTGCATGCATGAGTGTATTTATGTAACTCCATCTGCATGTGTGCTCATGCACATGTTTGCTCATGTCCATACATCTGCGTATGTATTTGTGCACATTTGTGCATCCTTGGTAGGGGCTAGTGTGTGTGCACCGGATTGCCACAGATTCCACGGATGTGACCAGCCAGTTCCAAGGCCCATAGTTACACCCTTCTGTGGCAGCGCCAGACTGAGGGAGAGGGACCATGCTGGAGAGCTCAAGTCTTCCTGAGAAGGATGCAGAGCACAGACCAAATCTTTCTGTGCTGCCTGCAGGCACCCCTTAGGGGCTGGCTTGTGTTCTTGAGGTGTCCGCAGCTCCTGGGGGAGTAAGAGTGGCACTGGTCTGGGACTTAGTTGCATCCTCAGGGATGGGGGAGCCCTCAGCCACAGCGGGCCCGTAGCCAGAACCAGCAGCCACTGGGAGAGGCAACTCCAGCAGCAGCTGGCAGTTAGCACTGGAAAGAATTCTCTTTAAAAAATGCCCTGACCAAATGTTTTGGCATTTTCTTGGTGAAACCTTTCATTTGGAGGTGGTGCAGCCACATGCTCTGAGCTTTCCAGTGTGAACCTCTGCCAAGTCTGTTGGGATATCATCAAAGTTTCCATCTGCTCCAATCCTCCCAGCACCAGCCGCAGAGAGCATGATGCGGGCTGGAGGTCTCTTTCAGGTGAGTGGAACATTCCCACTGACTTCTTCTGGGAACCCAGCAGGGAACTTGCTCCCCGGGCAATGGGAACACTTGTGACCAAGGTGTCCATGTCAGGGAGCAGACCCTGCCCACACTCCTACACCCCCATGGTCGCTGCAAGCAGGCTTGCTCCCACAGGGCTCTCATGAGTATTTGTGTTCCGGGCCTGTGGCTGAGGGTAGGCTCCTGCTCGCTGCTGCTCATGGTTGCTGCTCCCAAGGCTGCTGTTCCCGGGGCTGCTGTTTCTGCAATTTCAGGGAAACATTCTCATGCCAGCAGCAGCTCCACAAGCAGCAACAGCCAGAGGCATTTTGGTGGTGGTGGTGGGGTGGGGGGGGGCTAGTGTCTTTTTCGGGCACGCTGTCCCTGTGCGGCAGTGCATGAGCTGTTACTGCAGGTGAGATGTAGGAGCTCCGGGAGCGCCGGCTGCCACTGCCACCGCGGCTTGTGGTGCTCTGCTTTGTGCAGGGAGCACCAGGGCTCGTTCCTGCCATGATGCCCGGTCCCTGCCACTCCCCTCCTGCCTGGCCCCTGTCGCGGGCCCAGGAGCGCCATGCATGGTGCAGAGCTGCCACCTTCATGTGCTGCCGTGCTGCCGACTGCCCCACTCTTGTCCTTCTCGCCTCCCCGCTGTGGCCCAGGTCTGGGCGAGGGTGAGAAGAAAGGCTGAGAGCAAGGCCAGCACTGGGGTAGGGCGCAGCCCCAGGGCGGAGCCAGCACCGGTGGCAGCGGCAGAGAGGAGGTGCTGGTGCTGCAGCAGAGAGTTGGTGCAGGCAGGCGGACGCGATGCACGGGTGGCTGAGCAGTGCCATGTGGTGCAGTGTGATGCGGCAGTGCCAAGGCGCAGGGCTGGCGACGCTGGCCATGGTGCTCCTGGGTACGTAGGGCTGGCAGCGGCAAGGGGGGGGGCGTTAGGGATGTGGGGCAGAGGCCAGGGTAAACCATGCGGGTTCCAAGGTTGTTACGGCCACCGTCACCACTAGCCCTCAGATTCTTATGCAGACCTCCTTTTGCTGGACATCCAGCCAGCCACCCAAGCCTCTCTCCCTCCTTCATCTGTGCTGTCTCCACCAACCGATTCAGCCATGTCTCCCTCACTACAGCCCTTCCTGGCTGCGATCCTCCCTTCATCCTTCCATTCTCCCCTTCTTCCTGGGCAGGAAAGCCGTTGTCGATGTGAATTTCTCCTCTCTTGGCAGTGGCTGTGGGCAGAGCCCAGGTGCAGCAGGAGCCGTTGGCAGAGGCCACCGAGGGCACCAGCACCAACATCACCTGCTCACATCCTAGCATTGCTGCAGGCTCAACTCAGTGGTACCGGCAGCACCAGCACCAACCACCGCAGCTGATAGCAATGGGTGTCAGAGGCGAAAAAGTGGTGCTGGACCCACCAGGAACCCTGCTCATCGCGGCAGACCGTCTCTCCAACACCCTGCGCCTTGCCCAGCCCCGCTGGTGGGACACTGCACTGTATTACTGCGCTGTGAGAGACACAGTGAGACGAGCCGGTGCTGCCGCTGTGCGCAAACGCTGCAGTGAGGTGTTGGGGGTTGTGTGTGCCCAGGTGCCTCTCTGCTCTCCGCACAGCGGTGGCACCTGTGGCTGCCTGGCCAAGAGTGGGGCAGCGTGTTTTATCGGACGCTCTGGATGCTGGAGGTGGGAGCAGAGGAACCGGGTGGGCCTAACCTGAGCCATGGGCGGTCAGAGGAAAATCCTGCTTGGCAGGGAGTGGTGGAGTCATTGGTGCAGCGGTCATGGTGCCGGAGCCGGTGGGGGTGCCACCAGGAGGCCATGTCCCACTCGCCCCCGGGGCACGGAGTCCTCCCCACAATGTAGCCCTCCTGGCCTGGCCCCACCTGTCTTGTCCAGCCTGGGAGCGGTGGTGCTGCAGACCCACGCACTGTGCTGCTGGCTCCCGTGGGGAAAAGGGCGCCGGGGAGCCAGCCAGGCCAAGCCACCGCCCAGGCAGAGCTGACGAGGGAGCGACCTGAGTGCTGGGAGCCCTTGTCAGCCCCTGGTGCCCCAGCAGAAGCTTCCTGTTCTACCCACCTTCACAGCTCTGGCATCAGATTCTGGGACCCAGGGACACAGGGCTTCTCAGTCACCACTGGTCTCACCAATGTTGGGGAAGTGCCATCCATCCACCATCCCACGGAATGGTTTCCCCACCACTTGCTTACCCTCCTGCTGCCCCCTGCCCCCAGCCCAGTTATGCCTTGGTCTTTCCAGGCCACAGGTGGAGCTGGGAGGGAAGTGGTGAGCCATGCCGGGATGTGGCCACAGGGCCTGACTCGGCCCTCCCACTGTCTCAGTTCGGCTTGGCTCTGGGGGTGTGACTAGTCCCTGCATTGCGCTCCCTCTCTCAGGGTCCCTTCCTCTCCTCCTGGCCTCTCTGGCCCTCTCTCTGTCCCCCAAGGCTCCCTTTTCCTCACCCGCATTTCACTGCCTACCTCCTCATCACTGGTGCTGCCTCCAGCTGGTCTGGACCAGGCCTATGAGGAGTGAGCAGGGGGCCTGTGCACAGCATGTGGGCAGCCTCCTCCTCTGGGAGGAGAGTCCTGAGCACGAGAAGCTGCCAGGGAACTTAGAGCACGTGTAGCAGCTCAGATTTCATGGAGCCCAGAGGCAGAGAGAAGAGGTTCGGCCCTACGTCCTGTGTTAGATAGCCTTTGTAACTGCGTGACTTTGAAGTACTGTCAGGTTGACAGGCTTTGGGCGAGCGGAGTGCAGCACAGTATCCCTCCTGCCATGGCCTCAGCTGAATAGGGAGACCCTGAAACTGGTGTGAACGGAGGGCTGTGAATGAGAGTGGCTTTGCTGAAAACCTGCCTGTGGGTAGCCCTTGTGCTTGCCCAGACAGTCAAGTCCCAAGACACAGGGTGGCATAAGCAGCTGGAGGCTGTGTATGCAGATGAGTGAAGAGAGACTCTCTCTAAAACTTAGGGCTCTGATGGGATCTCTTTCCTCTTCCCTGAAAGTGTGTGGGGGGGTGGTTTCTTTCTATCTCTGTGTGAGAAGCTCCCACAGTAGGTGCTATTCAGAGAAGCCCACTGGGGATACTGAGCTAGGCACCTGGTTCCAGGCACCTCTGTCTGTACCTGGTGCTACTTATATCCAGGGCCAAGGTGGATATGGGTAAGTGCAAGCATCCCTTCACCATTTCCTGCCGAGCTGGGTATAGGCTCATGTGTCTGGCTGGGCGCTAGATGACAGGAGGTGTCAGAAACACTTCTCTTCTGCTGGGGGATGGTTTGTCTGGTTCTTATTTCTAGGAGGGACAAAGAGATGGAGGTCCCCAGCAACATCCTCCATGTCCTTTTGACCGACCACAGCATGCCTAAACTGTCCGTTAGGCTCATCCGTTAAGCAAGGACATTCAGTCACTGTCCATATAAACACAAGTCCATACTGCGAACTTCTCTCGCTTGCCTATATTTACCTTTCCGGATCCAACCTGGCACTCCCACTGCAGCTCTGTACTTCCCCTCACTTGCCTCCCCAAACTCACTCCTTCCAGAAGGGTAGGGTCCCAGCTACCTCTGGGGATCTCAGGGAGAGGTATGGTTCTCAGGCAAGAGAGGAAGAAAAGGGTAGAGTGGTAGAAATAATGTTGACATCCGTTCTCAGAAGAAATAGCACCATCTGCAGAGAACTGGGCACCCCTGGGGAAGGTGAGGAACTGCCAGTGGGGAAAACCCCTGAAATCCCCAAAGGACCAAGCAGTAGTGTGCAGGAGAGCATGTGTTTCTAGCTGGTGAAATGAGGACTGCACTGGGACATCAGGCCAGGAACAGCCACTTCTTACCATGGGGAACCCAGAGCCCCCACGTCTTCCCCCATAGTGAAGACATTCAGTGGGCTGTTGCCTGGGGAGCAACATGTGTCACTGCCAGAAGAGGCCGAGCTGCAGATGGTGTGTTTCAGGCATGATAAGAAGAAACATTTTCTCTTCCCCCTTTCGTTCTTTGCTCCCCTTGCAGAGTCATTTCCGGCAGCTCAGCTCTCTTGGGGCTGGGAGGTGGTTTTTCGACTCTCACACACAAACAGCAGGGTCAGCCTCAGCATGTACCTCCAATACCTCTTCCTCGCTGCCCTCCTGGGGAAATTGCTGGGTAAGAACAATCTTTTACTCCTGACATAGTCCTTTTCTTTCTCCCCTCATTAAACCCTCACCCCATCACCAGATCTCTGCAAGGATCTTCTCTTGAAATACCAGATCACATGGGTGTTTCGCACCTGTGGTCTGAAGAGGCTGTTACTGCTGGAAAGGAAAACATGAGACAGCAAAGAAAGACCTCATCCCTGGACCACCTAAGACACTCTTCTGCAGCTTTCCTTTCGCTCCATCCATCCATCCATCCATCTCTCTGCCTTTCTCTTCTGATGCATCTGGGTCCAGTGTTCCACAGATACGTCACTGCAGAAGCTCTCTGCTGTCTGCAGTGCCAAATGATTGCCTTACAGCCCAGATAGACAGGACTTTTCAAAGCTGGTGCAAGTGCTGGAAAGCTCTCATCCCACAGACATTACTAGGGTGTCCAGCTCTCTCTCCTGGTTTGCAGTTGTAGTGCAGCATGCCCTGGCAACCCATTTTTTTCCTGCATGTCAGCACAGCCAGGGTTTCCTTTTTCCTCATTTGCAAAGACTGGAGAGGCATGCAAGATGACAGGTAATTGCAAGAGAGATGCAGCTTTTTGCAGCACCTCCCCCCAGAATTGTTCTGGTGCCAGCACAGGAGGGCCAGGCAAGACAGCCTGTTCCCTGGGCAGTGGGAGAGTGGGGAGGTGGGAGCAGGGCCATGGCAAAGCTCTAGTCCAGGAGCCTCTCAGCAGGAAGTGATGGAATTACCATGTTGCAGGATCTGCACTGAGGCAAGAAGGCCAATCTCCTGCCCCAAACCACTCACTACCTTGCTGCAGGGCCACGGAGAGGGCGCCTTCTTCCCTGGGCCTTTTGTCATACTTTCACTGACTCCCACTTTCTTCCAGATGCCATGGGCCAGACCACCGTGACTCAGAAAGATGGTCTAGTCACAGTGGAGGAGAGAGGCACTTTCCAGACCACCTGCACCTACCAGACCTCCAGCTTTTATGGCTTGTTCTGGTACCAGCAGAGGAGTGGCCAAGCCCCACAGCTGGTCTCGCATCAGGTGGGAGCTGGTCGCAAGGACAGCAGCCGATTCACCACACCACTGAACACCACAGGGAAATACAGCCTCCTGAAGCTGGAGGAAGTCAAGGTCTCTGACACTGCCTTGTACCTCTGTGGTGTGGAAGACACTCTGGTGCAGGAAGCTTCCTTGGCTGTGCAAAAACCTGAGGCAGGGAGGAGGGTGAGGGTGCCTCTAGACAAGGTGGAGCTCCATGGACATGACCCTCAGCTCTCCCCTAGCAATACTATTTTCAGACTGGTGTCTGTGGCCTGACAGGGAGAGAAGCTGGTAAAGGCGCCTCTGCCATGGAAGGGTTTTCCCTGTACACCCAGGATAGGACCACACTTGGCATGGGCTGTGCAGAGAGTCTATGTGCTCCTTTGATCTGATCTCTCAGCACAGCACCAGGGCTCAAAGGAATCACCCTGTGTCTCATCCAAGTCTTGCAGTCCCATTCCAAAACCCCTGTTCATTCTCTGTCCAGCACATTTGCCCAGATCACTGGCAGACTGGGTGCTTCAGAAGGACCTAAGAGGTAGTGGCACAGTGCTTGAGCAGGAACTGGAGCCATGACTTGTGAGGAGTGGTAATCTCTTGGTGTGTGGTGGAGCAATGGACAGCAGCCAAGGTTTCCTGGTGCATTTGCCAATGCCAGCGACAATGTACCTGCATGTTGACTACAGTGTTGGGAGGCAGGGGGAGTGGTGGGAGGGATTCTTGTTCTGGCTGACAACAACTCTTGCAGATAGTTTCTTTCACCCTTACAGTTCTGGAGGCCAGAGGCAGGAAGGAGGGATGTTTCGAGCCCTAGGGCCTGAGCAGTTTCACAGAGGCCATTTTGATTGCAGCCCCTGCAGAGCGGAGGGCAAAGGAGCTGGAAGTGGAGCTGGGAATGGAAGGAGAGAGATCCCAAATTGGTGAACTGTCCAGGTAGTTCACCAGCTTGAAAATATATACAGTGCACTTTATGCATTGAAATTGTATTCAGAACAAAATGCACAAAAGCAAAGCCCCCATGATTCAATTCATCAGGAGAAACAAGATTGCCCTAAGAGAGGAAAGGAAGCACACTCATCACTTATCAGTCCTCCAAGAAGTTGTTAGTTGGAAACTGGCAGGGGGGGAGCACAAAACTTCTCTTTGTGTGCATAAAATGTGACTTTGTGAAGGAAGTGCTGACCTGGCCTGGAGAAACCTGGACTGGTCTTCCACGTCTGCAAGAGGCTCTGGCTGAGCAGGACAGCTTGCGCCCAGCATCTCTGGCTGTGTCTGGAAACAGCCTCCTTTGGGCAATCCTTCCAGGTCTGTGAGGAACACATACTGGGAAGAGATGGGTGTTTCTAGCCTGGTGGGAACAGGAGCACGTGTGTGCACACCTCAAGGTTTTGCTACACTGCTTAGGGATCTCCTCCGTGCTTGGGGACCGGCCTCAACCAGGCAGGGACTGCAGAGCTGGGGAGATATTGCTGCTGGCTCAGGAGATCCATAGGGTAGTGTGTGTCAGGGTGAGGAGCAGAAAAGGGCAGTGTTGCTCCAGTCCTGTGCATGGCAGACCTTGGAGAATGCAGTGCTTGTGAAATCCCATCTGAGCTGTCTGGGACTCAGGAGAGTGTGTTCTGAGACTCTTGTGGTGTTCTGGTGCTTAGAGTATCCACCTTGTTTTCTCTGCCCCAGCTCTAGAGGGGCCACAGTGAGGGTACAGACCTTAACAAACTGTGGTTTCAGTTTTACACCTACAGAAGGCATGTTGATCCTGCCTGAAGCACCCTAGCTGGGCTCCTAAATGCCTTTAGAATGAAAACTAACCTGAAGAATTTTCCTGCCCAAGAGCATGAGGAGCTACCCATATATATTCACCTTTCGGGATCTGCTGCACAACTCAGGGAATGATCCCCACGTCAGGAGTTGAAGGGATTGATTGCACGGACTCCTGACAGGTTCTGATCTCAAGACGTTTATCCATATCAGAAGGCAAAATATATATATATCGATACAGTAAGCACGAGTCATGCACGGAACATACACAGCTCAGTGATTGGGTATACAGCAATAAGCACGCACTCCAGCTACTAAAGCGATTGGTTATGTCCCTTGATACAATTTTCTCACAAACAGAAACCGTGGTTATCTGCTTGGCTCATATTCTGCATTCTTGTTCTGTGTTTCTCACAGCACACCTGCTTCTAGTCTCAGCTGAAGGACGGGTCGCCTAGCTCAGTGTCTAACAAACCCCACAAGGAGTAAATACAGGTTCACAGTAACCGATCACTCATAGATAACAGACTGTATTCAAATCTGAAGTTCTAGAAATACAAAGAGTATCCTACAAAGAGTATGCTGCATCCCTTAGTGAGCTAAACTGACTCCTTGGCCACCATTAGAGTCTGAGGGGTCCTTTGCTGAAGCAAATCTTTCCTGTGAAAGTGAACAAAGATGCCATCTGGGAAAAGATTGTCCTTGTGTGCATCCATAACAAAGAATTTGGCAATTTGATCTGGAGAGGTCATTCCTTTCCTCCCACCAGGGTACTGTTTTCTCTCAAAGAAAATGTTTCCAAGCACAGCTACCATCTATGCACATTCGAGGTAGAGTTTAGTAATTATTTCTTCTTGTTTTTTTTAAAAAAACTTTTTGACCATTTAAGAGATGCCACACCTCTAAGTCAAAGGAGTATGCCATTTCTGTACTGTCCACTGCTTCCAAGGCACTCTTTCCACACCTCCAGGTTGGGATACCGGGGGTGTGTGTAGAGAGGCCCCAGCAGAGGCATCAGGCCTGCATCCCCTGCCGGAGGAACATCACATCTCTGCCAAACACTCTTTCCGCATGCCCGAAGCAGCCAGTGGATATGTCCCAGGACGCACTAAGTGATCAGGAGCATTTACTTTCCAAGAATGACCTTGTCATCTAACAGCCATAGCCTCACCTGGGAAAAATATTTCCCATTTGCTCTGTCCATTTATCCATGCTGGCTAATTTGTATGCAGCACATCTGGTTTAGTTGTTGATGCTCCCTCAGGTGGCGACACAAGCATAAATACCAGTGGTGATTGTCTTTAGCGGAGTGAAGTGTCCTGATGGAAGAAGTGTGTCTGCCTTTTGGCAGCAAAGATCTTTTGCTGTTCAATGTCTATTTTGTCTGCCCGTGTGGAGGACTGTTGACAGAGGCTGCCTTTTCTGTCCTCTGTGTGGTGGACTCTGAAAGAGGGTTAAGAAGAACTTGGTGCTCTGTGGAAAGTGTCTGCATGGGAGAGGGAGCTGCTGGGAGGGCCAGGATGCCAGGCTGCATGCTGCAGGGCACAGGCCGTAGCCTGGGAGCAGCAGGGCCCTCTGCAGACACTGGTCTGGAGACCATGTTCCCTGTGCTTGGGAGGGCAGAGGAATGTGGGGAAGGGACAGAGACCTGCTCTCTGCAGTGATGCATGGTGATGCCCTCCCAAACTAGTGCTGGGTGTCCAGCTGCATCTGCTGGGCAGACAGGAAGTTTGCATGGAGTCTGCAATGCAGCCCCGCTGTCGGGGCAAGCTTGGTGCCACTGTGGTGACCTTTGCATGTCTTCCATTACTAGGCTGTGATGTGGGCAGGGGAAGGAGGGCTTTCTAGGGGACAAGGACAGTGCCTTTTCCCCTGGCACCAGCATAAGCCATCCATAATAGGCAATGCTGCTGGATGCCTCTTGAGGTCTAACTTGCCCTCTCTGACTGGACACATAAAATGGCAGTACAGACTCAGGCTCAGGGCATGCAGGGGCCACCCAGGCAGCCCGAGCTGTCAGCAGCATCATCTCGTTCTGTGCTACAGCACAGCAAATCCCCAGCACCTAGATGATGCTCCAGGAAATCAGGCCTCTGCTAATGACTCAGGCTCTGTCACTGCTTTTTTGTTTCCTATGTTGTTGCCTTTCCATTTCCCCCATGCAGGCTTGTTCTGAATGCTTGGATGAAAGGCCAAGGACTTCCAGGGCAGGAAGACATCAGTGTGGACAGAAGACTCAGCTCAAGTGCCAGAGGGGTCCAGCGCAGGCAAGTGATGTAGGCCTGGGTGACTCCTGTGTGCCTGCTTCTGGCCCTGTTTGATGGAAGGCACCCAGCTGCTGCAGTCCTCAGCTGGGTGCCCAAAGGCTCCCATACAGGAGGATATGCACCTCCTTCTTTCTAACTCCCTCCCTCCTAGCTCACTCCTATACTCAGTTATTGTCACCTCCCCTGGTGAGTGGGCTGCGCTGCTAGGTTTTGAACCTATGCTGCATAAAACCATTCTCCAGAAAATCTTTTTGGCCTGTTTTGCCATGGAACCTCTCTGTGGTGCCTCTGAGGGTCCCCAAACCACTAGCAGCACCAGCATGTTTGGGGCCAAGTTCTTCCCAAGGGTGCTCAAGCACTAGCCATCCTGGCTGCTTGGCAGCATTTCCTCAGCTGAGTCCACAGGTGCTGCTCCTGGTTAGGCACATATTCTTTTCTTGTGTGTGCTTGTGGGCATGCTGGATTTGCATGAGTCCATGAGGGTGCACAAATCTGTGCATGATTCCATGCAGGGATACGTGAGCAGGTGCAGGTCAGTCTCTACTTGTGCGTACACGCTCCCTCGCTATGAGGGAACATGCTGCTCCTGGCAGGGGCACTCTCCACTGCTCTATCCACAAATACCACAGAGCAGCAGGTTCCCAGGGCCACAAGGAGCTCGACCCCAACTGAATGGTTATGGCACAGTCCTGTCTGAGAGCTGCCCAGGGCACAGGCACAGGAATGCAGCCCCTGTCTCCTGAGCCCTCCTTTTCATCCCCCCTCCAAAGCTCACCCTCTGCTACTGCCTGTTTCAGGCTTCACCAAGGACAGTTTTGCACCAGCTGGGAACCACAGTTTCATTGCAGGTAACAATACTCGGAGTACCTTGGCATGGCTGGTGGGCACTCCAGGCCAGGACGCAACCCCTCTCCCCAATTCTAGAGAGTCCAGAAGGATAACCTTAGCTTTACGTAAAGGGAGAAAGGCTGAGAAATCCTGCCCAACTCCTGCTTGCCATGCCTGAGTGAATCTGCTGCCAATGCAGTGTCAGTGGATGGAATGCAGGCTCCTTGTGTCCGGATGCCAATTCCAGCGGCACCGCTGCAGTTCATTGACCTGCCTCTAAGTCAGATAGACCTGGTGCTGAACAGGCATGAGAGCAGAAAGACATGGGTCTTCATGTCACTGAGCTGTGAAAGGAAGGACAGAGCCCCTGCAAAGCACAGGGATGCACAAAGAGCTTATGACTCCTTTGCTGTTTGGCACCAGGCCCCTCCTGCCCCTCCTTGAAATCTGAGTTTGAGCGCTCAGCAGCTGCGCTGAGAGGGAAGGGAGGTCTGATTCGGGGCCACACATCCCCAAGCCTGCTGCTGTGCCATGAACAAGCACCAAAAGACGATCCTTGCAACAGGGTCTGAGTGGAATGCGTAAGCTCCCTGAGTGCATCTCCCCTCCTGGGGGCTGGTCTGCCTGGGCTCAGGTCCAACTTACACCCGGTACAGCTGAGGGCTGCCCACCTTTCCTCTAAGCACCTTGGGGAGACAGATCACTGCCAGACAGCTCTGCTGGGAGGCCAGAGCCCACCTTTTGGTGGGAGCAGCATGAAGCTGAGGCCCTAGTGCTTGGCCCCCATCTGAGCTGCAAATCCAACTGCTTCACAGCCATACTCTGTGACTGGCCATGGATCTGGCCCGCTGATGTGGAGTCAGATTCTGACATGTGGATGACTTCCCATCCTGCCCTTGGAATGCCTTATTACTATGCACTTGTATGGCAATCCTGGAGTGTGCCGTCATCTGATTTGTACCATTAGCCCTGATCCTGGCCCTGTCTTGCTGATTCACCTCCCTGTCTCAACCTCAGGCTTGCCAGAGACAAGAGCCTGAACCACACAAAGCACGGACAGACAGAGAGCATGGTCAAAGAGGCGGTAGAGGGAGGCAGTCAAGATGGGTGTGGCTGACAGATGGTGACTCCTGGAAACAGGACATAGGCTCCTGTTTAACGTGCAGGCCTGCAACTTCAGAAGAGGTGTAGTGTCCTTGGTACCTGTGAGGACAAACAAGACCCACTGGGGGATTCATTAGAAGGTGCTGAATCCAAATCTTGTGCCTGTGTGAAGGAGGAAAGGCTTCAGATGGTCTGAAGACATTCCCTCCTGTGAGGTCCAGAGGCACCATACTGTTGACCTGACCTGTTGCCTTCGGTGGCCAGCTGAATGCCAACAGCTAGGAGCTCGGCTGTTGTAGAAGGACTGCCAAGTCTCGTGGGACCCTTGCACTATTCCCTCATGCTGCTCTTCCACGTGGGCACCAACGATCCTGTCATGACTAACCATAAGCATGTCAAGAGTGACAGCAGGGTTATGGGGGTGAGGTGAAGGCCATGAAGGCCCAGGTGGTGTTCTCCTCAGTCGCTTCAAGGAGGGGGAAGGGCTTGGGTAGAAGTGGATTCCCCCCCATAGATCAACACCTGGCTGGTGTTGCAGGCAGGGCTTTGGCTTCTGTCACCACTGCTCAGGGGTGGGATATACGTGACAAAAAGGGGAACAACTGCCTCTTTAAACAGGCTTGCTAACCTAGTGAGCAGACTTTAAAGTAGGTATGGGGTGGGGAAGGTTCACCTTAAGCTGAAGAGAGGTGCGGGCACAAAGGGCAGAGCAAATTTGTGTGGAAGACAGCATGAGAGGGGAGCCTCTGCCATTTCCCCTTCCTTGTAAAAGCAGCACAAATTGGGGCCCCTCTCAAAGGGCCATACCGGAGGTATGTAGCATGGGGAAAAGTTGGGAGACCTTAGTAGCGCATGCACAGGTGCAGAGCTGTGACCTCTCTGGAGATTTGAAGACCTGGTGGGATAACTCTTGTGGTTGCAGTGCTATAGTGGAGGGAAAGAGGCACTTTGGGGAAAGATAGGGTGGGCACGGGTACAGGAAGGGTTGCGATCTGCGGAAAAGAGTGTCCGGAACGCATGGAGTTTTACCTTGGAGCAGGCAATGCAACAGTTAGGAGAGCTTGTGGATGAGGATTAGAGGGCAGCCCAGCAGAGGTGATGTTGAAGTGGACGTCTGCTACGGACCTCTTGATCAAGAAGGGAAGACGGAAGAAGCTTTTTTCAGGCAGCAGGGAAAGCCTCATAATCCTGTAGGGTGGGACTCCTCAGTACTGCCTAGGAGAGATGCTCCATTGTATCTGCTCCTCACAAACAAGAAAGGACTGCTGCATGATGCAAAGGTCGAGGACAGCCTTGGCTGCAGTGACCCTGAGACCGTGGAGATTGAGATTCTCTGTACTTCAGAAGAGTAGATCTGAAACACCTCAGGGACCCACCTGGCTCAGGCCACTCGGCTATCTCAGGCTGGTTCTGGTGCTGTGCATGCTTACTCCTGTTGGGCACTCTCCAGCCAGGCTGGTGCTTTCTATTTACTTCACTGACAAAGGAGGTGTCTCAGCATTTTCCCACCTCTCCTTCCTTTTCTCATGTGCCCTGGGCTGTGCCGGAGGAAGGGGAATCTCCAGTTTCCAAGGGCCAGAGTGCTGCCAATAAAGACACATCTGTAACAAACATGACTGCAAACAGAGGTCTGGGGAGCCGGATGGGCTGGATGGGTTTTTATTTTATTTTTTTGTTTGTTTGTTTTGTTTTTGATTTTCCCCTCCCTAAATGCCAGCTGGCAGGGACAGTACAGCAGTCAGTGGGGACCTGGGCAGTCACCACAACTTGCTCTCAGTGGGATGCCTGAGTCAGTTCCCTGTTGGCCCCTTCAGATCATTAGCACACTAAGTGAATGAAGGGAATTATGTGCGCGCACACACACACAGTCACACATATCCTGGAGCCTGGCCCTGGAGAGGCCTTGCTTGTCATGGGAGCCTGTATTGCACCTCTGCCCTGGCAGCACCAAGGCAAGGGCTGCCTGAGCTTTTTTTGCCCTGACACTCCCACAGGCAGAGGCAGGGCAGTTACCCCCTGCCCCAGAAAGGATGAGTACCCACCAATAGCCCTCTCTTCACACAGAGCTCTCCCTGTGGGGGCATTTGCAGCCCCACTGCTGCAAATCATAAAGCCCACACCTGGGATAGGATTTCCCTGCATGTGCACCTGAGGCTCCCATGACAAGCTTGGCCTCTCCGGGGCCAGGCTCCAGGATATATGTGTCCCTGGGGGACACCCCATTATCTCAGTGCCTGCAGAGCTGCTCTCAAATATCCACACACACCCTGTGTGCACATGCTGCCTTTTCCCACCCCCTGGGGCACAGCTGCCCCCCATGCTGTGTGATCAGGTAAAGGACAGGCTCCTCTGGGAAACACTTCCAGACTTCCTTGATTTGCTTTGGGGTCTTTCCTCTCTCTCACCTGAACTGCTTCTTCTATATTGGTGGCTTCACAAGCTGCTGGACCACATCTCCTGATCCTGCACTTTTTACAAAACTGTAGAATTAAAAATGCTGTTACTTCCTGTAATTTACAGCCTTTTTTCCTTTGGTTGCTTGGTCTTTCTTGGTAATTCTGCCTTCAGGGCTGCTCTGTTTTTGTGCTGTCATGATGCTCCCCACAGAGGACAGCAGACACCAGCGATCACTGCTCCGAGCAGCTAAGGTGCATAATGTCTAATGTACTTAACTTTCATAGGTTCCTGCCATTCACCTTTGCTCTGCCAGACCTCCACTGCTACTTTCTGGGCAGCCGGGGTGTCCGTGGCCAGGGGCCCAGGCCAGGGGCAGCCCTTGCCTGCATTGCCACACACCGTGGGTCGCTGCAGCAGGTCTGCATAGGGCCTCGTGGCTGAGCTGTGGCGCTGTCTCACTCCCGCTCGCAGGCACATTTCCTGGTGCCGCTGTGGCCGGACTTTCGTGGGACACTCACCCAGCAGTAGCAGCTTCTCAGGCAGCAGCAGCCTGCAGCACCTGGGGCAGTTGATGTCCTTTTGGAGTGCACTATTCCCGTACAGCAGCACATGAGCTGTTACTGCGGCCCTGATGCAGAAGCTCGGGGAGCGTCAGCTGCCCCCGCCACCGTGGCCTGTGGTGCTCCGCTTTGTGCCGGGGGCATCAGGGCTCGTTCCCATGAGGACACCCAGCGACTGTCACTCCCGTCCCGCCTGGCCCCTGTTGCGGGCCTGGGAGCGCTGTGTGCATTGCGGAGCAGCTGCCTCCATGTGCCGCCATACCGCTGAGCACCCCACTCCCGCCCCTCTCACCTCCCTGCCGTGGCGTAGGACTGGGTGTGGGTGAGGCCGAGAGCGGTGCTGGTGCCGAGGCAGGGCACAGCCCTGGGGTGGAGCTGCTGCTGACGGCGGCGGCCGAGAGGAGGCACCGGTGCCGCAGCACAGAGTCGGTGCTGGCGGGCGGCAGTGAGGCGTGGGGAGTCAAGCGGTGCGGCGCTGTGCGGGGCAGTGCGATGCAGCAGAGCTGGGGCACAGGACTGGCAGTACTAGCCACGGTGCTCCTGGGTACGTGGGGCTGGCAGTGGGCTGGGGGCCCGGGGCAGTGCTGGGGATCGCTTCCCCTGGGACCCTCGGAGCTGCCCTCGCCTCTTGCCCTCAGGCTCCTTTGCATCCTCCTGACCCCCAGCCCTCTTCTTCTCTGCCTCTTTCCCTTCCATATTCCCAGCCGTCCTTTCCTCTTCCAAACCCTCCTCTCTCACTACTTTCCTCCTCGCCCATCAGTGGGCATCCTTCCATTCAGTCCCTACGCCTTCTTTCTTCACCCTCTCCCTTACACTCTTCTCCGTTTGGAGCAGCCCTCCAAACATCACTCATCAGTTTTTCCCTCCAAAGAGCCACTCATTGATAAAGCTGCTCTCCATCCTTTCTTCTCCAAAGAGTTTTTCCACCAACCCTCAACAGTCTTCTCTCCTCTCCCTCTGCCTGACCTCTCGGGGAGCAAAGGAATTTTCTGAGATTTTTTGTCTTCTCCTTGGCAGTGGCTGTGGGCAGAGCCCAGGTGCAGCAGGAGTTGTCAGCAGAGGCCACAGAGGGCACCAGCATCAGCATCAGCTGCTCACACCCCAACATACAGTCCTACGAGTACATCCACTGGTACCGGCACCTCCCGGGACGAGGTCCCACGTTCATTGTGAGTGCTCTCAAAGGGTCCAAAGAGGTGCAGGACCCTCCAGGAACCCTGCTCGTGGCTGCAGACCGCCGGTCCAGTGCCCTGCAGCTCACATGGCCCCAGCGGCGTGACACGGCGGTGTATTACTGCACCCTGAGAGACCCAGCGGGACAGGCTGGGGCTGCGGCTGTGCACAAACCGCCGTGGATGGGGCAGGGTGTACAAGGTAGGGTGGGGGCAGGTGCATGGCAGCCCCGGGCCCGCCAGGGGGCACTGCCCCTCCTCCAGCCAGGGCAGCCTCGCGGGGCTTGCCCAGCCGTGCATCGCCCTCTGCTGGGGCCTCAGTGGCGGGAAGGCCCCTGGATTTAGCAAAAGGTGGTAGTACACAGATCTATACACACACACACACACTCACTGGGCATGCTGGATTCCTCTGGAAACTGGCCTTAGATGCTCAGGCCCATCGATAGATTGCACAGCATCACTAGGTCTCATAGTTCCCTCATGCACAAGACACACACACACAGCAGAGGCAAGGAGCTCTCTCCAGCATGTGGCCCAGACCTGTGGCCTTTTGTGTAGCAGATTCCCAAACCCCATGGTTCCTCCAGTAGCCAACTCTCAGCCCACCCTTGTCTCTCTGATATCTGACTCAGATTTATGCCTTCTCCCTTACCTAGCACCCAGAGCTGTATCCTACTCACCAGTTGGTCCAGCTTGCAAGAAGGCAGGAAAGGCTGTGCTGATCAAGTGCAGGGCGTGGCCAGAAAAGCATAAGGACCAGCCACCTGGTGCCTTCTCTCCCTTTCTCTGCCTCTTTCCCGATGATTGCTTCTTGACAAACTACCTTCATCTCTCCCTTGCCTGCCTTTGGACCTTCCCCAAAGCATACCACCTTGCACACTCCTGCAATGCTCTCCCACTACAACCCACAACGAGTCCCATACCCCAGTAGACAGTGAGGCCCAAATTTGTCAGGTGATATGGGGAGAGCATCCTCAGCTGACTCATCCTATGAAGCCCTCTCAGGCAAGGGTGCTGATTGTTCTCGCTGTGATTGCCCTGGAAAGAGTCAGGTCAGGGTGCGCTGCTGGCTCTGATGAGCTTGCTAGTGTTCCTCTGCCTGCCATTGTTCCTCTGCTACTTAATATTTGAGAGTTTAATCACATAAACTTACACCTGAGAAGGGACAGAAAATGGGTAGCACTTGTGCTCACCCAGGCAGTGGGAGCACAGCAACCAGGTAAGGCCCTGCAGTTGGAGGCTGTGCACATGAATACTTGAAGGGATGGAGAGGGCTGTTCAGCAAAGGGCTGGGCTGTGATCTTACGCCCTACTCCACCCTGCCAGAAGGGGCAGTGTGTCTGCCTCTGGTTGGGGGATTCTTGAGGAGCTGCTTCTCTGTCTGGGGGAGAGTAGAAGGAAAATCCTTTTGGGGGAAGACAGCCTGGGTTCAGGTGCCTGGGTCTGTGTCTGGTCCTACCTCTGTTCAAACAGTACAGAGGCACAAGGCACAACGGGATACTAGCAGGTGTGGAGGAGGCCTTCCCCAACCCCGTGTGGGGTGGGTGTAAGTCTTGGTCTTGGGTTCAGCTCTGGATGGCAGGGGAAGATAACCACGGACACCTCTTCCTTTGCTGGGGGATAGCTGGGCTGCTTCTGATCTCCAGGAGGAGCAAAAGGCAGGAAGACACCCAGCAGCCTCCTGGTGCCTGACAGCAGGCTGCATGATCTTTGGCTGCTACATGATATTTTAGGTGCCCAAGGTCCCTTTGGCAATATGGCACAGAGTTCAAAGGCAGCAGTGCTACAGCTGGGTACCTCTGACTGAGAGGCTACCCAAGCAGTTTTGGACCTAGAGGGTTGTGAAAGAGCTCAGTTGTGGCCTGACTGCACACAGGAACCTCCCAGTGCTGAAAAAGCCTCCCCTTGCCTCTTGGGAGCATGGAGCACAGCAAAGGGTGCAGCTTCATTGCTTTCCTTAGGTTGAGCATTTTAACAACTTCAGCTGCTTTGTCCAGAGAGCCAGAGGTGGGCAGAGGTGCAAGGTCCTAAGGAGATCTGTGTGGAGCAGCAGTGTGAGAGTTTTGCCCCACCCTCTGGGCTGTGGTCTGGAGGGTGCTTTGAGCTTGCAGAGGGAGGAGAAGGCAGGACCTGGTCTAATCAGCACCCTCTTTCTTGGAGACACCTGGACACCTCGTGTAGTGGAGATCATCACATGGTCCTGACTTTTCTGGAAGCCCTTGTGGGCCTGGCAGACTTTGGTGAGACAGAATTTTCACTCTGGAGAGGATCAGAGCAAGAGAGTGTCCCATCAGTGCTGGGGGAAAATGCAAATTCTGACCTCATGGGGAACTGGCAGTCTTTCTGCAGGGAGATCAGGGGCTGCTGGTGCAGCATAGCAAGTACCCCATGGGATGTCAGGAGTAATGGGCATAAAAGGGGGAATAAGGCTCTGCACATCTCTTTCTCAGATAACGAGTGCCATTATGTGTGCTGTCTTTCCATACCAATTCAGAGAGAGAAAGCTGCCAGGGGAGGGGCCAGTGCTAGACATGGGACACTCTCTGTTTGTGAGGGATTGGGATTTGAAGAAAATGTTGTCAGTCTATGCTGGAATGACAAAACCCTTGAAGGGCATTCAGAGAAGGCTAAGTGAGGCTAAGTGCCTGCTGGGAGAGAGGGAAAGCTTTATAAAGCAAGGGCATGGGCAAGCACTGTGGTGTGACTTATGGAGGGCATGTGGTACTGAGAAGTATGGACAGAAGAAGGAGAGTTGAGAAGTTCATGTCTGCTGTGGCAGAAGTTAATACAGCTGCTTCAGATCTCCAGGAGGGGCAAAAAGCCAGTGACAGATCCAGAAACACCTGATGGCCTCACAGCCTGATGAAGATACTGATGAAAAGCAGGATGAGCTCACAGACTGGCCTGTCTGTGAGGAGTAACAAGAACTTGCAGAAAGCAGAGTGTACAGACAAACGCTGTAGTTTATTATAGTCCGCAAAAAGCAAAAAATTGAGATGGGGGAATAGTGAGAGATCTGATGAAGTGACAGATAGATGGATACACAGACAAGCAGTGCTGAAATGCCTTTGTGGTTTGTCAGGCCATGCACAAAAGGCCTTGGTGCTCCAGTTCCCACCAGAAGTCTCTAAGTCAGTGTTGGTGTCTCTGCTAAAGCAAAATCACCTGGTCTCTCTATTTTTCTAGGAACTAGTTTGTCGCTCTGTGTGCAGTGCTCTTGCTGTGCTAAATTTGTCTGGTGGAGCAAAGAGGTGGCCCTGGAGAGCGTCTGTGGCAGAAGGTGACAAAAACAGCCAGGGTGCCTGACAGGAGACACTGGCTGCATTTTTCCTCCCTGAGAGAGTAAATGTGCAGGTGTTTACAGGGAGGCCTCCTGAGATGGCACACAGAGCTCAGTCTTTGTGGCAAGGAGCTGGTGGGGAATGCATGAGAAGGAGAAACAGGGCAGAGGGAGTGAGAAGGAGGGAAGGAGAATGGGGCACATGGAGAAGAGAGATGGCCTGTGCTGTGGGGTCAGGAAGGTGGATGAGTAGCCTTGCTCCCAGGTGTATGGGAAAGAAAGCAGTAGTTTGGCTGCCAGGTGGAGGATGATTTCCTGTCCGTCCTCTAGCTTTTGAAACCCCCAGAGATGTGTGATGGAAGATTCTGGCTTTTGTGAGAAAAGTGGGACATGTGGGAGAGCAAATAATAGCCATGTTTGAATATGAGGGCACTTCTAACTCATTCTAGAATGCCATTAGAAATGACGTGCCTGCTTTTTCCTAAGCATGTTACATTGATTCTGATTGCCCAAGGGACTAATCTTTCCCTGTTCTTTTACAATCATACCTTCCCCAGGTGTGCTGAAAAGTGGATGCCATGGAAGATGCTGTTGGTGGACCCTTCACAGACTGAGCAGGCACTGAGAAGTGCAGGCCAAGGGCATGAATTAGTGTGCTGAGTTAATATGCTCACATCTGTTGTGTTTTCCTGGCTCCACCTGGAGATGGAGAGCTGGATGCACAGTGTGGCTGGTGAGAGCTCAGAGGATGATTTTTCCATGGGGCTGTCTGCAGTATTTCTAGCACTACCGCCTGCCAGGAATGGCTCATCATCTCCAGTGGCTGCCTCCGGGACAGCAAGCCAGACTGGTGGTTTCTTGGGCCCAGGCATCAGACAGGAAGAGAGATGCTGCTTACCAGGGCATTTTCTCCCAAAGGCTTTGGCTCAAGAGACAACTTTTCCCCTAGGGAAAGGTGCCTTTCAGCTTCTTGAGTCACTGATATGCAGGAGTGAGTTTGGCAGAGGCCACCGAGCAGGGTCTTGGGGCTGGAGCACATGTCACCCGGGGAGAGGCTTGGCAACCTGGGCTTCTTCAGCCTTGAAAAGAAAGCGCTTAAGGAAGACCTTCTTGCTGTCCACAGTAACCTGGCTGGAGGCTAAAAAGCCAGATGGAGGCAGAGTCTTTTCAGAGGTGCTCAGGAATAGAGTGAAAGGCAATGGACACAGGTAGGAACATGGGAAATTAGGATTAGAAATTCAGATTTTTTTTTTTAGCATTACTATGATTGTTAGCTTTATCACTGTCATTGTCATTAGTATTATTTACCTGAGGGTGGATCAAGTTTGCCAGGGAGGTTGTAAAACAACAATCCTTGGAGATATTCAAGGCAACTGGGCAGAACCCTGAGCAACTTGATCTCACGACATCTGCTTGTGATGAGATGGCCTCCAGAGGTCTCCTCCAGCCTAACTCATTCAGCAATTCTGTGAGTCTATTGAAAGAGTGAGGAAAGGATTTCTGACAGCTAAAGATGTAGATCAGGGCATATGCAGATCTAACTTGTGATGAAGAAGCCAAGCCTAGGAGTGACTGAAAAGGTGTAGTTTGTTTTCCTGTGAGATGACTTCTACAGAAATGTTTCCTGAAGTGGTCTATGAGTGTTCTGAGGCTGGGATGGTGTGACAGGAAAAGGGATTCACTATTTTTTGGTGGACGTTCCTGCAGACAGGAGAGATTTCACATTGCCTGGAAGGATGGTCAGGAGCAGTTGGAAACTGCAAGGCTCAGGTGTGGTGTTCCTTCAGATGTCTGAGAGCTGCAGCCTTGGGGTGTCCAGAGAGGGGTTTGGCGGCAGACACTGTACAAGAGCCAGTTGCAGCCAATGAGGCAAGGTCTTGGAGATGGAAAGAGGAGACACAGGAGTCAAGGAAGGAGAGTCTTTTCCATGAGAAAAGGCTGTGTCAGTGTCGGCAGCCCCCACATCTCTAGGAATCCCCTTCTACAGCCTGTGAGGTGCAGCAGTTTCATGAGTTGGCAGGGCCTAGAAGAAAGCCTCCTGGCGTGACTGCCTTGGGTCTTAGAAGGTTAAAAATTATTATTATTATATTATTACTATTATTATTCACAGTAGTAGCAGTAGTAGTAATAGTGCAGTAGATGTTGCTAACATTACCATGGTGGAGTTTTCTGGAGCAAAGCCGAAATGAGACTTTAAAAGAACAGAGCTTGTTCTGTCTCCTGTTGCTGGTACACAGGGTCACTCCAGAGTTGATCAGAAAAGGAGGGGGGAGGTGTGTTGCCATTGCATCACCCCACCCCTTCCCATCCCCTTCCTGTTGCAGGGTTCAGGGCCTCCCTCGCCACAGACTTCACAAACTAGCACCCCAAGGAGTGCCTCCTGTACACCCGGAGGAGGCAGCAGCTTACTCACTCCCAGCACTACTCCCTCAGCCATGCAGTAAGATGTGCTTGTCACCTGAGCGTTTGTGGGAGTCCACAGCCCCCATTGGAGGCAGGTTCCCCTCTGAGGTGGCAGGATATCCTGCCAGAGCAGGACACAGCCAGGCTCCCTGGGGTGGTGCAGAGCAGGGTTGCTGAGGAACCAGAAGATGTGAATCCTCGGTGGGGAGGAGCGTCCTGAAGTCACAAAGAGCCAGGCAGAGGGTGTGCAGAAAAGCAAGTATTTCTAACTGATAAAGAGAGGACTGGAGTGGGAGAGCAACCAAGAACAGACCCTTCCTGCCATGGGGAGCCCAGAGCTCACAGGTCTCCTCTGCTGTCAGGACATTCAGTGGCCTGTTGGCTGAGGGGGGTGGGCTTGACAGTGTGTTCTCTGGGTCTCTATGCAGCAGGAGAACTAGGAGCAGGGACACAGCAGAGTTCTCCTCCAGGGGCATCCTGGCAGCAGGGGATGGGTGTTACAGACCTGTGGGATCTCCACTGAGCCAAGAACTCCAAGCTCCTGCCTCAGTCCACTCACCGCCTTACTGTTCCCCAGCCTGGGGCTCCTGTTGCAGAGCAAGGGAGAGGGAGCCTTCTTCCCTGGGGGTTTGCATCCTGCCATGGTTTGCACCCTGAAGCCTTTCCCCTGCACAGTCTCTGACCCTTGCTTTCTTCCAGGTGCCATGGGCCACACACCCCTCACCCCATAAGAGGCACTAGTCCCAGTGGAGGAGACAGGCACCTTCCAGATCACCTAGACTTACCAGACATCCACCTTTGATGCCTTGCTCTGATCCCAGCACAGGAGAGGCCAGGCCCTCAGCCGGTCTCGTATCAGGTGGCAGCTGGCCTGAAGGAGAGGGGCTGATTCACCACACTGCCGAACACCCCAGGAAAATATGCGTCTTCCAGCTGGAGGAAGTCAAGGTCTCTGGTAAGTCCTTGTAGCTGTGTTACACACAAGAAACCCTGGTGCAAGCACATTCCTTGGCTGTGCGGGAACCTGGGGAAGGGAAGACGTGTCTCCGTGCGAGGCTGAGCTCCAGCTCTCCCTTGGTAGCACCGTTTTCCCTCCACATCTGGGGATCTCCAGTCAAAGACTCTCTTTCTGAAAGGGGCTGGTGCCAGTGGCTTCACGGGAAGGAGGGAGGCAGTGAAAAAGCCTCTGCAGTACAAATGTTGTCTCCACAGTCCAGGACAGGACCACACTGCCCACATGTCACCCCTAGGGCTGGTGGTGTCCTCAGAGGCATGATTGGGCTTGAGTGCTACACCAGCCTCAGCCCAAACAAGCTCAGCTGAGGGATGCTGGCATGTATTGCTGTGCCTTGAGGGACATGGGAAAGGAGCCTGTCTGGGTGCAGCACAGAAACTCTCTGAGCTGCCTCCCTGCTAACCCTGCTTTCACCTTTGCTGGAAATGACTGAGTTTGGAGGACTCTGACTTTCCTGTGAGCCTGAAACAAGTGGTGGGGTTGGGAGGGGGAAGCAAATGCGGCTCGAGTCCCTGAGTATTGTCCTATAATCACAGCTGGCCTCCCTGTTCTTCCCCATCTTCAGCCTGCATCTGGAGTCAAGAGCTGTCCTTTGGGTCTCCATGCAGCAGCAGGACTCTGCACCACCCTGCCTCTCCCACAAGAACCAAGTAGCTCCAAGTATGACCACTCCAATCTCCTGGGAATCAGACTGAGGTGTGAGCTTGGCTCTTGGCCTGATGTCGCCCACCCTGTCCCAGTGTGTGGGTCATGGGTTTTGTGTTGGCTGCGGAGAGATGGCTGAACTGGCTTACTGGCTGGGACACCACTGCCCTACTCCTCTGCCCTTGCTAGCTGGCTCAGCTGGGCAAACTCTGCTGGGAACCAGAACTCTTGGAGCCAGCCTGCAGCCCCTCTGGGCCACTCTTTGCAAGTTCCTGAAATCCTGCTGTTGAGAAGGGAAATCAGGCCCTCACCCAGCCCTGCCTAGCTGCTGTTAGATGAGCTGTTTTGACAGAGAGCCAGAGGGTTGTTTCCTAAGTATAAGGGAGAAAGAACTAAACCGTCTGTGTGTGAGGGACAAAGCAAAGCACACAGAAGAGCCCTGATTGCCAAAGACCCGAGTGTTCCCCATGTTTGCAAGGAACAAGCAGATAAATAAATAAATAAGCAAAGACAAAAATGGAGCCTACGTTTCCCTGGGATTCTTGCAGTTTCCTTATGGGTGACTGCTAATTTGTCTTGCCTCCAGTGCTGGGAGGAGTGCCACAGTGACACACTCACAAGGCAGCAGATGGGTTGTGTGCCTAGAACAAGACAAACTCCCTGCAGGCTGCAAAAGCTGCATGTGAGACTCCAGAATCGAGGCTGTGGTATGTTGCTGTCTCCAGGGTCATGTACCATACTCATACACAGAGGTTTGTTATCCCCACAGCTGAAGAAGCCTTGCTACAGAAGAAGCCTTGTGTACAGTATCCTTATAAGGTCGAGCATGAAGGTGCAGTCTTGTCACTCCTGATGCAGGTGCACTGAATGCCACACAATCTACTGAAGTGCACGGTACTCTGGGAAATATTTCTAGACTTCATTGGTCCTCATTTGTTCCTTGTAGCTTTCAAAATGTCATGCTCTGTCATTACAGAAAGTCACGTGTGTGCACACACAGACTCAGTCACAGGCACAGTCATTGCACTCAGAAGATCCCTGTTCATAACAGGAGGCACATTGGTCCTCACTGAAACAACTTGGGTACCACTCGTTTTGAGAGTGAGACCATTTAAAATTAGATTCATTTCAGTGTCTTATTGTCTCTTGTCCTTCATGAGAGCTGACCTAGAGAGAACCTGTCCCACTTTTTCCTTCTTGTATGTACATGTATGACAATAAAACAAAGGAAGAGAGAGATAAAGCAAAGTTAAGCAACAGTTACATGTATGTGTGGGTCAATAACTCATCCCTACCATTATGGGCATTTATCTGAGGATGTGATGAAATGCTTTAGGAGGTGGGTGGCCAGGGGAGAGAGAGACAGAGAGGGAGAGAGACTGAAGACATAGACCAAGAAGAACTGCAAAAAAATGTGGACAATAAGAAGCACAGGACATATTGACCAGATGTGGCTTGGTTGACAGAGCTCCACACACTAGCTCCATCACACTGTTCTCCACCATTTTGGTTCACCATTTCTCCTTCTTTTCTTTTATTTCTTTTATTTTTTAAAAAAGCTCTCTTAACTCTCTTCTTATTCTGTGAAAACATAGCTTATTTCTCCCCTCTCTGTAAAGCCTACTGTGATAAGCCTCTGCTTACACTCTTGAGCCCATCCCCCAGGCCACAGGCTGTTCAGGTCGCAGAAGAGACTTTGAAGTGATCTTGAAAGGAAAGCTGGTTCAATCTACCAGTTGCAACGGCTTGAGAGGAGCAAGAGAAAGACTCCAGAAGTTGCCTTGGACTGCTGCAGACAGCCAGGTCCAGGGGCTGTTTCCCTGCAGGTGCACTCAGGTGCCTGTTGGGAGGGCCCAAGCCAGCGAAGGTGCCACAGGCACCGGGGCCGAGTTCCCTTCCTGCCACCTGCATCAGGGCACTTCCTCCTCAGCTGCCCCTTCTGCAGCAGGCCAGGCCAGGCCAGGCCTGCTGCTCTGTGTCTGCCAGCAATGGCAACCCCTGCCGGCAGCAGCCCTGCCTGTGCTCCCAGGCCTGACTAGGCCCAGTTGCCTGAGAGCAAGCAGTGCTCAGCCCTGCTCCCTAGCGCTCTTCGCCGGGCTCTGCCCATGACCTCTCGCCCTGCTCGGCATGGCGTTGGGCTGTGCAGTACCGAGCCGCCAAGCATGGCCAGAAACAGGCTGCCACCCAGGCAGGGAGCAGCTCTGGGTTGGCAGCACTGCGACCCCAGCACTAGTGGCGTGAGGGGTCAGGAAGCACATCTCAGCCCCGGACAGGGCGGTAGTAATCTCCACACATGAACTGTATTCATTTCACTTTATTGCCACTCAGCACAAACTTCTGATCACTCTTTAGGCTCTAAGAAAGAGAAGAACACACAGGTTCAAACATCCCTTTACACACAGAGCTCTCCTTCTTCTCCACTTTGATCTTCAGTTAAAGACCTGTTCTCCTCCCTTCCTAAACTCACCTTCCCTTGTTTTTGCTCTGGATTGTACTTATTCCCCACCCACCTTGTCACCCCTACCACCCTCATCCCTTCGGCTTCAGTGAAGTAAGGGGTAATGTAGGGTCTGCTTCAGTGAAGTAAGGGATAATGTAGGGTTTAGGTCTCATGTGTAAGGTGTTAGGTTATGCGATAAAAAGCTCACCTACACACATACAAAAGAGCACAGAGAATAATGGCAGGTGTGGCAAGCGTAATACCTTGCTCCAGTTACTCCAAGGCCCATCCCAAGAAAGCCTTCAGCTCATCAAGGACTTATCTCTGCAAGCACTAAGGAGCACAAGGGCAGGTGGGGGAACCCAGTCATATACTCAGAGGAAAAAACACCCTATCCAAGCTACTCTCAGGAATGTCCCACTGCCAAGGCTTGAAACCCATCAAGATGCATCATCCGAAGCAGCTCAGCAGAGCAGATTTCAGATAAAGTGTGTGTGCAGGGGGTAGTGGTGGTGGGCGGGGAGGAGGAGGGGAAGTGTGGTTACTGCCAAGGTGTTTGGGACACTAGGAGTTGCAGGGCAAGAGCATTTGGGGATTGCATAAGTTATTAATATTGCATAAGGGCTGTTTTGGGGCCTTAAAAGAAAAGCAGGAAAGGTGGGGATCAAGTGCCACTGATTGCTGTGTGCCTGTCCCAGGCTGCCCTGTGCTGTGAGATGGCCAGAAGATCCCAGGCAGGGCAGGATACCCGCTTTGTTTTTGCACCCTCAGCCCTTCTCGCCATGCTCATGTGCTAAGCCTTGTGCAGTGGCCACAGGCTTGTCCCTCTGTTGCATCTCTGCAGGAGCTGGGGATGTCTTCCTCAGCTCCAGGGGACTGTGCCTGAAAGGAGCTCACTGCAGTGTGTCTGCCCGTCCTCTTACTCTGGGAAAGAGTCACCTTGCTCCCTTACCTTAACTGCCCTCCCCACCCACTCTGTCAAGGAATGCCTTTGTCCCTGTGCAGCTTGAGATACTGTCCACAGAGGGAAAAATCACATGGACATCCAGGCTGGGATGCTGCAGTACTTTCACAGAATCACAGAATCACAGAATGGATTAGGTTGGAAGGGACCTCCTGAGATCATCTAGTCCAACCTCCCTGCTCAAACAGGGTCACTTAGAGCATGTTAGACAAGATCGCATCCAAGTGGGTTTTGAATAACTCCAGAGAACGAGACTCCACGGCCTCTCTGGGCAACCTGTCCCTGTGCTCTGCCACTTTCACGGGAAAGAAATTCCTCCTCATATTCAGGCGGAACTTCCTGTGCTTCAGCTTGTACATGTTGCCTCTAGTCCTGTTGCATGGCATTACTGAAAAGATTTAAGTCTCCCCCTCTTTGACACCCTCCCTTCAGATGCATGCAGACATTGATAAGATTCCCCCCCCTCAGTCCTCTCTTCTCCACGATTAACAGGCCCAGCTCTTGCAGCCGTTCCTCATAGGGCAGGTGCTCCAGTCCTCTGATCATCTTTGTAGCCCCACGATGGACTCTCTCTGTTAGAGAAATACTGTGAGAAATGCCTTGCAAATAGTTAACAAGACTCAAGGACAAGGGGGAGAGAAAAACAATACTGCAAAGGATAACCAGCTCCGGCTAAATAAACTTGATGAAACCACAGCGCTTTGAAGATTGTGAGGGGTAGGTAAGACAAAAACAGCAGAATAACCCAGAAGTGACCTTAGGTTCATTAAGGCTTATTAACATACTAAATTTCACACCCCTAAATGGATAATGAGATGGAAATGACATGATAATGATGTTACCTCCTCTTCTTCGCTTCCTATGCTAATTAACAAGAATGTGAAAGCGCAAGCGCAGAGCGATTACCTGAGGTAATGAAACTGTAACCAATAGAAAGATTTGTATAAAATACTCCCTAAAAAGTGCGTATAAATCAAGAATGAGAGGGGGAGAAGGTGTGCTAGCTTTGTGGATTTACCACCAGGCACCCATCCTGTGCAGAAATGAAATAAACAAATATATCGACCCTGTGTGTCTATTGGTTGCTCGTACACCGGGTAACAGAACCCAGATTTTGGGACAACATCTCCAGTAGCTCCATGTCTCTTTCGTACTGGAGAGCCCAGAACTGGATGTAGCACTCAAGATGAAGTCTCACCAGGGCTGAGGAGAGTAGCAGGATCACCCCCCTCAACCTGCTCTTCCTAACGCACCCAGGATACCATTGGCTTTCTTGGCCACAAGGGCACGTTGTTGGTTCATAATCAGCTTCTCATCCACACGCACTCCCAGGTCCTTCTCTGCAGAGCTGCTTTCTAGCCGGTCAGCCCTCAGCCATGGAGTTATTCCTCCCTAAGTGCAGGACTCTGCGCTAGTCCTTGTTGAACCCCACCAGGTTTCTCTCTGCCCAACTCTCCAGCCTGTCCAGGTCTCTCTGAATGGCAGCACAGCCCACTCTTGTGTATCAGCCACTCCTCCCAGGTTGGTATCATTGGGAAACTTGTTGAGGAGGCACTCTGTCCCTTCATCCAGGTCACTGATGAAGAAGTTAACCAGGATGGGACCCAGTACTGAGCCCTGGTGAACTCCACTAGCCACAGGCCTCCAGCTAGACTCTGTACCACTGAGTGCAACCCTCCGAGCTCTGCCATTCAGCCAGCTCTCAATCCACCTCACACTCCACTCGTCTAACCCACACTTGCTGAGCTTGCCTAGGGGGATGTTATGGGAGACAGTGTGGAAAGCCTTGCTGAAGTCAAGGTACACAATGTCCACTGCTCTCCCCTCATCTACCCAGCCAGTCATCCCATCACAGAAGGCTATCAGATTGGTTAAGCACGATTTCCCCTTGGTGAATCCATGCTGCCTACTCCTGATCACCTTCTTTTCCTCCACTTGCTTGGAGATGACATTCAGAATGATCTGTTCCATCACCTTTGCAGGGATGGAGGTGAGGCTGACGGGCCTAGAGTTGCCAGGGTCCTCCTTCTTGCCCTTTTTTGAAGGCGGGAAGGGCAACTTCCCTTGCCCTCACTGTGACACTCACTGGCTTTCTTCCAGTCCTCAGGCACCTCTCCTATTCTCCAGGAACTTTCCAAGATGATGGAGAGCAGTCTGTCAACAACATCCACCAGCTCCCTCGGTACCCGTGGGTGCACCCCATGGGGTCCCATGGGTTTGTGAATGTCTGAATGTAGTGAGTGTAAAGAGGGAAATGTGGTTGTTCCAAGCTTAGGTCCCCAGTGCGGGGAGCACCAGAAGCAACCAAGAACCTGCATCCCTTCAGCATGGCAGAGTTCTGCAAGGTATGTGTGTGCAGGCCCCACAGAAAGCACAGGGCCGGGAGTTCCCCCCTTAGGTGGCTTGGGACAGGGCATGCGTGTGTCATGGCTCATGATCTACAGAGAAAGAGGAGAGAGTGGAGGACACAAGTTAGGGAGAGGCAAGTTAGACATTGCGTATGTTTTCAGGGAGCCCAGACTAGCCCCTTTCCTGCCCTCCTTTTGCAAGGGGAGCCCTGTATTCTTAACCTCTGTGAAATCAATGGCCTGCATGAGCTTCTGAATTCCTTCTGTGGTGCCATCAACAGGGGCTTTATTGGGGGAGGGGGGGAACACCTTGTGCCACAGTAATGACTGGAAATGCTGGAGAGGTCACAGCAGTCATAGGTGATGGGGACTCCCTCAAAGCTGAGGATGCTGCCAACAGCAGCAGAGGTGGAGGATCCCATGATGGTGTTCTGCAGGAAGGAGCTGAGGATAAAGCTGGGCAGGGCAAGAACGACGGCAGGGAGCTCAGGGGCAATGATGCAGTTGTGTCACTGCGTGATACAGCGCTCCTTGCAGCTGTTGGCCAGAGGGATGGGGATGGCATGGCAGACAAAACTGGTGGCATGACATATGTGGGGGCTGGAGATGTGCTTGTGGGAGAGGGCAGGGAGGAAGCGGAGCAGGAAGGTGTGTGAGCAACATCCTGTCACCTGCCCTGAAGGTGTCAAGGCATCCACTTGGCTAGGATTGGCATCCTGTGAAGAAGCCATTCAGGCTTCTGGTCTGTCTTTGTGTCCTGCTAGGGCCCTGCAGGGAGCACGCATGCCTAGGAAGGCTCCTGTCTTGCCCATAACCAAGGACTCACTGCAGCCAAGCCCCAGCAGCACTCTAAGCTAAGTCTTCTTCCCCCTTCTCCCTCCCATGACAAGCAGCCCCAAGACCCAGCCTAGCAGGAGGGAGACAACCCAAAAGAGAAGGAGGAGGAGAAAGGGGCCTCAAATTCACCCGGCTCACACAGAGGAGGAGGTGAGGGAAGTGGATGAGAGAGCGAGGGAGTCACATTGGCTTTTATAGTTGGCCTGCAATGCCCCAGGCACAGCGGCACCCTTTGCAGAAGGGACAATTTTCTAAGATGCTCACAATGAATGGAAAACATCCCAGCTAATGACATGACCTGTGCTGCTGCTTCCCTCTAGGCTGCCTTTCCATTTCTGGGTTTACGCCCTGCTCATTCCCTCGCGGAGGGAGGCCTCTTCTGAGTGAAAGGATGGGCGATCCTATGATTTCCAGAGCAGAAATGTATCAGCATGGGAAGAGATGTGGAACAATTGCCAGAGGGGCCCCCTGCAGGCAGGTGACGTCAGACTTCAGCAATCCTGTGGGGCTGTTTGTGGCTCCATTCTCAGGAGGGGTACACCTTCTCCTCACCCTGCAAGCCCTGGATGGATGCCTATGGTCTCTTACGTGTGAGGCTGTGCCATGTCCTTCTCTCACCCTCCCTCCCAGCTCCCTCCAATGATCCCTAGTCCACTCCTCCACAAGCAGGTGAGCTGTGCTGCTGGATTTCCTGTCTCTTCCTCCTAATGCGTCTTGCAGGAGAAATCTGCTGACCTGTTGTTCTTCCTCCTCTCTCTGGGCAGGCAGTCCCTCTGAGTCCTCAAAGAGTGCTCTCAGCTTGTCTGGGGCCTTGTTCTGTGCAGAGTGCTCCATCCCTGCCCTGAAGGGGAGGTCCTCAACATCTCCTCACTGAGGTTCCCACAGGTCATGCCCAAAAGGACTCTGTGCTCCAGTTCCCACCAGAAATGACCATGCAGGCAGAACACAGTGCAACACTGCACTGCAATTTGTCCACCAGCTACACTTGTCTTTACGTCTTCTGATACCAGCAGTTCCTGACCCAGTCCCCTCAGATGCTGCTGCGTGTGGACAAATCCAAACCTCGTGTCGATTCAGGGGGGTTCTCTTCTGTGCTGTCTGCTGAGGACTCCCTAGTGTTTTTGCATGTGCGGGATTCTGAGCCGCAGGACGGTGCTGTCTATCTGTGTGCACTCTGGCCAAAGTAGCACAGAGCGAGAATATCCCTTCCTAGCCCTGCATCTGGCAATCAGCTAAGCCCTCAGGATGTGAGCCAGATCCATCAGCTGGACACTGGACAAGATTCCTCTTTCCACCCTCTCCCAGCTGCTGCCTCTGAGCACTCCCACTCCTTTCCATGTCTCTCCTCCAGGTCAGGAGAAACACCAGGGCTCGGCTTGGGGAATGTCCTGTGTCCCTGTGCTGGTGCGGATTTCTCTGCCCACCAGGAAACAGCTGGTCACCGCATTTCTGGGAACTAGTTTGTTTCACTGTACATAGTGCTTTTTTTGTGCTAAATCTGATGGGAGGAGCAAAGAACTGGCCCTGGAAAGCAGGTGTGACTGCTTTCCGATCAGCTGTGGTGGCTGCAGGAAGCTTTAGCTGGTATTTCCACCCTGAGGGAGTACATGTGCTAGTGTTTTCTCCTACTGCAGGGCACTGTGCCTTGTCCCTGACATGGGAGAGACAGCTAGGGAGCCACCGTCACTTTCAAGCTCTGCTTCTCCAGGTATTGAATCAAGTAGCCAAGGAGAGAGGAGAGGAATGAGGGTGTAGGGACTGTGAGCATCAGACCTCCTTCTTCCTTTTCAGACTTGGGATTTCACCAGAGGCACCTTGACTCCCAGCACCACTTGCTCTAACCACTAGGCCAGGTGTCTCCTGCAGACGCTGGACACAGGGAAGTCCTACCCCTTTAACTGGAGCCCAATAAACCCCTTTCCCAACCAAGGACTCAGCAGTCATGACTCTGTGGTCGCAGAGGCTCCTGGGATCTGCCCAGGCATGGGGTCAAAAAAGGGGCGTGGATTCCCAGAGGTGCACCTTCCTCACTCTCTATCATCTGGGCATGGAGATGTGGTTAGTATAATTTTGACAGAATGGTTGAGGTTAGAGCGTGCCTCTAGAGATCATTGAGTGCAAATCCTCTGCTCAAGCAGGGTCACCTAGGAGGCTGTCCAGGGTGCCGAGGACCATGTCGAAATGGCTTTTGAATATCTCCAAGGGTGCCGACTCCACAGCCTTTCTGGGCAGCCTGCTCCAGTGCTCAATCACACTCACAGTGAAAAAAGCTTTTCCTTCAATTCAGATGCAACTTCCAGTGTTTCAGTGTTGTGCCCATTGCCTCTCATCCTGTCACTGGGCACCGCTGGCAAGAGGGTGGCCCCATCCTCTTTACACTCTCCCTTCAGATATCTAAACACATTGATAAGATCCACCCTGAGCCTCCTCTTTTCCAGGCTAAACAACCCGCAGCTGCCCCAGATCAGGCCCTAAATCTGTAGGAAGCAATGCCTTGCTCAGCTTGGGCACATGTTTGTCATGTCAGAACAGAATGGAACACCTGGATGAGTGTGGGAGCAAGGAAGTGACTGGGCAAATCCTTAGTCTTTGTTGGTGTCAGAGGGTGGCAACACTCCCACTGCTGCAAAATGTACTACTCAATTCACCACCATGGAGGTCTGACCCTGGCTTGGCTGCGGAGCAGGTGGTAGATGAGGGTGAAACCCAGGAGGGGAAGGCTCTATAGCTCTTTCCTACACAGCTTGGGAGGCTGTGGAAGGACAAAGTGCAGCCAGCTTGCTCTTGGAGGAGGCGGGTTGTAAGGTGAGAACTCCTTGGCTGGTCAAGGCTGTGCTGGTCCCAGGAGCTTCCAGCCAGAAAACCACAGCAGGGGCATTTCAGGCATGGTGAGAGAAAAATGTGCTTCCTTCTTTGCTCCTTTAGTGGCGTCATTTCTGGCAGCTCTGCTCCCTTGTGGCTGGGAGATCCTTTTTTCACTCTCTCTCACACAAAGTGGAGGTTGGGCTCAGCACGCACTTTGGGTATCTCTTCCTTGCTGCCTTCCTGTGGCAACCACTGGGCAAGCACTGGCTTCCACTAGAAGCATAGTTCCTCTTTTCTAAGGGAAACACTAGACCCCTCTCCACCTACCTCTGCACAGGTCTCTGCAGGGAGGTGGTCTTGTATGATGGGAAAATGCTGGGAAATGTTGGCTCATGTGTACTTTTGCATGAATATTCTCATGATGCTCTTACTTTTGGAAAAGAAAAGGCAAGACAGAGAGAGGAGAAACCTGCCCTGATCCCTATGACCCACCATCTTCTAATTTCCTTCCCACAGCCACCCATCTCTGTCTGCTTCTCTTTTCTGACCCATCTGGGACTGATGTTTCACAAATGTCTTGCCACAGAAGTTCTTAGTTGTTCTGCAGTCCCAAATTTCAGCCAAAAAGCAGATCTTATAGAGGCTGCTACAGGGCCTGGCATGACATTATTAGCTTGTCCCAGTCTCTCTCATGGCCAGCCCAGCCCAGACCCTCCTACACATCATCACCGCTGGGGCTTCCTTTCTCTCCCGTGAGTTTTGGCTTCCATGCACTCTGGGACACAGGAACCATTGGAGAGAACAAGGTGTTGGAAGGAGGATGCATCTTTCTCACAGCAGCTCCCTGGACTCCTCACCACACTGAAGGAGTCCTGGTGCCGGCCCATAAGGGCCAGGTTTGACAGGACATTCCCTGAGATTCTGGGCAGTAGGAGAGCGGGGAGGAAGGACACAATAGAGCTGTCTCCCAGGGGCATCCTGGCAAGGGGGAGTGGGATTATCACAGTGTGTGTTGCATGCAGAGCCAAGAACTCTGTACTCCAGCTCCAAACTACTCACCACCTTGCTGTCCTCAGCTGTGGGGCTCCCTCTGCAGAGCAAGGCAGAGGGAGCCTTCTTCCCTGGGGGTTTGCATCCTGTCATGGTTTTCACCCCGAAGCTTTTCCCCACATGCTAACTCTCACTTTCTTCCAGGTGCCATGAGCAGACCACTGCCACCGAGAAAGAGGGACCCTGGGGTGTTTTCATCCTGTTGGGGTCAGGAACACATCCATGTGCTCAACAGGTCTCACTGAACTGCTTGGGGAGCTTCTCTGTGCTCAGGGACAGGCCTGTCAGGCAAGGTGTGCAAAGCTGAGGAGCTTTTGCTGCCAGCTCAGGAGATCTGTGGGCAGGCGCTGTGTGGCAAGGTGAGGAGCAGAAAAGGGCTGTGACGCTCCTCACCCATGTATGGTAGGAGGTTTCTTATGAAGGGGCCATGTTTGAGTGTCTGCTGAGCTGATCCTGAAGGCTGCCAGGGAAGCTGTGGTCTCCCATGCTCTGCCTGTGGAGGTGCAAGAGCCTTCTTGTTCCTCTGCTGAAGCTGCTTGTTACTTCTGTGCCCCGCCTTTCCTTTCTCCCAGGCACTTCCCAGCCACTCTCTCTGGCCCATCTGCTGATGTTCCTTAGACTTCATCTCCTTTACCTTGGTGAGACCTCAACCTCCCCTCTCTCTTGCTGCATCCCTTGGTTTACCTGCCTCCCCACCTCACCTGTAAAGCAGGGCAGGTGATCTGGATCAAGCAAAGCCAAAATATCATGTCTACCCCATGTACAGCCTCAGTGCAGTAGCATGGACAGCCAAAATTCAGCCTGGGCCCCACGTCCTACTTTGGAGAAGGCTTAACAGCTAGTCTGTGTCAGAGGGTGTCCTCAGGAATGTGAGCAACCGGTAAAGGAAACCTTACAGCTCCCCTGTGGTGTTGTGATTTCCTTAGGGGTTACATGGGGGTCTGGGACCAGCTTCAGCTCCTGTGCAGGCAGCAGTGCTGCAGTGACATGCTTCCATGACCACAGAGGGTCATGTGTCGGGGACAAGCCAGACTCGCCACAGGCTGCAAGCACTGAGGCAAACAGGTAGGCAATGAGCCTGACAAGGCAGACTTCTCATCCCTGTGTTGGGCTTTGAGAAAGAAAAGGACGAGTACATTCAAACAGCTCTCTACACAGAAAGCTCTCCTACTAATTCCCCAGGGTCAACTTCAGTTTTGGATATGAGTTACGTTTATTCTGATGCAATTGCTCTGGTGTGGTGACAGTAATGTAGGAGGCTGGGCTTGCATGTGTGGTGGTTGCTTTCTGCTACTCTTTGCTCGATTTCCCTGCTGCCCATTGCTTCTTCACATTTTCCTGCTGCTCTGGTGTTCTAGTGCACCTGCTCCAGCATGGGTTGCCCACAGGCTGTAGAATTCAAATCAATATAAAAAATATATATATATATATCTCACGTGTCACGCTGTCTGTGCTGCCTCCTGGAATCACCTGCTGACAGCAATGTTAGGTAATGCTGAGATCCATGCTGCGTACCGAGGAGGAGATGCGTGGCCGTGTGCTGGGACTGGGAGGACATGCTCACCTGAATGCCCTCCAGCCTGGCCATCCTTGGAGCCCCTCTCCTGCCTTTCGTCCAGGGTTTCCCTCAAGCCTTCTTCCATATGTTCTCCAGTGCAACCAGTCTGCACTGCTTGAGTCAAGAGCTCAGTGGGGAAGCAGAGCACCAGGCAGATGTGGGCACCTGCCCCTGCCAGGGAAGAGCTAGGCCCAGGGAAAGCTGCTTCATGGCTGTAGAAAGGCAGACACTACAGAAGAGCCACAAGGGTTTGGGCATCTACTGCTGTCCTGTGGCATCCCTGGCTGATAAGTGTTGGGGATGTGTTGGGGGAATGAGGACCCTAGTGTGTGGCTCAGCCAGACTGATTTCAATGTCAATCTTGTCTAGCGCATCTGTGCAACAACTGGACAGTGCAAGGCTCTGTGTGAGGTGTGGGGGAGGATAGGGGACCTTGGGTGCAGGCCACACTCTCTCATTCTGGTGATGGATGGGAGAGCGAGTAGAAGGAGCACCTGGGCTGTCACCAAGGCTGTTTCTCCCACCATACCCACCTCTGTCATCCTTCAGGACCATCACCTCCATGAGCCTCCTCCCTCACTCCAGCCCCATCCAGGCAAGAGAGAATCCCCTTCCCCAAGAGCTTGTGGGACTGCTCTCTTCCCAGGGCCTGCAGCAGTCCTGGGCTGCTCCTTCAGTGACTGCACTGGTCAGGCTCCCTACCCGCAGGACATGCTCCACAGCCATTGGAGTGTTTCCGGGTAGAGATTCAGTGAGGCAAGGACTGATGGCTACTGGCTCAGCAGTAGCTGGAGATGTCTTCCTCAGCTCCAAGGCACAGTACCTGAAAGGGTCCCACTGCAGAGTGTCTGCCCCTGCCATTACTCTGGGAAGGGTGAAGGGTCACCTTGTTACCCTAACTTAACTCCTTGCCCGCCGTGGTCTGCACCTGCAACGCCTTTGTCCCTGTGCAGCTTGAGCTATGGTCTACAGAGGAAAATTCCACGCAGATGCCTGGACTTGAATGCAGCAGAAGTTTAAGGAGCCTAAAGAGGAAACTGTGGTTGCTATGAAATCAATGGCCTGCGTCGGCTTCTGAATTCCTTCTGTGGTGCCATAGGCACCAGGGGCTTTAGTAGGTGGGGACACCTTGTGCCACAGCAGTCGCTGGAAATGCTGGAGAGGTGACAGTGCCCAGAGGTGATGGAGAGTCCATGAGCTGCTCCTCACCCTGCAATCCCGGGATGGATGCCTGTGATCTCCTGTGTGTGAGGCTGTGCCACGTCCTTCTCTCATCCTCCCTCCCAGCTCCCTCCAATGATCCCCTAGTCCACTCCTCCACAAGCAGGTGAGCTACACTGCTGGGTTTTATGTCTCTTCCTCCTAATGCGTCTTGCAGGAGAAATCTGCTGACCTGTTGTTCTTCCTCCTCTCTCTGGGCAGGCAGTCCCTCTGAGTCCTCAAAGAGTGCTCTCAGCTTGTCCGGGGCCTTGTCCTGCACAGAGCACTCCAGCCCTGCCCTGAAGGGGAAGGCATCAGTATCTTCTCACTGAGGTCCCTTTCGTATTTGTCAGAGTCCAGTACTCTCTGACCAGATTCTTTTAGATATTCCACACATACAGAGAGTGCAATGTTTAATATAAAAATTTACTTTATATACATTTGATATTACACAGGATTTTTGATTTTGAAGAGTGATAGAGGAATATACTGGAATCATACTACAAGTGTAATTGTTATTTCCGGTCTCTATAATATGCTCACCACCATGATGCTGGGTGTCCCCAGTCACCGGGAAAGAATACGTGGCTTGAAACCAGCTCCAGCCCATTGCTCTCCTCAAAAATTCCTTTGTTGTTCAGATTTTATACTCTGTATTGGGCTGAGCTACATACACTCTTCCCCCATGCTAGTCTGGCAAACCTCAGGGAGACAGTCACATTCTTTGTTCAACTCAGAAAGGAACAAACGTATGGCTTCTTATCAAAAACAAGCGTCACTCTCCAGCTCCCTTTGTGTTAAGGTAATGTCAGTTCTCTGTGCAACAGTTGTAATTACTAAGCTGCATCTTCCTGAGTTTCAAGGGCATCTTGCCCGTGTTCATCTCTCTGAGCCTTCTTTCATGACAGGGGTTATTGGTAAGTTACAGTATTCCCCCCTACCCTGCTGTGAGTTTGTGGGCACTACAGGGGGTGGGGAATGTGTTTGTGTAACAGCCTAACAGGCTGTGTAACTGACCATGGGGGCACATGCATGAGCATACCTGTGTTTGCATGTGCATGCATGAGTGTATTTATGTAACTCCATCTGCATGTGTGCTCATGCACATGTTTGCTCATGTCCATACATCTGCGTATGTATTTGTGCACATTTGTGCATCCTTGGTAGGGGCTAGTGTGTGTGCACCGGATTGCCACAGATTCCACGGATGTGACCAGCCAGTTCCAAGGCCCATAGTTACACCCTTCTGTGGCAGCACCAGACTGAGGGAGAGGGACCATGCTGGAGAGCTCAAGTCTTCCTGAGAAGGATGCAGAGCACAGACCAAATCTTTCTGTGCTGCCTGCAGGCACCCCTTAGGGGCTGGCTTGTGTTCTTGAGGTGTCCCCAGCTCCTGGGGGAGTAAGAGTGGCACTGGTCTGGGACTCAGCTGCCTCCTCAGGGATGAGGGAGCCCTCAGCCACAGCGGGCCCTTAGCCAGAACCAGCAGCCACTGGGAGAGGCAACTCCAGCAGCAGCTGGCAGTTAGCACTGGAAAGAATTCTCCTTAAAAAATGCCCTGACCAAATGTTTTGGCATTTTCTTGGTGAAACCTTTCATTTGGAGGTGGTACAGCCACATGCTCTGAGCTTTCCAGTGTGAACCTCTGCAAAGTCTGTTGGGATATCATCAAAGTTTCCATCTGCTCCAATCCTCCCAGCACCAGCCGCAGAGAGCATGCTGCGGGCAGGAGGCCTCTTTCAGGTGAGTGGAACATTCCCACTGACTTCTTCTGGGAACCCAGCAGGGAACTTGCTCCCTGGATAATGGGAATACTTGTGACCAAGGTGTCCATGTCAGGGAGCAGACCCTGCCCACTCTCCTACACCCCCATGGTCGCTGCCAGCAGGCTTGCTCCCACAGGGCTCTCATGAGTATTTGTGTTCCGGGCCTGTGGCTGAGGGTAGGCTCCTGCTCGCTGCTGCTCATGGTTGCTGCTCCCAAGGCTGCTGTTCCCGGGGCTGCTGTTTCTGCAATTTCAGGGAAACATTCTCATGCCAGCAGCAGCTCCACAAGCAGCAACAGCCAGAGGCATTTTGGTGGTGGTGGTGGGGTGGGGGGGGGCTAGTGTCTTTTTCGGGCACGCTGTCCCTGTGCGGCAGTGCATGAGCTGTTACTGCAGGTGAGATGTAGGAGCTCCGGGAGCGCCGGCTGCCACTGCCACCGCGGCTTGTGGTGCTCTGCTTTGTGCAGGGAGCACCAGGGCTCGTTCCTGCCATGATGCCCGGTCCCTGCCACTCCCCTCCTGCCTGGCCCCTGTCGCGGGCCCAGGAGCGCCATGCATGGTGCAGAGCTGCCGCCTTCATGTGCTGCCGTGCTGCCGACTGCCCCACTCTTGTCCTTCTCGCCTCCCCGCTGTGGCCCAGGTCTGGGCGAGGGTGAGAAGAAAGGCTGAGAGCAAGGCCAGCACTGGGGTAGGGCGCAGCCCCAGGGCGGAGCCAGCACCGGTGGCAGCGGCAGAGAGGAGGTGCTGGTGCTGCAGCAGAGAGTTGGTGCAGGCAGGCGGACGCGATGCACGGGTGGCTGAGCAGTGCCATGTGGTGCAGTGTGATGCGGCAGTGCCAAGGCGCAGGGCTGGCGACGCTGGCCATGGTGCTCCTGGGTACGTAGGGCTGGCAGCGGCAAGGGGGGGGGCGTTAGGGATGTGGGGCAGAGGCCAGGGTAAACCATGCGGGTTCCAAGGTTGTTACGGCCACCGTCACCACTAGCCCTCAGATTCTTATGCAGACCTCCTTTTGCTGGACATCCAGCCAGCCACCCAAGCCTCTCTCCCTCCTTCATCTGTGCTGTCTCCACCAACCGATTCAGCCATGTCTCCCTCACTACAGCCCTTCCTGGCTGCGATCCTCCCTTCATCCTTCCATTCTCCCCTTCTTCCTGGGCAGGAAAGCCGTTGTCGATGTGAATTTCTCCTCTCTTGGCAGTGGCTGTGGGCAGAGCCCAGGTGCAGCAGGAGCCGTTGGCAGAGGCCACCGAGGGCACCAGCACCAACATCACCTGCTCACATCCTAGCATTGCTGCAGGCTCAACTCAGTGGTACCGGCAGCACCAGCACCAACCACCGCAGCTGATAGCAATGGGTGTCAGAGGCGAAAAAGTGGTGCTGGACCCACCAGGAACCCTGTTCATTGCGGCAGACCGTCTCTCCAACACCCTGCGCCTTGCCCAGCCCCGCTGGTGGGACACTGCACTGTATTACTGCGCTGTGAGAGACACAGTGAGACGAGCCGGTGCTGCCGCTGTGCGCAAACGCTGCAGGGAAGTGTTGGGGGTTGTGTGTGCCCAGGTGCCTCTCTGCTCTCCGCACAGCGGTGGCACCTGTGGCTGCCTGGCCAAGAGTGGGGCAGCGTGTTTTATCGGACGCTCTGGATGCTGGAGGTGGGAGCAGAGGAACCGGGTGGGCCTAACCTGAGCCATGGGCGGTCAGAGGAAAATCCTGCTTGGCAGGGAGTGGTGGAGTCATTGGTGCAGCGGTCATGGTGCCGGAGCCGGTGGGGGTGCCACCAGGAGGCCATGTCCCACTCGCCCCCGGGGCACGGAGTCCTCCCCACAATGTAGCCCTCCTGGCCTGGCCCCACCTGTCTTGTCCAGCCTGGGAGCGGTGGTGCTGCAGACCCACGCACTGTGCTGCTGGCTCCCGTGGGGAAAAGGGCGCCGGGGAGCCAGCCAGGCCAAGCCACCGCCCAGGCAGAGCTGACGAGGGAGCGACCTGAGTGCTGGGAGCCCTTGTCAGCCCCTGGTGCCCCAGCAGAAGCTTCCTGTTCTACCCACCTTCACAGCTCTGGCATCAGATTCTGGGACCCAGGGACACAGGGCTTCTCAGTCACCACTGGTCTCACCAATGTTGGGGAAGTGCCATCCATCCACCATCCCACGGAATGGTTTCCCCACCACTTGCTTACCCTCCTGCTGCCCCCTGCCCCCAGCCCAGTTATGCCTTGGTCTTTCCAGGCCACAGGTGGAGCTGGGAGGGAAGTGGTGAGCCATGCTGGGATGTGGCCACAGGGCCTGACTTGGCCCTCCCACTGTCTCAGTTCGGCTTGGCTCTGGGGGTGTGACTAGTCCCTGCATTGCGCTCCCTCTCTCAGGGTCCCTTCCTCTCCTCCTGGCCTCTCTGGCCCTCTCTCTGTCCCCCAAGGCTCCCTTTTCCTCACCCGCATTTCACTGCCTACCTCCTCATCACTGGTGCTGCCTCCAGCTGGTCTGGACCAGGCCTATGAGGAGTGAGCAGGGGGCCTGTGCACAGCATGTGGGCAGCCTCCTCCTCTGGGAGGAGAGTCCTGAGCACGAGAAGCTGCCAGGGAACTTAGAGCACGTGTAGCAGCTCAGATTTCATGGAGCCCAGAGGCAGAGAGAAGAGGTTCGGCCCTACGTCCTGTGTTAGATAGCCTTTGTAACTGCGTGACTTTGAAGTACTGTCAGGTTGACAGGCTTTGGGCGAGCGGAGTGCAGCACAGTATCCCTCCTGCCATGGCCTCAGCTGAATAGGGAGACCCTGAAACTGGTGTGAACGGAGGGCTGTGAATGAGAGTGGCTTTGCTGAAAACCTGCCTGTGGGTAGCCCTTGTACTTGCCCAGACAGTCAAGTCCCAAGACACAGGGTGGCATAAGCAGCTGGAGGCTGTGTATGCAGATGAGTGAAGAGAGACTCTCTCTAAAACTTAGGGCTCTGATGGGATCTCTTTCCTCTTCCCTGAAAGTGTGTGTGGGGGGGGTGGTTTCTTTCTATCTCTGTGTGAGAAGCTCCCACAGTAGGTGCTATTCAGAGAAGCCCACTGGGGATACTGAGCTAGGCACCTGGTTCCAGGCACCTCTGTCTGTACCTGGTGCTACTTATATCCAGGGCCAAGGTGGATATGGGTAAGTGCAAGCATCCCTTCACCATTTCCTGCCGAGCTGGGTATAGGCTCATGTGTCTGGCTGGGCGCTAGATGACAGGAGGTGTCAGAAACACTTCTCTTCTGCTGGGGGATGGTTTGTCTGGTTCTTATTTCTAGGAGGGACAAAGAGATGGAGGTCCCCAGCAACATCCTCCATGTCCTTTTGACTGACCACAGCATGCCTAAACTGTCCGTTAGGCTCATCCGTTAAGCAAGGACATTCAGTCACTGTCCATACAAACACAAGTCCATACTGCGAACTTCTCTCGCTTGCCTATATTTACCTTTCCGGATCCAACCTGGCACTCCCACTGCAGCTCTGTACTTCCCCTCACTTGCCTCCCCAAACTCACTCCTTCCAGAAGGGTAAGGTCCCAGCTACCTCTGGGGATCTCAGGGAGAGGTATGGTTCTCAGGCAAGAGAGGAAGAAGAGGGTAGAGTGGTAGAAATAATGTTGACATCCGTTCTCAGAAGAAATAGCACCATCTGCAGAGAACTGGGCACCCTTGGGGAAGGTGAGGAACTGCCAGTGGGGAAAACCCCTGAAATCCCCAAAGGACCAAGCAGTAGTGTGCAGGAGAGCATGTGTTTCTAGCTGGTGAAATGAGGACTGCACTGGGACATCAGGCCAGGAATAGCCACTTCCTACCATGGGGAACCCAGAGCCCCCACGTCTTCCCCCATAGTGAAGACATTCAGTGGGCTGTTGCCTGGGGAGCAACATGTGTCACTGCCAGAAGAGGCCGAGCTGCAGATGGTGTGTTTCAGGCATGATAAGAAGAAACATTTTCTCTTCCCCCTTTCGTTCTTTGCTCCCCTTGCAGAGTCATTTCCGGCAGCTCAGCTCTCTTGGGGCTGGGAGGTGGTTTTTCGACTCTCACACACAAACAGCAGGGTCAGCCTCAGCATGTACCTCCAATACCTCGTCCTCGCTGCCCTCCTGGGGAATTCGCTGGGTAAGCACAGTCTTTTACTCCTGACATAGTCCTTTTCTTTCTCCCCTCATTAAACCCTCACCCCATCACCAGATCTCTGCAAGGATCTTCTCTTGAAATACCAGATCACATGGGTGTTTCGCACCTGTGGTCTGAAGAGGCTGTTCCTGCTGGAAAGGAAAACATGAGACAGCAAAGAAAGACCTCATCCCTGGACCACCTAAGACACTCTTCTGCAGCTTTCCTTTCGCTCCATCCATCCATCCATCTCTCTGCCTTTCTCTTCTGATGCATCTGGGTCCAGTGTTCCACAGATACGTCACTGCAGAAGCTCTCTGCTGTCTGCAGGGTCAAATGATTGCCTTACAGCCCAGATAGACAGGACTTTTCAAAGCTGGTGCAAGTGCTGGAAAGCTCTCATCCCACAGACATTACTAGGGTGTCCAGCTCTCTTTCCTGGTTTGCAGTTGTAGTGCAGCATGCCCTGGCAACCCATTTTTTCCTGCATGTCAGCACAGCCAGGGTTTCCTTTTTCCTCATTTGCAAAGACCGGAGAGGCATGCAAGATGACAGGTAACTGCAAGAGAGATGCAGCTTTTTGCAGCACCTCCCCCCAGAATTGTTCTGGTGCCAGCACAGGAGGGCCAGGCAAGACAGCCTGTTCCCTGGGCAGTGGGAGAGTGGGGAGGTGGGAGCAGGGCCATGGCAAAGCTCTAGTCCAGGAGCCTCTCAGCAGGAAGTGATGGAATTACCATGTTGCAGGATCTGCACTGAGGCAAGAAGGCCAATCTCCTGCCCCAAACCACTCACTAACTACCTTGCTGCAGGGCCACGGAGAGGGCGCCTTCTTCCCTGGGCCTTTTGTCATACTTTCACTGACTCCCACTTTCTTCCAGATGCCATGGGCCAGACCACCGTGACTCAGAAAGATAGTCTAGACACAGTGGAGGAGAGAGGCACTTTCCAGACCACCTGCACCTACCAGACCTCCAGCTTTTATGGCTTGTTCTGGTACCAGCAGAGGAGTGGCCAAGCCCCACAGCTGGTCTCGCATCAGGTGGGAGCTGGTCGCAAGGACAGCAGCCGATTCACCACACCACTGAACACCACAGGGAAATACAGCCTCCTGAAGCTGGAGGAAGTCAAGGTCTCTGACACTGCCTTGTACCTCTGTGGTGTGGAAGACACTCTGGTGCAGGAAGCTTCCTTGGCTGTGCAAAAACCTGAGGCAGGGAGGAGGGTGAGGGTGCCTCTAGACAAGGTGGAGCTCCATGGACATGACCCTCAGCTCTCCCCTAGCAATACTATTTTCAGACTGGTGTCTGCAGGCCTGACAGGGAGGAGAAGCTGGTGAAGGCGCCTCTGCCATGGAAGGGTTTTCCCTGTACACCCAGGATAGGACCACACTTGGCATGGGCTGTGCAGAGAGTCTATGTGCTCCTTTGATCTGATCTCTCAGCACAGCACCAGGGCTCAAAGGAATCACCCTGTGTCTCATCCAAGTCTTGCAGTCCCATTCCAAAATGCCTGTTCATTCTCTGTCCAGCACATTTGCCCAGATCACTGGCAGACTGGGTGCTTCAGAAGGACCTAAGAGGTAGTGGCACAGTGCTTGAGCAGGAACTGGAGCCATGACTTGTGAGGAGTGGTAATCTCTTGGTGTGTGGTGGAGCAATGGACAGGAGCTAAAGTTTCCTGGTGCATTTACCAATGCCAGCGACAATGTACCCGCATGTTGACTACAGTGTTGGGAGGCAGGGGGAGTGGTGGGAGGGATTCTTGTTCTGGCTGACAACAACTCTTGCAGATAGTTTCTTTCACCCTTACAGTTCTGGAGGCCAGAGGCAGGAAGGAGGGATGTTTCGAGCCCTGGGGCCTGAGCAGTTTCACAGAGGCCATTTTGATTGCAGCCCCTGCAGAGCGGAGGGCAAAGGAGCTGGAAGTGGAGCTGGGAATGGAAGGAGAGAGATCCCAAATTGGTGAACTGTCCAGGTAGTTCACCAGCTTGAAAATATATACAGTGCACTTTATGCATTGAAATTGTATTCAGAACAAAATGCACAAAAGCAAAGCCCCCATGATTCAATTCATCAGGAGAAACAAGATTGCCCTAAGAGAGGAAAGGAAGCACACTCATCACTTATCAGTCCTCCAAGAAGTTGTTAGTTGGAAACTGGCAGGGGGGGAGGTGGGGGGGGAGCACAAAACTTCTCTTTGTGTGCATAAAATGTGACTTTGTGAAGGAAGTGCTGACCTGGCCTGGAGAAACCTGGACTGGTCTTCCACGTCTGCAAGAGGCTCTGGCTGAGCAGGACAGCTTGTGCCCAGCATCTCTGGCTGTGTCTGGAAACAGCCTCCTTTGGGCAATCCTTCCAGGTCTGTGAGGAACACATACTGGGAAGAAATGGGTGTTTCTAGCCTGGTGGGAACAGGAGCACGTGTGTGCACACCTCAAGGTTTTGCTACACTGCTTAGGGATCTCCTCTGTGCTTGGGGACCGGCCTCAACCAGGCAGGGACTGCAGAGCTGGGGAGATATTGCTGCTGGCTCAGGAGATCCATAGGGTAGTGTGTGTCAGGGTGAGGAGCAGAAAAGGGCAGTGTTGCTCCAGTCCTGTGCATGGCAGACCTTGGAGAATGCAGTGCTTGTGAAATCCCATCTGAGCTGTCTGGGACTCAGGAGAGTGTGTTCTGAGACTCTTGTGGTGTTCTGGTGCTTAGAGTATCCACCTTGTTTTCTCTGCCCTAACTCTAGAGGGGCCACAGTGAGGGTATAGACCTTTACAAACTGTGGTTTCAGTTTTAAACCAGTTGAACCTGCCTGAAGCACCCTAGCTGGGCTCCTAAATGCCTTTAGAATGAAAACTAACCTGAAGAATTTTCCTGCCCAAGAGCATGAGGAGCTACCCATATATACGCACCTTTCTGGATCTGCTGCACAACTCAGGGAATGATCCCGATGTCAGGAGTAAATACAGGTTCACAGTAACCGATCACTCATAGATAACAGACTGTATTCAAATATGAAGTTCTAGAAATACAAAGAGTATCCTACAGAGAGTATGCTACATCCCCTAGTGAGCTAAACTGACTCCTTGGCAACCATCAGAGTCTGAGGAGTCCTTTGCCAAAGCAAAGCTTTCCTTTGAACATGAACAAAGACACCATCTGGGAAAAGGTTGTCCTTGTGTGCATCCACAAAATGGTTTTTGGCAATTTGATATGGAGAGGTCATTCCTTTCCTCCCGCCAAGGTACTGTTTCTCTCAAAGAAAATGACATGTTGTTTCCAAGCACAGCTACCATCTATGCACATTCGAGGTAGAGCTTAGTAATTATTTCTTGCTGTTCTTCGCTTTTTTCTTTTTTAATCTTTTTTTCCATATAAGAGTTGCCACACCTCTAAGTCAAAGGAGTATGCCATTTCCATATTGTCCACTGCTTCAAAGGCACTGTTTCCGCACCTCTAGGTTGGGATACCAGGGGTGTGTAGAGAGGCCCCAGCAGAGGCATCAGGCCTGCATCCCCTGCCAGAGGAACATCACATCACTGCCAAATGCTCTTTCCGCATTCCCAAAGCAGCCAGTGGGTATGCCCCAGGCCCCACTAAGTGATCAGGAACATTTACTTTCCAAGAATGACCTTGTCATCTAACAGCCATAGCCTCCCATTTGCTCTGTCTGTTTATCCATGCTGGCTAATTTGTATGCAGCACATCTGGTTTAGTTGTTGATGCTCCGTCAGGTGGCGACACAAGCATAAATACCAGTGGTGATTGTCTTTTTAGAGGAGTGAAGTGTCCTGATGGAAGAAGTGTGTCTGCCTTTTGGCAGCAAAGATCTTTTGCTGTTCAATGTCTATTTTGTCTGCCCGTGTGGAGGACTGTTGACAGAGGCTGCCTTTTCTGTCCTCTGTGTGGTGGACTCTGAAAGAGGGTTAAGAAGAACTTGGTGCTCTGTGGAAAGTGTCTGCATGGGAGAGGGAGTTGCTGGGAGGGCCAGGATGCCAGGCTGTATGCTGCAGGGCACAGCCGTAGCCTGGGAGCAGCAGGGCCCTTTGCACATGCTGGTCTGGAGACCATGTTCCCTGTGCTTGGGAGGGCAGAGGAATGTGGGGAAGGGACAGAGACCTGCTCTCTGCAGCGATGCGTGGTGATGCCCTCCCAAGACAGTGCTGGGTGTCCAGCTGCATCTGCTGGGCAGACAGGAAGTTTGCATGGAGTTTGCAATGCAGCCCCGCTGTCGGGGCAAGCTTGGTGCCACTGTGGCGACCTTTGCATGCCTTCCGTTACTAGGCTGTGATGTGGGCAGGAGAAGGAGGGCTTTCTAGGGGACAAGGACAGTGCCTTTTCCCCTGGCAACAGCATAAGCCATCTGCATTAGGCAATGCTGCTGGATGCCTCTTGAGGTCTAACTTGCCCTCTCTGACTGGACACATAAAAGGGGCAGTACAGCCCCAGGCTCAGGGCATGCAGGGGCCACCAAGGTACCCCCAGCTGTTGGCATCATCATCTCATTCTGTGCTACAGCACAGCAAATCCCCAGCACCTAGATGATGATTCAGGAAATCAGGCCTCTGCTGGCCACAGCTCCCTGGCCTGCTGGGCCTGGAAGCATCACCTGAGTCCCTGTGGCCACAGCTCGCTGCCTGTCATTGCAGACAGCGGGATCCTGGGTGGTGCAGAGCAGAGAGACAGGGCCAACCTGGGCTGGGTCACACCAGGGGGAGCTGGGCTCCTTAGCACCGCAGTTCCCTGGCCTCTGAGGTCCCGCTGAGAGATACTGATTTAAAGAGCAAGTTGGTAGTTCCTAGGAGATGGGACTGGGATCTCTGACACAGGGCTATGCAAAAAGAGCCAAGGCATCTGAAGGGCTGGAATTTGCAGGCTGTGCAAAGCAGCACATGAGTTTCTTTGCCTCAGCTTGCCAGGGTCCTTGCAAAGAGCAGCCAGGCCCCGGGAGGCTCCAGCCTATCCCAGAAGCACCAAGTCACCTCAGCTGAGCCTCAGCGTCTCTCTGAGTAAGACCTTCTCTTCCCTTCCCTCTCCCAAGACAAGAAACCATGACCCTCCACCGGGGACAGAGCTGACATCAGCTGAGATATCCACTGAGGTGAGATCCCGTCTTGCAGGAGCAGGAGAAGGAGGAGGAGGAGGAGGAGGAGGGGAGGGAGGGGAGAAGATCTGCATACTCATCCAATTCCCAAGGAGGAGGATAGGAGAGAAAGTGGTAGAGTGAGCAGTTGGCTTGGCTTTTATACTGGTCCTACACTACCCCAGGCCCAGAGACATGCTTTGCAGAAGTGATGATTTTCTGGCAAGTTTCTCTCCAGTGCAAAACATCCCAGCTAATTGACTCAGGCTCTGTCACTGCTTTTTTGTTTCCTGTGTTGTTGCCTCTCCATTTCCCACTTTATGTCATGCCCATTCCCCCATGCAGGCTTGTTCTGAATACTTGGATGAAAAGCCAAGGACTTCCAGGGCAGGAAGACATCAGTGTGGGCAGAAGACTCAGCTCAAGTGCCAGAGGGGTCCAGCGCAGGCAAGTGATGTAGGCCTGGGTGACTCCTGTGTGCCTGCTTCTGGCCCTGTTTGATGGAAGGCACCCAGCTGCTGCAGTCCTCAGCTGGGTGCCCAAAGGCTCCCATACAGGAGGATATGCACCTCCTTCTTTCTAACTCCCTCCCTCCTAGCTCACTCCTATACTCAGTTATTGTCACCTCCCCTGGTGAGTGGGCTGTGTTGCTAGGTTTTGAACCTATGCTGCATAAAACCATTCTCCAGAAAATCTTTTTGGCCTGTTTTGCCATGGAACCTCTCTGTGGTGCCTCTGAGGGTCCCCAAACCACTAGCAGCACCAGCATGTTTGGGGCCAAGTTCTTCCCAAGGGTGCTCAAGCACTAGCCATCCTGGCTGCTTGGCAGCATTTCCTCAGCTGAGTCCACAGGTGCTGCTCATGCTTAGGCACATGTTCTTTTTTTGTGTGTGCTTGTGGGCATGCTGGATTTGCATGAGTCCATGTGGGTGCACAAATTTGTGCATGATTCCATGCAGGGATACGTGAGCAGGTGCAGGTCAGTCTCTACTTGTGTGTACATGCTCCCTCGCTATGAGGGAACATGCTGCTCCTGGCAGGGGCACTCTCCACTGCTCTATCCACAAATACCACAGAGCAGCAGGTTCCCAGGGCCACAAGGAGCTCGACCCCAACTGAGTGGTTATGGCACAGTCCCGTCTGAGAGCTGCCCAGGGCACAGACACAGGAATGCAGCCCCTGTCTCCTGAGCCCTCCTTTTCATCCCACCTCCAAAGCTCACCCTCTGCTACTGCCTGTTTCAGGCTTCACCAAGGACAGTTTTGCACCATCTGGTGCAAAACAGTCTAATTGCAGGTCACAATACTTGGAGTGCCTTGGCATGATTGTTGGGAGTACCGTGTGCTTCTCCTGTCCCAGACACAACCCCTCTGCCCAATGCTAGAGAGTCCAGAAGGATAACCTTAGCTTTACGTAAAGGGAGAAAGGCTGAGAAATCCCACCCACCTCCTGCTTGCCGTGCCTGAGTGGATCTGCTGCCAATGCAGTGTCAGTGGATGGAATGCAGGCTCCTTGTGTCCAGGTGCCAATGCCAAGGGCACCACTGCAGCTACCTGGCTCTAAGTCAGGTAGACCTGGTACTGAACAGGTATGGAAACAGAGGGACATGGGTCCTCATGTCACTGAGCTGTGAAAGGAAGGACAGAGCCCCTGCAAAGCACAGGGATGCACAAAGAGTTTATGACTTCTTTGGTGTTTGGGCACCAGGCCCTTCCTGCCCCTCCTTGAAATCTGAGTCTGAGCACTTGTTCTAGTTGGATTTCCCGGACCAAACATCCAGTTTGGGAAGCCCACACAAACTCTCTCTCTCGCTCTCACACACACACACACACAAATACCCTTCAGAAGCAAGCAGTTTATTAGTAGATACAAACAGACCGACCCAATGGTAATCTTGAGAAGGACCACTCCAATGCTTGTCCCGATCGTCTGCATGATGAGTGAGAGTCATCAGGCACAATCTTCTCAGGCGTTCCCAAGGAGGCAACGTGGTCCTCTGTTGTGTAGCAGCCTCCCTCTCCTTCGGAAAAATTCTGGTATTTATGATTATTCGCGGTAGGCAGGAGTCCCCGCACATGAGGCCAACAAGTGCAGGGAGTCTAGCCCAACTCTGCCCTGGTTTCATAACTGGGCTATGATACTGTGTACGCATGCAGACTTATTTTGGGGGCCACATTTGACTTTGAGGGGCACTATTTCATTACTCTTCAACTTCTGACCTTCATGTTGATTGCTTCTCATGGTTATTCTGTGGCTGGAAGCCACAGAATCTGTATGTAACCAACTGTTGTCGTTTCTCACAGATTTCCAAGACTTTGTCAGTTACTTATTTGTATTCCGCTTAACACAGTGGTATTGTTCAAGGCACTAAAAAGTTACAACACTAGACCATTCTCACCAAGTATCACATAGTCTGGATACATGCCACTGCGTGGTCCATTATTGGAACACATCTATATTCCAGCACACGAACAATGTTGTGTTGTAAAGAGGAGTCCATAGTAGAATGTAATAAAGATAGCATACAAGGGATACAACAGGAAATACAAAGGAAAATTACAAATAGTAAGCAGCAAAAAAGCAATAATTTCTATAGGCAAGGCCATCCCCATGTCCATGTCCCAAAAGGATTCCACTCATCACTAACTTGCAGTTGCTTTGTTAAGTGTTGTAGCTCTTGAATCTTTGCATGAATGGATTGCGAAGGATCACTTAAATTCATACAACACATGCCTTTAATATCTTGACAGCCATGAGCATGGACCAGCAATAGAAAATCAATGGCACCACGATTCTGCAATGTAGCTTATTGTACAGAATCAACATCAGTCAGCAAGCCCACTAAAGCACTACTGGTAGCGTTACTAAATTTACTTAACCGACAGCCAAGTTTAGTTAATGTAGCTGATGCTTGAGCACTTGTGATATTAAAGGACATTGTCCACTTGGTAGTAGTGATGTTACACCAAGCAGTGGTGTTTTGGTAAATCACCTTGGTACTGCTCACCCACCAGGCTGCAGACTGCCGTTCTTGCGGTGGTAACGCAGGCAATATGCCTGCTTGAGATAGCCAGCTATCCCAGGAGCTGATCCACTGTGTACAAAGAGACTGGCCACTGCCTAGAGAGGTGTTACACAGGGCTTTTAATTCTTCTGCCATCAACAGTGCACCAACCAAGAAGGTAGAGAACGGGTTCTGTGGGGTAGCAGTACTTAAGCATAGGTGATCTTGTCCTGTGACATTGGCTAGGGTCACCCAGACATTCTGTTGTGGCTGAGGTACAATCCAGGCGTACCTGAGAAAATAAGAGGGGGAGAAGACAACACACTTCTATCCCTGAGCAGAAGGAGGAGGAGGAGAAGGGAGTCTCAGATTCACCTGGCTCACACAGAGGAGGAGGTGAAGGAAATGGATGAGAGAGCGAGGGAGTCGCACTGGCTTTTATACTGGGCCTGCACTGCCCCAGGCACAGTGGCACCCTTTGCAGAAGGGACAATTTTCTAAGATGCTCACAATGAATGGAAAACATCCCAGCTAATGACACGAGCTGTCCTGCTGCTTCTCTCTAGGCTGCATTTCCATTTCTGGGTTTACGCCCTGCTCATTCCCTCACGGAGGGAGGCCTCTTTGGAGTCAAAGGATGGGCGATCCTATGATTTCCAGAGCAGAAATGTACCAGCGTGGGAAGAGATGTGGAACAATTGCCAGAGGGGCCCCCTGCAGGCAGGTGACGTCAGATTTCAGCAATTCTGTGGGGCTGTTTGTGGCTCCATTCTCAGGAGGGGTACACCTTTTCCTCACCCTGCAAGCCCTGGATGGATGCCTATGGTCTCTTATGTGTGAGGCTGTGCCATGTCCTTCTCTCACCCTCCCTCCCAGCTCCCTCCAATGATCCCTAGTCCACTCCTCCACAAGCAGGTGAGCTGTTCTGCTAGGTTTCCCGTCTCTTCCTCCTAATGCATCTTGCAGGAGAAATCTGCTGACCTGTTGTTCTTCCTCCTCTCTCTGGGCAGGCAGTCCCTCAGAGTCCTCAAACAGTGCTGTCAGCTTGTCTGGGGCCTTGTCCAGCACCTTGGCCAAGCCTCAGCCTCTCTCTGAGCAAAACCACCTCATCTCTTCTCTATTCCATGACAACAAACTCTGATCCTCCACAGGGGACAGAGCTGATATCAGCTGAGATATCCACTGAGGTGAGACCTCGTCTTGCAGGAGCAGGAAAAGGAGAAAAAGAAGGAGGGGAGGGAAGGGGGGAAGGGCTACATACTCACCTGATTCCCAAGGAAAAGGATGGGAGAGAAAGTGAGCGAGAGAGTGAGCAGACGGGCTGGCATTATACTGGTCCTACACTACCCCAGGCCCAGAGACATGCTTTGCAGAGGCGATAATTTTCTGGTAAGCTTCTCTCCAGTGCAAAATATCCCAGCTAATGACACAGGCTCTGTCACTGCTTTTTCTATTTTCTGTGTTGCTGCCTCTTCATTTCTTACCTTATTTCAGGCCCATTCTCCCATGCCAGCTTGTTTTGAATGCTTGGATGAAAGGCTCAGGCACTTCTGGGGCCGAAGCACAGTGATGTGGGCAAAAGACTCAGCTCTTCTCTCTTCCTGTTTGGCTTCTTGTGGTCCTGTTTGATGGAAGGAGCCCTGCTGCTTTCTATAGCTTACAGCATTTTCTCTCTCTCTCTTTCTCTCCCTCCCCCCCCCCCTTTTTTTTTTTTTTTTTTTTTGTAAGTCTGCCATCAGGGCTTGTTTATTTTTGTTCTGTCATGATGCTGCCCACAGAGGAGAGCAGAAAACAGTGATCACTGCTCTCCCAGCAGCTCTCTTATTCTGTTCCCTGCTCTACTCTTCCCTCCTTGCTTCTTCTGCAGTAAACACCCCTTCTCCTGCTACGAGCTCTTCAGCATTAGCTCCTTCCTGCGTTTATCCCAGCCTGCTGCAGTTTGCTTTGCATCGGCTACAGCCTCTACAAGCTGTGGCTGTGCACTGTATGGAAATGCGAGCGAGAAGGAGAATCCAGAGACTCTTTATCTCCCGGAAAACAACTCACATTTACTGCATTTCCAAAACCAAGAGCATACGATGTAAACATGTGCATAATGTCTAATGTATTAACTTTCAAAAGTTCTTGCCATTCACCTTTGCTCTGCAATACCTCCCATTGCAACTTTCATGGCTGCCGGGGCGTCCGTGGCCAAGGGGCCCATGTCAGGGGCAGCCCCTGCCCGAACTCCCGCACTGCAAGGGTCATTGTGATGAGTCCACATGGAGGCCTCGCATCTGAGCTGCAGCACCGTCTCACTCCTGCTTGCAGCTGCCTTTCTGTGCACCGCTGTTGCCGGACTTCCACGGAACACTCGCCTGGCAGCAGCAGCTCCCTCAAGCAGCCACAGCCTGTGGCACCTGGGGCAGTTGGTGTCCTTTTGGAGTGTGCTATTCCCATGCAGCCATTACTGTGGCTGGGATGCAGGAGGTCCGGGAGTGCTGGCTGCCCCCACTACTACGGCTCATGGTGCTCTACTTTGTGCTGGGGGCAGCGGGCTCATCTGCATCATGACAGCTGGCCACTGCTGATCCCATCTTGCCTGGCCCCTGTACTCAGCCCAGGAGGGCCACATGTGGCATGGAGCCACTGCCTCCATGTGCTGCCGCCCCACCAACCATCCCACTCCCACCCTTTTCTCCTCCCTACCGCGGCCCTGGCAAAGGTGCAGCAAGGCTGAGAAGAGGTGCTGGCACCGCAGCAGAGAGTCGGTGCTGGCGGACGGCAGTGAGGTATGGGTGGTGGAGCGGTGTGGCACTGTGTGGTGCAATGCGGCAGAGCCAAGGCGCAGGACTGGTGGTGCTAACCATGGTGCTCCTGTGTTCACAGGGCTGGCTTCGGGTCCCACGGCCTGTGTCCGGAGGCATTCTCCGCAGGGTGAGTGCCCTCGCTTTTTTCTCAGGTTTTAAGTCCATCTCTCTCTCTCTCTCCCTCCCTTGTCTGCCATTTCCCATTCTCCTCTTTCAGCTCTCTGGGCTCCCTCTCACCTCCTTTTCTCATCCTTCTTCTTACTTAAGTACAAGTTTCCTGTGCTGCTGTTATTCCATACATCTGTTCAATCTCCTGTGCCTTCTTCATTCGTTTTTGTCTGGAAATCATCTGTACTTCAGTCTCTAGGCACCCATCTTGTCTCTCCTGTCTACTTCTCCTGCCTTCATCCATCCGTACACCTGTCAAACTTTCAATGCATCTGTTCCCACACCAAACTTCTAAGCTTCTCCAGTCTCTCCACACACTGATGCAGAGATAATTCTCTACCACAGCCACTGACCATATGTACCCACACATCCAGATCACCTCTGTCTCCCTCCCACTTTCTCTTTGCCAGACCCTCTGCAGGGAGCCTCCTGCGGAACCAGCGGTTGGAGCTAGGCATAAAATGATTTTCAGCATTTTTGTCTTCTTTCTTGGCAGGGGCTGCAGGCAGGGCCCAGGTGCAGCAGTTGTTGTCAGCAGAGGCCACCAAGGGCACCAGCATCAGCACCAGCTGCCAACACCCCAACATACAGCCAAACAAGTACATTCACTGGTACCAGCAGCTCCTGGGATAAGGTCCCACATTCATCATGAGTGCTCTCAAAGGGTCCAAAGAGGTGCCAGACACTCCAGGAATCCTGATCATGGCTGCAGACTGCTGGTCCAGTGCCATGCAGCTCGCACAGCTGGACAGCAGGACACGGCGGTATATTACTGTGCCCTGAGAGACCTGTCAGGACAGGCTGGGGCTGCGGCTGGGCATGAACTGCTTTGGGCAGGGCAGGGTGTATGGTGCAGGTTTGGGGGTGAGTGCGCGCCCCTCCTGGGCCCACCAGGGGGCGCTGCCGCTCCACCTGCCAGGGCCAACTTGGCTGGCTTGCCCAGTTGCAGATCGCTCTTTGCCAGGGCCTCAGTAGTGGGAGGGCCCCTGGTTTTGGCTCTGAAGGCCCGGAGGAGGCAAACAGTTCCTGCCTCAGCTGTGATGGAGACAGACATTCCCCAGCCGCAGTGGAAGCGGGTGAGGAAACAGCGACCTAAATGGTGGTGATGCCCATGGTGCCCCAGAATGGGACTGTTGAACTGATCAGGATCTCCTGATCTCCTCATTTGCTGGCACCTCGACACACGAAACCCCAGTGCCCACTTCCTCACAGCAGTTGATAGTACGCAGATCTACACACACACACACACACAGTCTGGACATGGTGGATTCCTCTGGAAATTGACCTTAGACATTCATGCCCAATCCCTCCCTTGCCTGCCTTTGGACCTTCCCCAAAGCTTCCCATAGTATGTCTCGCACACTCCTGCACTGCTCTCCCACTACATTCTGTAATGAGATCTATACCCCAGTAGACAGTGAGGCCCTAAGTTTGTCCGGTAGTATGAGGAGAGCATCCTCAGCTGACTCATCATGTAAAGCCCTCTCAGGCAAGGGTGCTGATTGTTCTCCCTGTGATTGCCCTGGAAAAAGTCAGGTCGGGGTGTGCTGTTGGCTCTAATGAGCTTTCTAGTGTTCCTCTGCCTGCCACTGTTCCTCTGCTACTTCATGTTTGAGACTTTAAGCACATATCCTAACACCTGGGAAGGGATTAAAAATGGGCAGCACTTGTGCTCACCCACGCAGTAGGAGCCCAGCAAGGAGGTGAGCACCTGCACAACTGGAGGCTATACATGTGCCTTAAAGGGATGGAGAAGGCTTTTCAGCAAAGTAAAGGGCTGTGCTGTGATTACCTCACCCTGCCCCATGCTTCTCTGCCCCTCCCTTCCAGAGGAGGCAGTGTGTCTGCCTCTGGTTGAGGGATACTTGAGGATCTGCTTCTCTGTCTGGGGGAGAACAGAAGGAAAATCCTTATGGGGAAAGACAGCTTAGGTCCAGGTGTCTAGGTCTGTGTCTGATCCTACCTCTGTTCAAACAGTACCGAGGCACAATGAGATACAAACAGGGCTAAAGGGGCCTTTCCACATCACGTGTGGGGTGGGTGGAAGCCTTGGTCTTGGGTTGGGCTCTGGATGGCAGGGGATGATCACCATGGACACCTCTTCCTTTGCTGGGGGATAGCTGGGCTGCTTCTGATCTCCAGGAGGAGTAAAAGGCAGGAAGACACCCAGCAGCCTCCTGGTGCCTGACAGCAGGCTGCATGATCTTTGGCTTCTACATGATATTTTAGGTGCCCAAGGTCCCTTTGGCAATGGGGCACAGAGTTCAAAGGCAGCAGTGCTACAGCTGGGTACATTTGACTGAGAGGCTACCCAAGCAGTTTTGGACCTAGAGGGTTGTGAAAGAGCTCAAATGTGGCCTGACTGCACACAGGAACCTCCCAGTGCTGAAAAAGCCTCCCCTTGCCTCTTGGGAGCATGGAGCACAGCAAAGGGTGCAGATTCATTGCTTTCCCTAGGTTGAACATTTTAACAACTTCAGCTGCTTTGTCCAGAGAGCCAGAGGTGGGCAGAGGTGCAAGGTCCCAAGGAGATCTGTGTGGAGCAGCAGTGTGAAAGTTTTGCCCCACCCTCTGGGCTGTGGTCTGGAGGGTGCTTTGAGCTTGCAGAGGGAGGGGAAGGGAGGACCTGGTCTCATCAGCACCCTCTTTCTTGGAGACACCTGGACACCTCGTGTAGTGGAGATCATGACATGGTCCTGATTTTTCTGGCAGCCCTTGCAGGCTTGGCAGACTTTGGTGAGACACAATTTTCACTCTGGAGCATATCAGAGCAAGAGAGTGTCCCATGAGTGCTGGAGGGGGAAATGTGAATGCTGACTTCATGAGGAACTGGCAGTCTCTCTGTAGGGAGAGCAGGGGCTGCCAGTGGGGCATAGCAAATACCCTATGGGATGTCAGGAGTAACAAGCATAAGATGGGAATAAGACTCTATACGTCTTTTTCTCAGACAACGAGTGCCCTTTATGTGTGCTTTTTTTCTATACATATTGAGAGAGAGAAAGCTGCCAGGGGAGAGACCAGGGCTAAACATAGGAGACTCTGTTTGTGAGGGATTTGAGATTTGAAGAAAACGTTGTCAGCCTATGCTGGAATGACAAATTCTTTGAAGGGCATTCAGAGAAGGCTGTGAGCATGCTGGGAGAGATGGAAAGCCTATCAGAGTCAGGACATGGACTAACACTGTGGTGTGACTTATGGAGAGAATGTTATAATGAAATGTATGAACAGAGGTAGGAGAGGAGAAGTTCATTTCTCCTTTGGCAGAAGTTAATACTGCTGCTTCTGAACTCCAGGAGGGGCAAGAAGCCAGTGACAGATCCAGAGTGCCTCCTCAGCAAGTTGGCTGATGGTACCAAACTAGGAGGAGTGGCTGATACACGAGAGGGCTGTGCTGCCATTCAGAGAGACCTGGAGAGGCTGCAGAGCTGGGCAGAGGGAAACCTCATGGGGTTCAACAAGGGCAAGTGCAGAGTCCTGCACTGAGGAAGGAATACTACATACACCCGAACAAGCTCAGGGCTGACCAGCTGGAAAACAGCTCTGCAAAGAAATAACTGGGAGTGCTGGTGGATGACAACTTGAATATGAGCCATGTGCCCTTGTGGCCAAGAAGGCCAATGGTCTCTTGGGCTGCATTAGGAAGACTGTTGCCAGACAGTCAAGGAAGGTGATCCTGCTGCTCTACTCAGCCCTGGTGTGGCATCATCTCAAGTACTGCATCCAGTTCTGGGCTCCCCAGTACAAGAGAGACATGGAGATACTGCAGAGAGTCCACCGTAGGGCTATGAGGATATCAGAGGGCTGGAGCATCTGCCCTATGAGGAACAGCTGCGAGAGCTGGGCCTGTTTAGCCTGGAAGAGAAGACTGAGGAGGGATCTTATTAATGTGTATAAGTACCTGAAGGGAGGGTGTCAAGGGGATGGGGCTAAACTCTTTTCTGTTGTTCCATGTGACACAACTAGAGGCAATGGGCAAAAACTGAACCACGGGAAGTTCCACCCGAATATGAGGAAGAATTTCTTCCCTGTGAGAGTGACAGAGCACTGGAAGAGGTTGCCCAGAGAGGTTGTTGGAGTCTCCTTCTCTGGAGATATTCAAAGCCTGCCTCGATACAATCCTGTCTGTCATGCTTTAGGTGACCCTGCTTGAACAGGGGGGGTGGATTAGATATTATCCAAAGGCCCCTTCCAAGCTTACTGATTCTGTGATTCTTTGATTCCAGGAAAGGTGAAGGGTCACCTTGTTCCCCTACCATATCTTCCACAGTATATGGCTTATACTTATTCTGATTCAGTTGCTCTGGTGAGGTGATGGTAGTTTCGACTGTGAGACTTGCCTGTGTAATATTTCCTTTCTGTCACTCTTTGCTTACTTCTGTTCTCTGCTGTACAATACTTCTTCAGATTTTCCTCCTGCTGCATGTTTTAGTGCACTTCCCTCAGCATGGGTTGCCCACAATAATTAAACAGCATGTCACATTTTCTGTGCTGCTTCCTGAAAATTCGTGATGGCAAAACGTTTGGGTAAACTCTGACCCACACTGAACACCCTTGAGGAAGTGCTTGGCACAGTGGTGAGGGGCTGTGTGTGCACAGGCTCTTCTGCCATTTCAGGGACAGGGACCGTGACTGCAGTTCTCTGACCAGGACCAGGGAAGAGCTTTGTGCCAGGCTGAAGCTGGAAGCAGTGCAACTGTATTGGGAAAGGCTGGAGCTACCAGCAAACAAAGGAAAGGCATGCTGGATTTAGAGGACAGAGCCACTGGTGCCATGGTCATGGCCCATGGAGTGGGGGCCAGCATGTGGCTATGTCTCACTCACCCCATGGGACAGAAACCACCCTATGCTGGTCCCTCCTGGCCCAGAACCTGTGCCCAGCTCAGTTGGCCCAGGATATTCCTTTGAACCCAGTAAGTCACCTGAACTCAGCACAACTGTGCAACACGTGGCTTACATGAGCCACTGCATGTGTGGGCAGCATAGGGGACCTGCAGTCAATACCTCTGCCCTTAGGTGTAGATGATACCCCATCGTTCAAGTGATGGATGAGAGAGTGAGGTGGAAGAGGTCCTGGGCTGTCAACAAGGCTGTTTCTCCCATCATTCCTACTTCTGCCATCCTTCAGGGCCATGTTATGCCCAAGCCTCCTTCCCCAACTCAGCCTCCTTCAGAGTGAGAGGAAATCCCTTCCCCAAGTGTTTGTGGGGCTGCTCTCTTCCCAGAGTGTCCTACAGTCCTGGGCTGCTCATTCAGTGACAGCAGTGGTCAGGCTCCCTACCTGCAGGACATACTCCACAGCCAATGGAGTGTTTCTGGGTAGAGATTCAGTGAGGCAAGGACTGATGGCAACTAGCTCAGCAACAGCTGGAGATATCTTCCTTGCCTCCAAGGCACAGTACGTGAAAGGATCCCACTGCAGTGCATCTGTCCTTCCCATTACTCTGGGAAAGGTGAAAGTCACTTTGTTCCTTTACCTTAACTGCCTGTCTGCCTGCTTTGGCCCCCAATAGTGATGCCTTTCTCCCTGTGCAGCTTGAGATACTGTCCATAGACGGGTGAAAAAACAAACAAACAAACAAAAAAGCAAAACATGGATGCAATTGAATTAGATGCAATAGAAGTTTAGTGAGTCTAAAGAGGGAAATGTGGTTGCTTCAAGCTTAGATTCTCAGTGTAGGGAGCAGGCAAGAAAGTGTGTCCCTTGAGCATGTCAGAGTTTTTGCAGGGTTTGTGTCTGCTGCCTCCACAGAAGGAGGGGAGCCAGCAGGACCCCCCGTGGCTGGCTTGGGGCAGAGAGGAGAAGGGGAAAGTGTCATGGCCAGTGGAGGAAAAGACAACCAAGAGTGGGGAGAGAGTGGAAGACAAGACGTTAGACATTGGCTGTGTGTTTAGGGAGCCCAGGCTAGCCCCTTACCTGGCCTCTTTTTGCAAGGGGAACCCCATATTCTTAGCCCCTACAAAATCAATGGCCTACAACAACTTCTGAATTTCTTCTGTGGTGCCATCACCAGTGACTTTAGCAGGGGGGGATATCTTCTGCAACAAGAGTGACTGGAAATGCTGGAGAGGTCACAGTACTCAGAGGTGATGGGGAGACCCTCACAGCTGAGGATGCTGCCAACAGCAGCAGAAGTGGAGGATCCCATAATGATGTTCTGTGGAAAGGAGCTGAGGGCAAGGCAACAACCACGAGAAGGGGCTCAGTGACAGCAGTGGAGTTCTGGCCCTGCCTGACACAGGGCTTGTTGCAGCAGTTGTCCAGTGGTGTGGCACCAGAAGCTTATCATGGCATGCACAGGTGTTAGCAGGACATATCTAGAGGCTGGAGGTACACTTTTAAGAGACGACAGGGAGGAAGCAGAGCAGGGACATAGGTGTGTGTGTCTGTGAACAGCAATCTGTCACCTGCCCTGACAGAGTAAAAATACTTTCCTGGCCAGGACTGGCACCCTGTGCTGGTAGGCACACAGACTTCTTGTCTATCTCTGTGTCCCGCCAGGGCCATGGAGGGAGCATACATGCCCAGGAAGGCTCGTGCCTTGCCCATAACCCAGGATGCACCGCAGCCAAGCCCCAGCAGCACTCTAAGCTAGGCCTTCTTCCCCCTTCTCCCTCCCATGACAAGCAGCCCCAAGACCCAGCCTAGGAGGAGGGAGCAGGTATTGTCTGAGACAAACCCAGAGGAGAAAGAGGAGGAAAGGGGGCCTCAGACTCACCTGGCTAACACAGAGGAGGAGGTGAGGGAAACAGATGAGAGAATGAGGGAGTCGCACTGGCTTTTATAGTGTGCCTGCACTGCAACAGGCACAGCGGCACCCTTTGCAGAAGGGACAATTTTCTAAGATGCTCACAATGAATCGAAAATATCCCAGCTAATGACAAGAGCTGTCCTGCTGCTTCTCTCTAGGCTGCCTTTTCATTTCTGGGTTTGAGCCCTGCTCATTCCCTCATGGAGGGAGGCTTCTTTTGAGTGACAGGATGGAAGGTCCTATGATTTCCAGAGCAGAAATGTACCAGCGTGGGAAGAAATGTGGAACAATTGCCAGAGGGGTCCCCTGCAGGCAGGTGACGTCAGATTTCAGCAATTCTGTGGGGCTGTTTGTGGCTCCATTCTCAGGAGGGGCACAGCTGCTCCCCACCCTGCAAGCCCTGGATGGATGTCTATGGTCTCTTATGTGTGAGGCTGTGCCGTGTCCTCACCCTCCCTCCCAGCTCCCTCCAATGATCCCTAGTCCACTCCTCCACAAGCAGGTGAGCTGTGCTGCTAGGTTTCCCATCTCTTCCTCCTAATGCATCTTGCAGGAGAAATCTGCTGACCTGTTGTTCTTCCTCCTCTCTCTGGGCAGGCAGTCCCTCAGAGTCCTCAAAGATTACTGTCAATGTCTCTGGGGCCTTGTCTTGCACAGAGTGCTCCAGCCTTGCTCTGCAAGGGAAGTCCTCAGCTTCTCCTCCCCTTGGTATCTCCCCATACCCTTCTGTGTGGTTATCAGCACTACTGGGTGTAAGAGTGTGTTTGTGTACCAGCCTGTGTGATTGAGCACATGCACATGTCTGTGTTCTTTTGCATGTGTGTGCACACACCAGTGTGCATGTATCTGATGTGTGCATGTACACACATGCATGAGCTCACGTTCCTGCATGCATGTGTGTTTGCATGTGCATGCATGAGTGAATTTATGTAACTTCATGTGCATGTGCACTCATGCACATTTTTGCTTGAGTCTACACATCTGTGTATGGATTTGCACAGGTTTGTGTGCCCTGGCTGTGGGTTAGTGTTTGTGTACAGGATTGTACCAGATTTCATGGATGTGCCCAGGCAATTCCAAGGTCCCCTTGTGGGTTGGACTGTTTTCTTGAGGTGTCCTCAGCTCCTGATCTAGGTAAGAGTGGCATTGCTTATGGACTTGCTTGGGTCCTCAGGGATGAAGCAGCCCTCAGCCACAGTGGGCCCTTAACCAGAGCCAGCAGCCACTGGGAGTGGTGTGAGTTCCTAGGGAGACCAGGAGAAGGCAGGCAGTGACACTGGGGCTAGTTCCAAAAGTACCAAAACCCAGCACCAACACTGAAAAGGGACAGGGCTCTCTACCACCAGCAGCGCCACTGGAATGCAGTCCTGGTGTACTCCCTCCCCCGTACAACACCTCACCTGAAGGATCACCTGGGAGCAGACCATTCCCACAGTCTGGCCCTGGCTGAGATGCAGGTGAGCTGGCTTCAGAGCTCCCATGGCTTGGGGGAATTCAGGGCAACTCCAGAAGCAGCTAGTATCTCCCCACAAGGAAAACCACCCACTCGGTTTGTACTGAAAAGCCTTCTTAAAATATGCCCTGACAAAATGTGTTGGCATTTCCCAGGTGAAACCTTTCATTTGGAGATGCTGCAGCCACATGCTCTGAGTTTTCCAGTGTGAAGCTCTGCCAAGTCTGGTGGGATATTGTCAGGGTTTCCCATCTGCTCCATACCCCTCCCACCCCCTTTGCCAGGGGATTTCCTGCTCCTCAAACACCTTTGCCCACCTTTGTTGTCCCATGTTCCTGGGCAGGTTTCCTCAGCTTTTGCTGCCTCTCCATCTGCCACAGATGAGGTGGAAACAGGCCTGCCCAGGGGCTCCCTCCTTGCCTCTCACGTGGCACCTTTCCTCTTCCCATCAACATTTTGGAGAAATCCTCCAGCATTCTTGGGCAGCCTGGGAGGAGGCCATAGCCCTTGCAGGAGCATCTCTCAGCAGCAGCCAAAATAGATGGGTGAGGCCCATCCACTGAGTGGACGTCACTGGGCTGGCAGGGTTGGGGTCTGTGAGTTGGGTTGGGCTCTGCATCAGGCCCCTGTCTCCCTAGCAAGCTGGAGTTGGGCTTTCCTTAAGGCCTGGTGGCATGGCTGGGCTTGACAGCCAGTCCTGGCACAGCATCACCAGCGACGGAGTGGAGCCGAGGGGGCTCCACTTCCTACTCACAGGGATGAAGAGAGAAGCAGCTCTGCCAAGGAGGCATAGCAATGCTGCAGACTGGGGACCCATCCTGTGTGTCTCCCAGTAATCTCCTCATTTCAGAACACCTGAGGTTTCCCCTCTCCCTTGCTGGGCTCCAGCACCACACTCCTCTTGCTGGGCACCTCCCAGCCTTCCCAAAAACAGAGGAGATGGGGCACCCAAGCCACAGGGTGGCATCTGTCCTGCACAGAGGCCTCTCCCTGGACACTGGAGGCAGGGGGATCCTCAGCTCCTGTAGTGAGAGGAGGTCAAGTCAGTGTTCTCCAGCTGTGAGGGGCTGCTGGAGAAATGCCACAACCCTCAGTCTCTCTTGCAGCCCCTTGAAGTACTGGATGATGTGATTCAGGGGCTGTATTTGGTGTTCTCAGTGCCAGAGTCCTGAAGCCCTCATGCATCTTGCGAGTCCAGCGCTGGCAAAGAGTGGGGCTCACAGAGGTCCGACCATCACCCCAAAGAGAAGTGACTCCTTGGATGGACTCTCACAGCACCAGGTGCAGAGAACACGCTGTGGGCAGGGGACTTCTTTCAGGTGAGTGGAACCCTGAGCTGAGTTTTTCTGGGAGCCCAGCCAGGTCCCAGCTCTCGGTTCCCCTTGGCTCTGGGAATACCCATGACCAAGTGCCCATGTTAGGGGGCAGACCCTGCCCACTCTCCTGCATACCCATGACCAAGGAGCTTTGCTCCAACGGGTCTCTCACGAGTGTCTGCATTCAGGTCCTGTGGCTGAGGGGAGGCTCCTGCTCGCTGCTGTTCATGGCCACTGTTCCTGAGGCCGCTGTTCCCGGGGCTGCTGTTTCTGGCATTTCAGGGAAAAATTCTCATGCCTGCAGCAGCTCCACGAGGAGCAACAGCCAGCGGCATTTGAGGGAGGGGTGGGATTAATGTCCCTTTCAGGTGCACTGTTCCTGTGCAGCAGCATATGAGCTGTTACTGCAGCCAGGATGCAGGAGCTCTGGGGGCACCAGCTCATTTGTACCGGGGGCACCAGGGCTCGTCCCGGACAGGATGCCTAGCTCCTGCGACTCCCCTCCCGTGTGGTCCCTATCGCGAGCCCAGGAGTGCCATGCGTGGAGGAGAACCACCGCCTCCACGTGCCACTGTACAACGGAGTGCCCCACTCCTGCCCTTCTCACCTCCCCGCTGCAGCCAAGGCCTGGATGTGAATGAAAAGTGAGGCCTAGAACAGGACAGTGCTGGGGCAGGGGCAAGCCACAGCCCTGGGGCGGAGCTGGCACTGGTGACCAAGAGGAGGCGCTGGCGCCACAGCAGAGAGTCGGTGCTGGCAGGCGGCAGTGAGGCACAGGTGGCTCAGTGGTGCTGTGCGGTGCAGTGTGATGCGGCGGAGCCAGGGTGCAGGGCTGGCGGCACTGGCCACAGTGCTCTTGGGTGCGTGGGGCTGACAGCGGCAGGGGGGATTAGGAGCTGGGGGCAGTGCCCAGGGGAAGCCACACGGGGTCTGAGGCCCTTAGGGCCACCATCACCACTGCCTCTCGGGTTCTTATGCAGACCTCCTTTTGCTGGACATCCAGCCCACCAGCCAAGCCCGCCACCTCTCTCCCTCCTTCATCTGTGCTGTCTCCACCAGATGATTCAGCCATGCCTCCCTCACTACAGCCCTTCCTGGCTGCGATCCTCCTTTCATCCTTCCATTCTCCCCTTCTTCCTGGGCAGGAAAGCCATTGTCAATGTGAATTTCTCCTCTCTTGGCAGTGGCTGCAGGTGGAGCCCAGGTGCAGCAGGAGCCATTGGCAGAGGCCACTGAGGGCACCAGCATCAACATCACCTGCTCACATCCTAGCATTGCTGCAGACTCAACTCAGTGGTACCGGCAGCGTCTACACCAGCCGCCGCAGCTGATAGCAATGGGTTTCAGAGGAGAAAAAGTGGTGCTGGACCCACCAGGAACCCTGCTCATCGCGGCAGACCGTCTCTCCAACACCCTGCGCCTTGCCCAGCCCCGCTGGTGGGACACCGCGCTGTATTACTGCACTGTGAGAGACACAGTGAGACGAGCCGGTGCTGCCGCTGTGCACAAATGCTCTGGGGAGGTGTTGGGGGTTGTGTGTGCCCAGGTGCCTCTCTGCTCTCCGCACATCGGTGGCGCCTGTGGCTGCCTGGCCAGGAGTGGGGCAGCATGTTGTGCTAGGCGCGTTGGGCACAGAGGAGCCAGACAGGGCCCAGACGGAGCCATGGGCGGTCAGCTGGTAAAGTAGAAGGAGTAGGAGGAGAAGGAACAACAGGTAGATTGTCAGACACATAAAATGGAGCAGAAATTTTTGGAGCACAGTCCGAGGTACAAGCCTCTGTCCGTGCCAGTTTTACCTTTGGCAGGGTTCCTTTCCTCCCTCCCTCTTGCCCTGAATGCTCCTGTGCCCATGCCCAATTATCCCAAACATACCAGTAATCCATTTGAGCTGGAAACATATCTTCTAGATGATATCACAAAAAAAGTTAATTTTTCCTGATCAAAAGTTCCTTGCAGTGGCCACCATTGTGCTGGATTACCATCTTTTGTTGCAAACAGCCAGTCTTCTTGGCATAATGTAACTGCACGCTCTTTTAATAAGCTGGCTGCTCCCTCAATCTTCTTCCCATTTTCTAGTATCTCAGCTAAGGGCATCCCCTTCTTTAAGTTGGTTACACTTCCCATTGCTAGCGTGCCTTATGCTGATCAGGCTGCGCAGCTTTGGAAAGTTGCAGCAGGGGAGGAAGTGAAACTCACTCCTATACTTCCTCCTGAGAGGGACTCTAACTGCCTCTGGAACTTCTTATTCCTGAGAGGGACTCTAACCTAAAGCAGGCAGTCAAGAAATTCCTCTCTTAGCTCTGCAGCTGCAGCTTTCCTTGTTGGACAATTAGGCTTCCTAATCTTTCCAGTTTGGACCAGATTTGGGGGCTTCTTTTACATAACTAGGTGACTAGTTCACAGCTTGTGGCCTAAGGCTTCAGTAAATTTAGCTGCTAATGCTAAGTAAGTTATGCTAAATGACTCACTCTAGACAGCCTCAATCCAATATTCTTTGACACCAGGGAGAAATTCCTTTCTATTCCAGAAGAAATAGCACCATCTGCAGAGAACTGGGCATCCCTGGGGAAGGTGAGGAACTGCCAGTGGGGAAAACCCTTGAAATCCTCAAAGGACCAAGCAGTAGTGTGCAGGAGAGCAGGCATTTCTAGCTGGGGAAATGAGGACTATACTGGGACATCAGGCCAGGAACAGCCACTTCTTACCATGGGGAACCCAGAGCCCCCACGTCTTCCCCTGTCGTGAACACATTCAGCGGGCTGTTGCCTGAGGAGCAATGTGTGTCACTGCCAGAAGAGGCTGGGCTGCAGATGGCATGTTTCAGGTGTGACAAGAACAAACACTTTCTCTTTCCTTCTTTGCTCCCCTTGCAGAGTCATTTCCGGCAGCTCAGCTCTCTTGGGGCTGGGAGGTGGTTTTCTGACTCTCTCATACACAAACAGCAGGGTCAGCCTCAGCATGTACCTCCGATACCTCGTCCTCGCTGCCCTCCTGGGGAATTCGCTGGGTAAGCACAGTCTTTTACTCCTAGCAGAGTCCTTTTCTTTACCCTCAGGAAACCATCACCCCATCACCAGATTTCTGCAAAGATCTTGAAATACCAGATCACATGGGTGTTTTGCATGTGCGATCTGAAGAGGCTGTCACTGCTGGAAAAGAAAAAAGATGAGACAGCAAAGAAATATCTTGTCCCCAGATTATCTAAGACTCTTTTCTCCAGCTTTTTCCCCCCAACCATCCATCTACCTGTCTGCATCTCTCTTCTGATGCATCTAGGCCCCCTGTTCCATGGATGTGTCACTGCAGAAGCTCTCTGCTGTCTGCAGGGTCAAAAGATTGCCTTGCAGCCCAGATATACAGGACTTTTCAAAGCTGATGCAGGTGCTGGAAAGCTCTTATTCCACAGATTTTACTAGGGTGTCCAGGTCTCTCTCCAGGTTTGGAGGTGTAGTACAACATGCCCTGGCGACCCATTTTTTCCTGCATGTCAGCACAGCCAGGGCTTCCTTTTTCCTCATTTGCAAAGACCGAAGAGGCATGCAAGATGACAAGTAATGGAGAGAGGGAATGAAGTATTTCCAGCATCTCTCTGGAGTCCTCAGCCCACTAGAGGTGTTCTGGTACAACACAGGAGGGCCAGGCAAGACAGCCTGTCCCCTGGGCAGCAGGAGAGTGGGGAGGTGGGAGCAGGGCCACAGAAAAGCTCTAATCCAGGAGCATCCCAGCAGGAAGTGATGGGATTATCACGTTGCAGAATCTGCACTGAGGCAAGAAGGCCAATCTCCTGCCCAAAACCACTCACTAACAGGGCAGGGGTGAGGGAGCCTTCTACCCTGTGGGTTTACATCCTGAAGCCTTTCCCTGCACACTCACTGACTCCTGCTTTCTTCCAGATGCCATGGGCCAGACCACTGTGACTCAGAAAGAAGGTCTAGTCACAGTGGAGGAGAGGGGCACTTTCCAAACCACCTGCACCTACCAGACCTCCAGCTTTTATGGCTTTTTCTGGTACCAGCAGAGGAGAGGACAAGCCCCACAGCTGGTCTCCTATCAGGCAGGAGAAGGTCAAAAGGAGAGTGGCCGATTCACCATATTGCTGAACACCACAAAGAAATACAGTCTCCTGCGGCTGGAGGAAGTCAAGGTCTCTGACAGTGCCTTGTACCTCTGTGGTGTGGAAGACACTCTGGTGCAGGAAGCTTCCTTGGCTGTGCAAAAACCTGAGGCAGGGAGGAAGGCGAGGGTGCCTCTGGACAAGGCAGAGCTGTGGGACAGGGTTCCTCAGCTCTCCCCTAGCAACACTACTTCTCTTGTGCACCCAGGGATCTGCAGGCCAAGGCATGCTTTTTAGAAGGGGCTTGTGTCCATGGCCTGACAGGGAGGAGAAATTGGCGAAGCAGCCTCTGCCATGGAAAGGTTTTCCCTCTACACCCAGGATAGGACTGTGCTTGGCATGGGCTGTGCAGGGAGTCTATGTGCTCTTCTGATCTGATCTCTCGGCACAGCACCAGGGCCCAAAGGAATCACACTGTGTCTCATCCAAGTCTTGCAGTCCCATTCCAAAATGCCTGTTCATTCTCTGTCCAGCACATTTGCCCAGATCACTGACAGGATGGACCTCCACCCAGACTGGGTGCTTTGGAAGGACCTGAGGGGTGGTGGCACAGTGCTTGAGCAGGAACTGGAGCCATGACTTGCGAGGAGTGGGAATCTCTTGGTGTGGTAAGGTGCAATGGACAGGAGCCAAGGTTTCCTAGTGCATTTGCCAATGCTAGTGACAATCTGCTTGCATGTTGACCACTGTGTTGTGAGGCAGGGGGAGTAGTGGGAGGGATTCTTGTTCTGGCTGACAACAGCTCTTGCAAAAAGTATTTTTTCACCCTTACAGTTCTGGAGGCCAGAGTCAGGAAAGAGGGATGTTTCAAGCCCTGGGGGGCCTTAGCAGTTTCACAGAGGGCATTTTGATTGCAGCCTCTGCAGAGCTGAGAGAGGAGAGGAGCTAGGGCGTAGCTGAAAGATTGTCAAATTGGTGAACTGTCCGGGTAGTACACTGGTTTGAAAATACTGACTGTATTTTATGCATTGAAATTGTGTTCAAAGCAAAACAAGGAAAGCAAAGCTCCCATGGTTTATGTCATCAAGAGAAACAGGATTTCCCCAAGAGAGGAAAACTATCAAACCTCTCACCTACCAACCCTACAAGAAGCTATTAGTGGGAAAGAGGGAAGGAGGACCCTTCTCTTTGAGTGCAAAAAAAAATGTGGCTTTGTGACGGAAGCGCTGACCTGGCCTAGAGAAACCTGGACTGGTCCTGCATGAGTACGAGTGGCTCTGACTGAGCAGGAGAGCTTGCACCCAGTACCTCTGGCTGTGGCCAGAAACAACTTCCTTTGGGCAGTCCTTGCAGGCGTGTGAGGAACAAATACCAGGTAGTGGCTGCTTGGGGAGGCTCCTCTGTGCTCAGGGACAGGCCTCAGCCAGACAGTATGTTCACAGCTGAGCTGTGAAACCTCAGTGAGGCTACCATCCTGCACCCCTAAAAGACTAAGCAGCGGTGTGCAGAACAGCAGGCATTTCTAGCTGAAGAGGCAAAAACAATGGTGGAGGAGAGGAAACCACAGCAGGGGCATTTCAGGCATTGTGAGAGAAAATGTACTTCTTTCTTTGCTCTGTTAGTGGTGTCATTTCTGGCAGCTCTGCTATCTTAAAAGTGGGAAGTCGTTTTTTTTAACTCTCTCTCACACATGAACCAGGAAGTCGAGTTCAGCATGCATCTCAGTTATCTCATCCTTGCTGCCTTCCTGTGGAAAGCACTGGGTAAGCACTAACTTTTACTTGAGGCATAGTTCCTCTTTTATATGGGAATCTATTGCACAGTTGCTGACTGCAATTCTACCAGTTGCAATGGGCCATGCCTCCATTATTCTGCAAGAGGCACTAATCACAGTGGAAGAGATCAACACCTCCCAGCCTACCTTTCTGTACCAAATGGTTAACTTTTACACCTTATTCTGGTACTAGTAGAGGAGCTATCAAACCCCCCAGCTAGTCTCTTATCATTTGGCAGCAGGCCTCAGTAACAGCAGACGATTTACCACATTGCTGAACTTGACAGGGAAATACAACCTCCTACAGCTGGAGGAAATTGAGGGGTCTGATTGCCTTGTACCTCTGTGCTGTGAGCGACAGCCTGGTGCAGGCAGCTTCCTTGGCTGTGCTAAAACTGGGGGAGGTGATGGGGGTGGAGGTGATGTCTCTGTCCAAGGCTGAGCTCTGGGGAAGGTGCTCTCCATTCTTACTTGGTAACCTATTTGACCTCCATATCTAAGGTTCAGCAGACCTTGACCCCTAAGAACTAGGAATTTATTGGGGTGGGGAAATTGAAGGCCATACACCAATGTTTCCTATTACATTTGCTGAACCTTGTGACAGTGTGCATGCACTTTCCCTCTGACCTGAATGCATGATGACCACTGTGAGGGACATTGTTCTTTTGGATAAAAACAACTCTTGAAGGTGGCGTTTTTTCTTATCCTCATGGTTCTGGAAGCCAGAGCCAAGAGTGAGGAATGTTTCATCCTCATCTGAGCAGTTTCTCAGGGAGAAGTCTGACTGCAACCACGGCAGGCCTGAGGGAAGAGGAGCTGGGAGCAGAAGAGAATATATCTTAAATCTATGCACTGTCCAGGCAGTTCTGCAGCTTGAAAATATCGTACTCTGTAAATTAATATTATGATCAAAGCAAAACACAACAAAACAAAACCCTCACTGTATTTTATAAGGAGAAAAATGGTTTTCTCATGAAAGCAAGAAACCTCATACTCATTTGCCCTCTGAGAAGTTGTTAGTGTGAAATGGCAGATGGGGATCTATTCTCTTTGTGTGGATAAAATATGGCTTTGTGAAGGAATTGCTAACCTGGACTTCACAGGCTTGAGCTGTTCCTCCATGTGTGTGAGTGGCTCTGGCTGAGTAGTAAAGCCTCTCATCAGTGCCCCCGGTTGGGCTGAAAAGCAGTGTCCTTTTGGCAATCCTTGTAGGTCTGTGAGGGACAATTGCTGGGAAGAGATGGGTGTTTCCAGCCTGGTGGGATTAAGAATATATCTGTACGTCAGGTCTCAGTTAGCTCAATATGGAGCTCCTGAGTGCTCAGGTTTCAGCCAGGCAAGTTGTGCACAGATGGAAAGATTTTGCTGACAGCTCAGGAGATTCATGGGGGAGAGTGCAGCAGGGTGAGGAACAGAGAAAGGCTGTGATGTTGCTGTCCTGTGCACGACAAGCTTTGGAAAATGCAGTGCTTGTGGAATCCCATCTCAGCTGGCTGGGACTTAGGAGAGACACTGTTGTGATGTTGTAGTGCTTAGAGTATCCACCTCATTTTCTCGGACCTAACTCTAAAGGGACAACAGTCTAGGTACAGACCTCTCCAAACTGTGGTTTCAGTTTTACGCTCCCAGAAGAGATGTCAGTCCTGATTGAAGCACCTCATCTAGGCTTCTAACCAACTTTAGAATTAAAAATTACATGAAGAATTTTTCTGCCTAAGGGCATGAGCAGCTACACCTAGATATTCACCTTTCTGGGTCTGTTTCACAACTCAAAGAATGATTCCCATGTCAAGAAAAAATATGTATTCACAGTAACAAATCTCTCAAAGATAACAGACTGTCCAAATGTCCAAATGGACACAGCATGGGAAAACTAACAGGAGGACATATGGCGGTTAGGTTTAGCTCAGCTGGTTAGAGCGTGATGCTAATAATGCCAATGTCATGGGTTTGATCCCGTATGGGCTACTCACTTGAAGGTTGGACTCGATGATCTCCGGAGGTCCCTTCCAACCTTATTGATTCTATGATTCTATGAAAAGTCTGTGTGCAGTTACAAGGCTCTAATTTCATTGGGATCATGGAGATGTGGGGGACGGCTCACAAAACTAGAGTGCTGTATGGTGCTAGATGGATACATACAGCCTCTTTAGGAAGGACTGGGCAGGAAGGCAAGGAGAGGAATTTGCCATTTATGTGAGAGAGCAACTGGAGTGCATGGATCTCTGCCTAGGGATGTTCTAAGGGCCTGCTGAGAGCTTTTGGATCACGAGTAGTAGGCAGATGTAGTGGGTATCTGCTATAGATGGTCTGATCACGAAGAAGAGATAAATGAGCTCTTTTTCAGAAAGTCTGAAGAAACCTCGCGTTTTCAGGCCCTCATTCTCAAGGGGGATTTTAACCAACTGAGCACCTCCTGGAGGCAGAACGCAGCAGGACACAAATAAACCAGAAAGTTTCTGCAGTGCATTATGATGATTTCCTAACACAGGTGACTGAGGAGCTGACAAGGAGAGGAAAAACCTCATAGTTACAAACAAGGAAGAACTGCTAAGAAATATGAAAATAGCTGTTACAACTATGAGATAGTGATGTTCACAATCCTGAGAGGAGGAAGGAGGGAAAAAAAGCCGGATCAGAACCTTTGACTTCAGGAGAGCATAATTCAGTCCGTTCAAGGGAATTGCTTGAAAGAATCCCATGGGATATGGCTTTGGAGAAAAGAGGGACCCAAGAGAGTTGGTTGATATTTCAACAGCATCTCCTCCTCCAAGATCAAGAATGGTCCATCCCATCATACAGCAAATCAAGCAAAGGTTGCAGGAGGTCTGCCTGAATGGACAAGGAGATGCTGACAAAACTCAGACATGAAAAGGAAGTATACAGAAGGTGGAAGCATGGACAGAAGGAATATAGGGACGCTGTCAGAACATGCAGTGATGAGGTTAGGAGAGCTAAAGGCCATCTGGAGTTGAAATTGGCAAGGGACATGAAGGGCAACAAGAAAGGCTTCTACAAGTACATCAGCAACAAAAGGAAGGCTGTGGAAAATATGGGCCTGCTGCTTAACAGGGCAGGGGCCCTGGTGACAAAGGACACTGAAAAGACAGAAGTACTGAATGCCTTCTCCACCTCAGTCTTTACTGGCAAGACTGGCCTTTGGGAATCTCAACCCACCGAGACCAGTGGGGAATTCTAGAGCAATCAAGACCCCACACCTGAGGGGAATGGGGAATCAGATTAGGGATCACTTAAGCAAACTGGATATACACAAGTCCGTGGGCCATGATAGGATGCATCCACAAGTGTGGTGGGAGCTGGCTGGTGTCACTGTGAGGTTACACAATTATCTTTGAAAAGTCATAGCAAACGGAGAAGATACCTGAGAGTGGGAAGAGAGCAAATATCACCCCTATCTTCAAGAAGGGAAAGAGGGAGGATCCAGGGAACTACAGGCCAGTCAACCTCACTTCAGTCCCTGGAAAGATGATGGAACAACTAATTCTGGAAACCATTTCCAGGCATATGAAAGACAAGAAGATGATCAGGAGTAGTCACCATGGATTTATGGAATGGAAATCATACTTAACCAACCTGTCAGCCTTCTGTGATGAGAAGACTGGCTTAGTGGATTAGGGGAGGGCAGTGGGTATTGTCTATATTGATTTTAGTACAGGATTTTGACACTGTGTCCCATAACTTCCTCAAAGAGAAGCTGATGAAGTGTTGGTTAGGTGACTGGACAGTGTAGTTGATTGAAAACTGTCAGAACTGCTGGGCTCAGAGGGTTATGACTAACTGTAGGAAGTCTGGTAGGAGAACAATTATCAGTGTTGTACTCCCAGAGGTCAATACTGGGTCCAATACTTTTCAGCTTCTTCATTAATGGTCTGGATGATGGGATAGAGTGTACCTTTGGCAAATTCTTTGAGGATACAGAGCAAGGAGAAGTGCCTGATACACCAGAGGGTTGTGCTGCCATTCAGGGGGACCTCAACAGGCTCAAGAAATGGGCAGAGAGGAGCCTCATGAAGTTCCACAAAGAGAAATGCACAGTCCTGCACCTGAGAAGGAATAACCCTATACATCAGTACAGGCTGGGGGCTAACTTGCTGGAAAACAGCTTTGCAGAGAAGGACATGCAGGTCTTGGCAGACCGGAAGTTGACTGTGAGCCAGCAGTGTGCCCTCGTGGCAAAAAAGGCCAATGGTATCCTGGCTGTATTAGGAAGAGTGTTGTCAGCAGGTTGAGGGAAGTGATCCTTCCCCTCTACTCAGCCCTGGTGAGGCCACTGTTGGTGTGCTGTGTCCAGTTCTGGGCTCCCCACGATAAGAGAAATATGGAACTACTGGAGTGAGTCCAGCAAGGGCTACTAAGATGGTTAAGAGATTAGAACATTTCTCATATGAGGAAAGGCTGAGAAAACCAGGACTGTTTAACCTAGAGAAGAGAAGACTAAGGGGAGATTCTATCAGTGTGTATAAATATCTGAAGGGGAGGTATAAAGAAGATGGAGGAGTCTCTTTTCGGTGGTGCACAGTGACAGGACAAGAGGCAATGGGAACAAAGTGAAACACAGGAAATTCTGACTTTATCTAGGGAAAACCTTTTTTACTGTGAAGGTGGTTGTACACTGGAACAAGTTTCCCAGAGACATGGAGTCTCCAACCTTGGAGATATTCCAAAGCCATCTGGACACAGTCCTGGGTAGTCTGCTGTAGTGGGAATTGTGGCCCTGCTTGAGCAGAGGGTTGGACTAGATGATCTCCCGAGGTCGCTTCCAACCTCAGCCATTCCGTGATTCTGAGGATCACACGGACTCCATTTATTGTTAGTGTGCAGGAAAAGGAACTTCAGGAGCATGATTCATCTTGTTCTGAAATGAAAGCCCTAGGAAGGGCAAGTGCCCTTTGGAAGTGCTAATCTCCATCCACTGAGTGTAAAGACAGACCTACTAGCCCAATGCCATTTCAGACTTCTGTCATTTAGTGAGAGGAATCTGTTCTCTGGTAACTTTGCAAAAGTGCTTCCACAGCAAAGCCAAAAATGCATGGAATGATGGTTTGCTTAGCATTGGTGTGAAACTATAAATGTGGAAATGCCCTGACTCACCTAGCACAAATCATGGTATTTTGAGTATTTTTAATGAACATTAATAAATGCATTGAGAAATTGTGGGTGAGGAGGAAATAAGAATGTAAATTTTGTTGATAGCCTTATGTCAGGAATAACAGCAACTGCTAGAGATACCAGTCATGGTCAAATATGTCTTGCATCTAAGCATGATCCAATGAAACAGCCACAAGGAGGTGGCATAGATACATCTAGACAATAACAAATTAAAAGGGAGACTACTTGTCCACTTCCATAAAACAATGATTCAGGTATTTGAAATGCTTTAGAGGTTCACATTAATCCCTGACAAAGTTAAGCACTTAGCAAATTGAATCATGAACCACCAAAGATCCACTCCTCTGAATCTATCAGTAGGTTGTGTTTGGGTGGGATGTCTCATCCTTTTCAGTGGCTAGTCTTTGGAGCACTATGAGGCACTCTAGATTTATCCTATAATGAACAGAGGAAGGTGGGCACAGCAGAATCAAGCTATACCCCATTCTTCACCCCAGCCATCTTAATGGCTGTAAGCTGACTGAGATGAACTTGCACTGGAGCTGGTGGTTTGTTACCACCTGTGATACCCAGATGCTCTTACACTGAGGCGAAGAACGTTTGGGGACCAGAAGCCAGGGGGAATGTATCTGCTGCTCACAGGAAGGCCTTTTCATAAGCTACTTCACTTCTTCTGGAAAGCCCTCTGCAGAGCTTGTGTCACTTCCTTATTTCTGAGTGTGTAAATGAAGGGGTTCAACAAGGGAGTTACAACTGTGTTAAAAGTATTAACAAGTTTGTTTAGATCCAAGGATTTCTGGGCCAATGGCTTGACATACAAGAATATAGTGGAGCTGTACCATATTGTAACAACCATGAGATGGGCAGAGCAGGTGGAAAAGGCCTTTTTCCGGCCCTGGGCTGATTGGATTCTCAGGATGGTAGAGATGATGTACATGTAGGAGACCAGGGTAACCACACAGGAGACCACCACAACAATAATGGAGATGAGGAAGGTTGCCAGCTCCACAGGCCATGTATCTGTGCAGGAGAGGGCAAGGCAGGAGTCTATATCACAGAGAAAATGATTGATGACTTTTGGTCCACAGAATGTCAGCCTGGATGTCAAAAAGGCCAGCAGTGAGATGGCCAAAAAGCCTCCCAGCCAGGAGCCGAAGGCCAGCTGAGCAGAGAAGACATTGTTCATGAGGGAGTTGTATCTCAGAGGGTAACATATGGCTAAATAGCGGTCGTAGGCCATGGCAGCCAGGAGAAAACATTCAGTGGAGCCTAGGGAGAGAAGAAAGAACAACCGAAGGATGCAGACTCTGAAGGAGATGGTCTGGTTAGTGCCCAGCATGACTCCCATAGCTTTGGGAACAATGCCTGTTATGTACCAGATCTCCAGGAAGGAGAGATTACAGAGGAAAAAATACATTGGGGTATGAAGCTTTCTGTTTGCCCATACGAGGGCTATGATGGATGCATTGGCTGTTACTGTCAGGGAATATATCAGTGCACAAGGGACACCCGGAAACGCCATGTGCCTGGGAAACCCAAAAGGATGAATTCTTGCACAGTTGTCTTGTTTTCCATGTCCCTCCAAGTGTAGCGGTCCATCTGTCAAGATAGAAAAGATTGTGTGATAGCTGGAATGTCTAGGCTGGGCCTAGTGGTAGGTAAACATGCTATCAGTAATTAAATAAGATCACCACCCTCGGAAATACAGCTTTCCCAGCACAGGGAAAAGCTGTAACTGTGCTACACACTACATGAGGAAGAGACTGAACTGAGGTACCTTAGGGAGTGTTTTGTCTACCTTGATTTAAAGATGTCAGCTAAATCATACCTTTATTTGGACAGATGAATATGACTCTGAAAACCAAGTAGCACAGTCTAGGGAACCTAGAGAATTCTTTATCTGACGAAGTGCATGGATCTTCTTTAGAACATGGTGACTCTAATGGCTTCTGAGAGCTGAAAATCCCATTCAGGGAAGTGCAAAAGGCAGATTGAGAATCTTCACCTACATGAAAGGCTGTAGCACAGATGAAGGGAATAGCATATCTGCACTGTTCAGGGCAAGCAATATGAGTTACAATTTCACCAAGTGAGACTGAGGTACGTACCAGTAAACTGTAATGAAAACATGACTCTGGAGGAAATCTTCTGACCTCGTATAAGTCAGTTGATCACAAGGGCTTCTGACTGACGTGGCAGTGGCAGAGGATAACAGACTAGAATGACAAATATTACTTAAGAACTCATGGTCTTGTAAAGTTACCTTCTTCCAAGTACTCAAGACCAGAAGCTTTCAGAAATTATCTCTATTAGCTCCATTTAGGTCTGCTTCTCAACATAGCTACTCAGGGTAGGACTTATCTCCAGAATTTTGCCATCTGAAAGTCATGGGAAGACTCAATGCTGACTATACTTAAAAATTATTATTATTAGTAGTAGTAGTAATACAATAATAATAATAATAATAAATTATATCTGATCACCTCAGCTAAAGTCCCCTCTTTCTGAATGGATATAAAAACAGGAGGCATAGCTAACCTCATTTCATATAGATGGCTAAAAGCACTCTAAAAGTGCCAATTTCTCCCTGAGGACTAGGGCAGGAGTTTAGTGACCGGCTCAGGTGGACAGGTCAGACATGTCAACTTGGGAAGAGACATCCATGTATCATTTTTTGCAGGCCAAATTCACTGAGCTGAATCCTACCCAATGTAACTGTGTTGAGAAGTCAGCTGATCTGAGGGGTCTAATCTACTTCTTCCTCCCAGTCCATGGAGGGAGAGCTGTTCCTCCAGAGAAGAACTGATCTCTTCCTCAGGTGTGTGTCAAAGACAGATGGGGTTGAATCATCATCATCTGAATGAATCATCACCCTTTCTTTCTTTTCATCCTCCTTAGGAACATATATATAAAATCTCATGTGGCTAGAGCAAAGAAATCCTCCTTAATCCATTTCTCTTTAAACATGCCAGGTATCAAAAGTCTATACCAGATGTCCTGGGCAGGCTTCACTCTACCCACTCTGCCAGTTGAAATGATCCAAACAAACTCTCTTCATGCAACTTCATCTCTCCTGCAGATGAAGCCATGATCCCCTTTGGCTGAACGAAAACACTGACAAGAGGGTGATTTGTTGGAGCTGTTCTAGACAAGCACCTCAGAAAGCAAAGCCTCTCCCCATGGAAGTCTCCAGTCTCTCCACAAGAGAAGTTAAGATGAATACCTTCCTGACTCATTTCAAGATGCCTAAAATTGCCTGCTGTTGATTCCTCCCCTTCCACCCATTAGGCAGTGGCAGCTTGCATTCCTGCTTGTCTTTCCCCCTCACAGCCACCACTGCACCTCTACAAAGGGAGCTTAGCGTGCACACACAAACACACACTGCAAATTATCTCCACTTTACCTCCATGTAGTGACAGCACACAGCAGAGACTTAAAAGACAGTCAAAATCTTCACCGTCCAAAGACTGAAAAAAGATCTTTTTCCTGCTGAGAACTCCCCCAGCATCCTTAACAAAAAAACATCTCCACACCCACCTGGTTAACACACTGAAGCTCAAACTTGCTACGCAAAGGAGGCTGTTTTGTATTTTTCCTCTGTATGCCACAGGGAGTTTGATCTCTTGGGGATTTCACAGGCTGATTAAAGAACAGTAAGGCAATTCTCTAAAGTAACTGTCAAACGTGGGTTTGCTATGGTATGCGAGCCTTGGCAGAAACTCAATGTTCTCTAGTGTGACAATTTCCTGACAGGCTGATGTCTGAAATAGCTGTGTCCCAAAAGACTGGAAGTGTCAAATACCTGGATGTTGGACATTAAAATCTTGAAATCTCCAGTTTGGGGGATAATTAAAGACAAATATGGCCATATGAATACAGAGATGGAAAGGTGGGATTCACCTACCTTATTTCAGCTGTCAGAACATCTAAGAGCAGTTGAGGCCTAGCCTTCAGTCTTAATCTAAGTGAAGATCTAAGCTCCAAATCAGAGAAGACTTGAGCACAGACATATTAATCTACCTTGCTTTCAGGGCAAGTGTCTCTACATGATCTATTCATCTTTGCTCTACTTTTCAGCAGTGAAGAAATCAGGAACTGTCAGACCTCAGTTCACCTCCTCCAGAGTTATTGTCTAATACAGGTCAGGCAAAGTCTGCTTTAAAAGCATCGATTTTTCTTCCAGTGATGCTTATGAGAGACTTGACAGCTGACTCAGACAGAAAAAAAACCCAACCAAACAACCTCCCTCAAAACAAACAAAAAAAAACAAAAAAAAACAAAAACCAGCACAGTAGACATCCAGAGTTGATTGAGAGGATTTGCACCCAAAGAGAAGATGTCTTCACTGCCCAAGGGCACCACAGAGAGATGTTTTAAATGACAGAATCATCTTCTGCAGCTCCTGCATCATGTCTAGGGGCTTGGTTAATGTTAGAGGAAGAGTACCTGTCATAGTGGGTGTATGGGGCAGCTACAACTGATTAGAATCACCTGCCCAACTTGACCGCTTCACACAAAATCCCTCTGCCTACCACCCCTCTCTCTCTAGAACATGTTGGACACAGGTATGAGGTTCAGCAAGGGGGAGGTGCCTGTACAGGCCAATATGGCAGGTTCACTTCTACTCATGTGATGAAGTGAGCCATGCACATGTGGCCATACAACAAGTTCACAGCACTCAGCTAGATCAGAGGACATTTTGTTCACATTGCCTTTACCAGTACTCTCTCCCAGATTATCCTGATAGCCAAACTATGGAGATAAATTATGGAGAAACAGAGATTAAGGTGGATGAAACATTCACTGGATGTCTGGGCTCGGAAGGTTGTGATGAGATCAGATGGAGTATATACTCCATCTCCTATGAAGGCATCTTGTTCTACTGAATTTGTGACCTCTGAATGCCTTGTCTTTACTAACACTGGAAGGCAAAGCCTTAGACAGAAGACTGGAAAAAAATAAATTGCCATCTTCTGCAGCTCCTGTTATGGGGTAACAGTTCTGGTTAAGGCAATTTGTTTGAGGGAAGGCTGTTTCACGGTCTGTAGGCAGATGCAGCTGGCTAGAATAACTTATCTAGTTTGAGCACATTAATCCACACCTCTGCCCCTTTTCTGCTGCCTCTCTCCCTAGAGTACCTTGGTAGAATTACTGCATCAGCTGTGTTGGAAGCTTCAACCCAGACAGAGCCTTTGACACCTGATGCTGCCCTACAGGTCTCAGGCTGCAGGGAATGCTTGGAGCCTCTGCAGAAGGCCTGGACTGATGGTCTGCCCTCCTGCAAGAGCTATGCTATTGTTGACTATTTGTGTTGTCAAGTCAAGGAGTTGTGGGACGAAGTCAGTAGACTGCGAAACATCTGAGAAAGTGAGCAGGGGATAGACAGGGCATTCGTGGAGACCATACTGCTCCGAGAGTCCCAGTCCCCTGAAAGAGTTGCTCAAAGGCTCTGTGAAGAGTGAAATAGTACAGCACAGCACTGTAGAAGAAGGCTGGAAAATAGTTGCTTTTTGTAGAAGAAGAAGAAAAAGAAGAAGAAGAAGAAGAAAGGCCCCTAATCCTCCTGTAGACTTGGACTTACAGTTAAAGAACTGGTTTAATACCCTCCAGGATGAGGAGGACCTGGACCTGACTTCAAGGGAAGCAACTGGGCCGTCAGACCCTGTGCCTTGCATGACCACTAGGAAGAGGCGATGAGTGATTGTTGTGGGTGACTCCATGCTGCAGAGGATGGAGGTGCCTATCTACCACCCTGACCCCTCCTCTAGAGAGGTTTGCTGCCTGCGGGGGGCGAGGATACGAGATGTGACTGAAAGGCTGCCAAGGCTTGTCCACTCATCAGACTACCCTCTGCTACTCTTTCATGTGGGTGCTAATGATACGGAGAGTGAGCTGGAAACAGTCAAGCAATACTTCAGGGATTTGGGCATGGTGGTCAAGGGTCTGGGAGCCCAGGTGGTCTCCTCATAGGTCCTGCCAATTAGGGGGAGAGATGGGAGGAGGAGTAGAAAAATTTTCCAAATTAACAACTGGCTGAACCGCTGGTGTTGGCAACAGGGTTTTGGTTTCTATGACCATGGGACATTGTTGGAAGATTAGCAACTGATGGGGAGAGATGGGATTCAACTCACCAAGCGGCGCACCTGTGTCTTTGCCAAGAGGTTGGTCAGCCTGGTAAAGAGGGCTTTAAACTAAGTAGGAAGGGGGAGGGGGAGAGTCATAGAGAGAGGGTAGTCAATAAAACACAACTCGGTTTGGGGGGCCTCCAATGGGTGCATGCAGCTGGGGATGTGCCTTTGGGACATGCCTATGGGGGACCCCCCTACACCTTTCCTGGGAAACCTGCAGGCATGACTACCTCTTTGAAATTCATGTACACCAATGCATGCAGCATGAGGAATAAACAGGAAGAACTAGAGATCTCTGTGCAGTTGCAGGGCCATGATCTCATTGCAATCACAGAGACATGATGGGATTGCTCACATGACTGGAATGCTGTCATGGACGGCTGTGTGCTTTTTAGGAAAGACAGGCCAGGAAGGTGAGGTGGTGGAGTTGCTTTTTATGTGAGAAAGCAACTGGAATGCATAGAGCTCTGCCTAGGGGTGGAGGAGGAGGCAGTTGAGAGCTTATGGGTGAAGATCAAAGGGCAGGCTAACACCAAGGACACTGTTGTGGGTGTCTACTACAGGCCATCTGACCAGGAACAGGAAGTCAATGAGGCCTTCTACAGACAGCTGGAAGTAGCTTCAGAATGACAGGCTAGCCTTCTTCTCATGGGAGACTTCATCCAGACTGACATCTCCTAGAGGGACTACACAGCAAGGCACAAACAGTCCAGCAGGCTCCTGCAATGCATCGATGATAACTTCTTGTCACAAATGGTGGAGGAGCCTACAAGGAAGTGTCCTGCTGGACTGTGTCCTAACCAACAGAGAGGGACTGGTTAGAGATGTGAAGGTTGGGGGCAGCCTTGGCTGCAGTGACCATGAGATGGTGCAGTTCAGGATCCAGCATGAAAGAATTAAGGCAACAAGCAGGATTGCAACCCTGGACTTCAGGGGACTGGCCTTTGGGCTCTTCAGAGACCTACTTGGAGGAATCTCATGAGTTAAGGCCCTAGAAAGAAGGGGGGTCCAGGAGAGCTGGCTAGTATTCAAGCATCACTTCCTCCAAGCTCAAGAGCGATGTGTCCCTATGAGGAAGGGGTCCAGCAAAGGGGGCAGGAGACCAGCATGGATGAGCAAAGAACTCTTGGCCAAATTCAGACATGAGAAGAAAGTACACAGACTGTGGAAGAGGGGACAGGCCACTTGGGAGAACTGTAGGAATGCAGTCAGCATATGTAGAGACGCAGCAAGGAAGGCTAAGGCCCATTTGGAATTGATCTGGCAAGGGATGTTAAGGACAATAGGAAGGGCTTCTTCAAATACATCAGCAGCAAGAGGAGTACTAGGGAAAATGTGGGCCCACTACTGACTGGGGTGGGGCCCTGGTGACAAAGGATACAGAGAAGGCAGAATTACTGAATGCCTTCTTTGCTTCAGTCTTGACTGCTAAGCACAGCCCTCAAGAATCCCAGAGACTGAAGGTGAGGGAGAAAGTCTGGAGAAGGGAAAACTTTCCTTTGGTTGAGGAGGATAGGATTAGAGACCTTCTGGGCAAACTTGACATCCCCAAATCCACGGGCCTTGATGGGATGCATCTACAAGTACTGAGGGAGCTGGCAGATGTTGCTAGGCCGCTCTCCATCATCTTTGAAAGGTCCTGGAGAACTGGAGAGGTGCCTGAGGACTGGAAGAAAGCCAGTGTCACTCCAATCCTCCAAAAGGGCAAGAAGGAGGACCCAGGCAACTCTAGGCCGGTCAGCCTCACCTCCATCCCTGGAAAGGTGATGGAACAGATCATTCTGAATGTCATCTCCAAGCATGTGGAGGAAAGGGTGATCAAGAGTAGTCAGCATGGATTCAACAAGGGGAAATCCTGCTTAACCAATCTGATAACCTTCTGTGGTGGGATGACTAGCTGGGTAGATGAGGGGAGAGCAGAGGACATTGTGTACCTTGACTTCAGTAAGGCTTTTGGCACTGGCTCCCATAACATCCTCCTAGATAAGCTCAGGAAGTGTGGGTTAGACGAGTGGAGTGTGAGGTGGATTGAGGACTGGCAGAATGGCAGAGCTCAGAGGGTTGTTATCAGTGGCGTAGAGTCTGTGGAGGCCTGTGTGTTGTGGAGTCTCCCACGGCTCAGTACTGGGTCCCATCCTGTTCAGCATTTTCATCAGTGACCTGGATGAAGGGACAGAGTGCTCCCTCAGCAAGTTTACTGATGATACCAACCTGGGAGGAGTGGCTGATACACAAGAGTGGGCTGTGCTGCCATTCAGAGAGACCTAGAGAGGCTGCAGAGCTGGGCAGAGGGAAACCTCATGGGGTTCAACAAGGGCAAGTGCAGAGTCCTGCACCTAGGGAAAAATAACCCTATTCACCAGTACAAGCTGGGGGCTGACCTCCTGGAGACCAGCTCTGCAGAGGAAGACCTGGTAGTGCTGGTGGATAACAACTCGATTATGAGCCAGCAATGTGCCCTTGTGGCCAAGAAGGCCAATGGTCTCTTGGGCTGCATTAGGAAGACTATTGCCAGCAGGTCGAGGCAAGTGATCATGCTGCTCTACTCAGCCCTGGTGAGGCCTCATCTCAAGTACTGCATCCAGTTCTGGGCTCCCCAGTACAAGAGACACACAGAGCTACTGGAGAGAGTCCAGCATAGGGCTACGAGGATGATCAGAGGGCTGGAGCCTCTGCCCTATGAGGAATGGCTGCAAGAGTTGGGCCTCTTTAGCCTGGGGAAGAGAAGACTGAGGGGGGGATCTTATTAATGTGTATAAGTACCCGAAGGGGGAGTGTCAAAGGGGTGGGACTTAAATCTTTTCAGTAGTGCCGTGTGACAGGACTAGAGGCAACATACAGAAACTGAACCACAGGAAGTACCGCCTGAATGTGAGGAGGAATTTCTTCCCTGTGAGAGTGACAGAGCACTGGAAGAGGTTGCCAGAGAGGTTGTTGGAGTCTCCTTCTCTGGAGATATTCAAAGCCTGCCTAGATGCAACCCTGTCTAACATGGTCTAGGTGACTGAGCAGGGGGGTTGGACTAGATGATCTTCACAGATCTCTTCTAACCTTACCAATTCTAGGATTCTATGATTCCATGACATGGATATGGAATTTAGTTAAGGGATGGAGGCATTTGTAGAAGCCAGTAAAACAGGTGATTAATTCAGTTCTGATCATACAATGACATCCCTTCCAGCCTTACTGATTCTATGACATGAGCCATGCAAGCATTACCATGCATACTGTTGTTGCTGTGAGCTCATGCTAGAAAGGTAGTTCAAGGGCCATGATTGGGCAAGAGAGAGATCAGTGTCTCCATAAAGGTGATTCGTCCTATTTAGAGAGTAATGGAAAATAACCACTGTACCAACAGCTCTGATTTCTTCTAAAGCCTGTTAAACTCCCTTTTTATTCATCCTGCTCAGTAAGCCCACTGGCACTTCTTTTTCTTCCTGAATTTGTCAATGACAGTTGACAGTTCATTTCATTAGCTGAAATGGGTCAGTTTTTACTTTGTGTTAGCATCCAGCAGAATACAGTTCTACTTTTAAATTGAGATACAAACAAATATTTATTAAAAAATATAAACAATTTTAAATGTATGAATACTTAACTTTAAAAGATTACTTACATCCCCACTCTGATATCACTACTTTCAGGGCAGCCAGGGATCCCTATAGCCAAGGTGCCTGTGCCAGGGGCAGCACCTGCCCACACACCAAGGGTTGCTGCAGGCAGATGTCACCCCTCCAAGGGATCTCACACGTCTATGTTCAGACCCCACGCCTGAGAGGCAGCTCCTGCTCACAGCCCCTGTTACTGGGGACTCTCCTGGGGTTTCACAGTAGACTCAGCTAACAGCAGCCTGTAGGCACCTGGTGGGAAAGCTAGTGTTCCTTTGGGGTGTGCTGTTCCCATGCAGCAACATATGAGCTGTTAGTGCTTCTGGAATTCAGGATCTCTGAGTCACTCTGCCACTGTAGCTCGCCTCACTCCAGGGCATCAGGGCTTGTCCCTGCTGCAGTGCCCACTCCTGCCATGCTCCTGCTGCCTGGCCCCCACTCTGCCCACTCAGTCTGCCTTCTCCTCCCTACTCAGACAGGCATGGCATGGCTCACGTGTCCGGGTCATGGCCATGGCCACCAGGCACCGCGCCGGATCAATGCCGCCCAGTCTCGTCTCCACTGTGTGCCACAGCTCCCGCTGAGTGCCTCACTCCCACCCCTCTTGCCTCCTGGGCATGGGTGAGGCTGACAGCAAGGCCTACACTGAGCCAGGGCACAACCCTGGGGTGGAGCTGGCACCAGGCTGCAGCAAAGGGTCCATGCTGGCAAGCAGTAGTGAGGTGTGGACAGCAGTGTGGTGCATCACAGTGCAGTGCGATGGAGTGCAATGGTGTTGGGATGCAGGGCTGGCAGCGCTGGCCATGGTGCTCCTGGATGTGCTGGGCTAGTGGCAGGAAGCCAGGGCTGTGCCCAGGTTCAGACTGCCCACCTCTAGCCCTTCAGCTCCTTCACAGATTCCTTTCTCCATCTGTCCTGCCTTAACCCAAACTCCTGTCTGCTTCATTGCTCTTTGTCATTCACAGATCCAACCTTGAATTCTCCTGTTTTACCACTCTGCATCACTTCATCCATACTTTAACCCATGGTTTTTTTTCTATCTACTCAAGTACAACCAGCAAACTGCTTTTCCAACCAAATCCTAGGTCACATCTTCCTTCTACACAGGCTGTTTCTATTTCCACTCCTGTACCCAAGTTTGGGCCCTTCTTTAGATTTATCCAGGAAAATGAAAATTGGAGAAGGAAACTGATTTTCTACATTTTCTTCTTGCTTGGCAGTGGCTGTGGGCAGAACCTAGGTGCAGCAGGAGCCATCGGCAAAAGCCACCAAGGGCACCACCTGCTCACATCCCAACATACAGACCAATGAGTACATCCACTGGCACTGGCATCTCCTGGGACGAGGTCTGGTGTTCATCGTGAGCGCTCTCAAAGAGGTGTAAGACCCTCTAGGGACCCTGCTCATGGCCACAGACTGCCGGTCAAGTGCATTGCAGTTCACACAGCACCTGCAGTAGGACCTGGTGGTGTTTTACTGTGCCCTGGGAGACCTGGCGGGACAGGCCAGGGCTGCAGCCAGGCATGAACCTCTGTGGGCGAGGTGGGGGCAGGGTGAGGCTGGAGATATGCCCTTCCTGGGCCCGCTGGGGTGGGGGAGGTGCTGTTGCTGTGCCCACCAGAACTGCCTTGTCTGGCATGGCTCCCTCCCAGCCTGGGTGGTTTCCCCCCTACCACCAGGCTTGGGTGCATTGAGGACACTGCATCCCTGAGCAGCCAGCAGCCCTGCACCTCCACAGTGGGAAGTCCTCTTGAGATGGCTCCTACCCCGCCAGCCAAGTAAACCCTCAAACTGGGATAGCAGCAATAGGGAAGGAAACCATGACATGAGCAGCGGTGGTGCTCATCAGCCAACAGCTCTGCTGGCCTCAGCCAGGAGCTGGAGCTGGCTCCATGATGCCTTGCTCTCTCCCTTTGCTAGTACTTGGGTTTATGAGCCCTCAAGGCCCACACCCTCAGAAAAGCTGATGAGTAGGTTCTTTTCTCAGAAAATAACCTACTCGGTTCTACAGACACACACACACACTGTGCAAACTATGATTCCCTCTGGTAATGACACCCAGGTCTCTCTAGTGTTTGTTTGCTGTGCCTGAGGCAACTGGGAGACCAGGCTATCCAAGGGCACAGCAAATACATGCATACAGAGGAAAAGACAGAGGCAAATAGGACTCTCTAGTAGTTTGTTCCAGACCTATGGCCCTACTACTAGCCTATCCCAGGCCCCATGATTTCTCCAATAGCTGACTAGGATCTTCTGTTTCCTCCAGTGATTGTTTCTCAGCCCCTCTGGTCTTTCCAGTATCTGACCAAGACCTGCCACCTCTCTGCCCATACCTGGCTCAGAAGACTCTGTCCTACTTGCCAGCTGGTCCAGCTGGCAGTTTACTAGCGATTATATACCAACACTCACGCGCAGACAATCTGCACATGCTGCAGTCTCCCCACTTGCTAGCACCATAGACAGAGGGGGCCTCTATAGTAGCTGGCACTAACACCCCACACAAACATGTGCACAAAACACAGAGCTCCCTTAGCCAGGAAAAATGTTAGAAACAGAGTTCAATTAGAAGGCAAGGCAGACCTGACCACTTGTAGGACATAGCCAGGAAAGCATACTGACTAGTCACTTGTTGACATGGAATTGGCCATTTTTATCTCTTTCTCTATTTCCTCATGCTTGCTTCTTGCCAAATTTCCTTGATCCCTCCCTTTGGACATTTCCCAGTCTTTGGACATTCCTCAGAGCATCCCGTAATAAGTCTGGTGCAATCATGAAATGGTCCTCCACTGCATACCATACTGAATCCCATATTTCTGTAGGCAGTTGCACCCTTAAGTTTATACGATGTTTGAGAAAGAGCCATTCCCACTGATTCATCTTGCTGGTGTTACCTCTGAACAAGGGGACTGCAGGTGCTGATCATAGGGATATTTCCCTTGAGGAGCCTTCTCTGTGGCTGGAGGGAGAATGGAGAGAAAATACCTATGGGGAGAGAAAAATCAGACACCTGGGTCCAACTGCCTTTCACAGAATCACAGACTCACAGAATGGTTGAGCTAGTAAGGCACCTCTGGAGATCATCTAGTCTAATCACCCTATTCAGGCAGGGTCACCTAGAGCACATTGCACAGGATCATATCCAGGCGGGTTTTGAGTATCTCCAGAGAAAGAGACTCTACAACCTCTCTGAGCAACTTATTCCAGCACTCTGTCACTCTCACAGTAAAAAAGTTCTTCCTTATATTCAGGCAGAACTACCTGTGTTTCAGTTTATGCCCCTTGCTTCTTGTCCTGTAACTGGGCACCATTGAAAAGAGTCTAGCCCCATCCTCTTGACATCCTCCCTTGATGTATTGGCAGACATTGATAAGCTCCTCTATGAGTCTTCTCTTCTGCAGGCTGAACAGGCCCAGTTCTCTTAGCCTCTTCCTATAAAAGAGATGTTCTAGTTTTCTAATCCTCTCTGTAGCCCTACACTGGACTCTCTCCAGTAGTCTGTGTTTGGTTCTATCCCTGTTCAAAAACTATCTAGGGATAAGGGGGACACAAGTGGCAGCAAAGGGGCCCTTCCTCATCCCCAGCTGGGGTGGGTGAAAGCCTTGGTCTTGAGTTGGGCTCTGGATGGCAGGGGAAGATCACCATGGACACTTCTTCCTTGTCTGGGGGATGGCTGGGCTGCTTCTGATCTCCAGGAGGAGCAAAAGGCAGGAAGACACCCAGCAGCCTCCTGGTGCCTGACAGCAGGCTGCATGATCTTTGGCTGCTACATGATATTTTAGGTGCCCAAGGTCCCTTTGGCAATGGGGCACAGAGTTCAAAGGCAGCAGTGCTACAGCTGGGTACCTCTGACTGAGAGGCTACCCAAGCAGCTTTGGACCTAGAGGGTTGTGAAAGAGCTCAGATGTGGCCTGACTGCACACAGGAACCTCCCAGTGCTGAAAAAGCCTCCCCTTGCCTCTTGGGAGCACGGAACACAGCAAAGGGTGCAGATTATTGCTTTCCTTAGGTTGAGCATTTTAACAACTTCAGCTGCTTTCTCCAGAGAGCCAGAGGTGGGCAGAGGTGCAAGGTCCCAAGGAG